>NC_091963.1:2224086-2552667 GCF_031021105.1 Erythrolamprus reginae
AAATGGATTGTGTGAATGCAACTTTGGAAGCGCTTAGCAAACCAGCAAAGACGGGGCAGTCCGTTTCCGGGTCCAAGGCAGACTTACGTGATAAGGAATCAAAGCTAGGAGGCTACCCAGAGGGTACTTGGCGAAATCCAGTTTCCCGCTCATGGGTTCGATTTTTCCGTGCTCTTGGGTCATCGCCACCAATCTGCCAAGGAAGATCACAAGCGATTTTTCCATTTGGATGTTCTGCAAATGATTTACCACTTTCAAGTCCTAGGGTTGGATCCTAGAGGTCATCTAGTCCGACCCTCTGCCCAGGGCAGGAGACCCTACACAGATTTATTGATTGATTGATCGATCGATCGGGTTTGTGTGCCGCCCCTCTCTGAGGACTTGGGCCAGCTCACAACATAATAAAAACAGTATACAATATCAAATCTAAAATCCAATTAATATAGTTCATTGCTCTACAATCATTCATTCACTTTCAACAATAAACACACTTTGCACTCGTCAGTCAAAAGCTAGGGTCTAGTGGCCCCACGCCTGGCAGCACAGATGAGTTTTCAAGTTCTTACGGAAGGCAAGGAGGGTGGGGGCAGTGCAAATCTCTGATTCCAGAGGGCCGGGGCCACCACAGAGAAGGCCCTTCCCCCTGGATCCCACCAAACGACATTGTCTAGTTGACGGGGCCTGGAGAAAGCTGGGACTCACGCGGCAGAAGGCGGTCCCAGAGATATTCTGGTCCGATGCCATGTAGGGCTTTATAAGTCATAGCCAACACTTTGAATTGTGACCGGAAACTGATCGGCAACCAATGCAGATTGTGAAGTGTTGGTGTGACATGGGCATATTTGGGGAAGCCCATGATTGCTCTCGCAGCTGCATTCTGCACGATTTGCAGTTTCAGAACACTTTTCAAAGGTGGCCCCATGTAGAGAGCGTTACAGTAGTCGAACCTCGAGGTGATAAGGTAGCCCTTGACTATAACAACACTTATTCCGAGATTAGAAAAAAATGACATTTTTCGGACCATTTTTTTACATTTGTGACTGCTGCAATATGAACAAAATTCGGACAGTTGGTAATTGACTCATATTAACGACGGTTTGCAGTGTGATCCCATTTTGTGACCTTCCGACAGGCAAAGTCAATGGGGAAGCCGCTTAACAAACTTAAAAGCTGCAGCGATTCACGTAACAGCGGCAGCAAGAATCGTCGTAAAACGGGGCAAACCTCATTGGACAAATGTTTTCACCTAGTAACAGAAATTTGGGGGTCCCCTTTTGTGACCACCTGACGACCCAAATCAATGGGGAAGCCAGATTCATTTAACGACTGGCAAGAAAGTTGAAACAGAGCTGAACTCGCTTAATAACTGTCTTAATAAGCTACAACAATCTTGAGCTCTCTTGTGGTCATATGTCGAGGACTACCTGTGGATGGAGAGACAGACAGAGAGACAGATGTGGGATGGGTAAAGAGACAGATGATAAGGTGACTGACTTGGGTGTGAAGCAGGGAGGGCAGGAAGGAAGGACCAGGTGCATGGGAATTGTAGCTCCCTTACTTGAGGTCTGGGTGCCCGTCCACCAGGGCAAAGCCAGTCGGCAGCTGACCCAGGCTGTGCAGGCTCAGTCCGGTCCATCCGCAGTCCACCAACAACTGGTTGCGGTGTGGGTAGTGACCGATCACTCGCGTCCAGACCCGCACAGCTACGTCCTCAAGCTGGCAGGAGCCAATCATCATCTGCTGGACATCTAGAAGGAAAGGAAATCCGTTGGGTCACTCTTGGCCTACTTTGCAGGGCTGGTTGTGGTGGAGGGGCAAAAGCACAGCAACCGCACAGCTGAACCACTTCTCCCGCCCAAGTGATTCTCAAACTTTTGCAAACTTCAATTCCCAGAATTCCCAAGCCCAGGAATCAGCAACCTGTGGCTCTTTCATCGCACTGCTGTGGCTCCCTGTCACTCAAAACAGACCTCACAACCAGTATCGGGTTCCTACCAGTACAAATGAGAACATCACACCAGTAGTAAAACTGGAGCTGTACGTGCAGCTTCGGGTCTCTGGTGTCCGTGCGTCTTCATCCCAGCAAGATTTTGCTTCTGCGCATGTGCGCAAGATATTGGTGATTTTTTGTTTCTGCGCATGCGTGTGAGATACGGGCGATTTTTTGCGTATGCGCATGTGTGTGAGATTTCAGTGATTTTTTGCTTATGCGCATGCGTGTGATACTGGTGATTTTTTTGCTTGTGCACATGTGCATGAGATTTCAGCAATTTTATGCTTATGCGCTTGTGCATGAGATTTCAGTGATTTTTGCTTATGCGCATGAGATTTTAGCTATTTTTGCTTATGCGCATGTACATGTACATGAGATTTCAGTGGGTTTTTGCTTATGCGCATGTACATGAGATTTTAGCTATTTTTGCTTATGCACATGTACATGAGATTTCAGCGGGTTTTTGCTTATGCGCGTGTGCATGAGATTTTGGCGATTTTTTGTTTCTGTGCATGCGTGATTTTGGTGATTGTTTGCTTCTGCGCATGTGGTTTCAGCGATTTTTTGACAAAGGATGACCTTGAAACTCTCTCTCCCTGTCTCCCTCCTTTTGTCTCTCTGTCTTTCTATCCAATCATCTCTTTCTCTCTTAATATATCCATGAAACCCTCCACTCCATCCTCCTTCTCATCCTTCTCTCTCCCTCCCTCTCCCCATTTCTCCATGCATTATCTACAGTACATAGAGCTTTAATGTTATATATTTCATATTTTACGCTGTATGAAAGAGGTTCAGTAGAGATGAGCCCGTCCTGCTGGACGGAGAGCATGCAATGGATGCCGCCCTGCCCTCCCCTCCCCTCACTTTTCTGGCGCTGCCTTTCCCCTCCCCTTCTGCCTTTCCCCTCCCCAGAGCCACACTTGGAGGGCGTTACGCTGAACACCTGCCTCTGCCTTAGCCTGGAAATGCCTGCCCAGAGAGGTGATGTGGAGTAGAAAACGGGAGGTTGTGAGTTCTAATCCCGGTTTAGACATGAGTTCCTCTCCTCTCTCTCTTTTAGCCCAACCCACCTCGCAGGATCATTATTGTATGGGAAATAATAAAGGGATTAAAAATAAATAACACGACAACATAATGAAATAAATAAGTATAAAATAAGAAAATAAAATAAATAAAAATCAAATAATAAAATAAAAAATAAAAATAAAGTAATAAATAAAATATCAAAGAACAAACAATGAACTATCAATTAAAAATAATAAACTATCAAATAATAAAAATTAAACTATCAAATAATAAAAATAAACTATCAAATAATAATAAAAATATCAAACAATAATAAAAAATAAACTATCAAATAAACTATTTATCATTAAATAAGAAACAAAAACTGTCAAATAATAATAAAATAAACTATTAACTAAGGGGGCTAGAGAGGATATCTAGATGTTCCCAGAATGAAGGGGGGGGGGAGATCTCCGCTATGGGACCCTCTAGATGCCTCCAGGGGCATCTCTGGGCCTTATGGGACCCCTTGAGGTCTCCTAGACTATTCCGCTTACCGTAAAAAATATAATTTCCCGGGTGAACTTCGCTGAGTTTGGCCATCAGGGGCACCGGGTGGCTGCAGGAGGGTGTGGAGCCGATGCTGGACTTCGGGCAGGGCACCCCGGCTTCCCGGAGCCTGCGGGAGGGAATGAAAATGGCGCTCCTTGATTTATGACCACTCATTTAACGACCCCTCAAGGCGGAACCGTCTTTATCGGTTTGTATAATCAGCCCTCGACTTACTACCACTCCGTTTAGCGAATGCCCCCAAATGCGGATCAGCCCCGGAGGGAGCCGCCTGGCCCAGAAACATCAGACACGGATTCTCACCTGCGGAGAACGTGGTTGTGTTTCGATCGTGGGAGAGAGAAAAAGAGAGAAATCAGCCTCTCGAGCTTTCTGAATGGAGTTCTCTCTGCCCCTCGTTCTTCCTCCTTCCTTCCTTTTTCTTTCTGTTCATTTTCTTATTCCCTTCCTTCTTTCCACCCCCTTCCCTTCTTTCTTTAAGTTTCTTCCTTCCCCCTTTCTCTTTCCTCTTCTTCATCCTTTCTTTCCTTTACCCACTCCTTCCTTCTGTCCTTCCTCCTTGTCTCTATTTCCTCCTCTCCTTCCTTCTATCTTTCTCTCCTTCCTTCCTTCTTTTTCTCTCCCTTTCTTTCCTCCTTCCTTTTATCCTTCCTCCTTCTATTTCCTCCCCTCCTTCTTTTATCTTTCTTTCCTTCTATCTTTCCTTCCTTCCTCCCCTTTTCCTCTCCCTTTCTTTCCTTCCTCCTGTCTTTCCTTCTTCTATTTCCTCCCCTCCTTCCATCTTTCTCTTTCCTTCCTTCTCTTTCCTTTCCCTCTGCCTTTCTTTTGTTCTTCCTTCCTTCTGTCCTTCCTCCTTCTATTTCCTCCCCTTTCTTCTATCTCCTTCACCTCTTCCTCCCTCCCTTCTCCTCTCCCTTTCTTTCCTTCCTCCTTCCTTCTGTCATTCCTTCTTCTCTCCTCCTCCTCCTTTCTATCTTTCCCCCCATTTTTGCTCCTTCTTTCTCCTGCTTTCTCTTCTCCCGCCCTTCCCCGGATCACAGGGGCAGGACTGGATGACCTCAAGGTGTCCCCTCCTTGTTTTGAAGGGGGGATTGCCCCCCCCCTTTTGAAGGGGCTGCTCTGCTCCCTCGGATTCAATGCCGGGGTCTCTGCAAAATTTTAGCCAAACTTTCCTTCCCATTTCCTTGGCAGCCTGGTTCTTAAAAGTTCTGCCCCCTCCTCTTTTTCTCTAGAGGCTGCAAATGCCCCCAACCTTAGTCCAGGCGGAGGGGGCGGGGACCTTGGAAAGGGGGAGGGGAGGGCAGGATAAACACCACTAAAGGCCACCTGGACATTGCTGGACCTTTAAAGAGGCAACTTCAAAGGGGTCTCCGCTCACCTGAATTCCTGGAAAGGACTTGGGGGGGGGGGTAGGCTGGGGGAGGAGAGAGGGGGGGCAGTATATGGAAGAATCCTGCAAATAAACACCTTTTGACACCCCCACCCCCTCCAATTCAGTCCAAGCGTTTATACTGGGTCATAAACCAGGATTAGTTTTACAGCCTTTTAACCGGAATTGGGCATCCTGACCAGAGAGAGGCCTTCCCGAAGGAGGTTAGGCTGGCTAGGCCTGGAGAGGGTGGGCTGGGGGGTTTTGGGGAGGGGGGAGGAATCAAGAGACAGGCATTTCCCCCCAAAATAACAGATCCAGGTAACACTTGACTTCAATGGTTCCTTTAGTGACCATTCAAAGTTGGCAACGACTGACGCTGAAAAATTGGCTTAGGACCATTTGCCCCACACTTAACGACTGTTGCAGCATTTCCCCACAGTCACGAGATCGAAGTTCCTTCTCTCTATTTCCTCCTCTCCTTCCTTCTATCTTTCTCTCCTCCCTTCCTCCCTTCTCCTCTCTCTTCTTTCCTTCTTCCTTCCTTCTATCATTCCTCCTTCTCTCCTCCCTCTCTCCCTCCCTTCTCCTCTCTCCCTCCTCCTTCCTTCTACCATTCCTCCTTTTCTCCTCCTCCTTCCTTCTTTCTCTCCTTCCTCCCTCCCCCTCTCTCTTTCCTTCCTCCTTCCTTCTATCTTTCTCCCCTTTTTTGGCAGTTGACTCATATCTGTGAAGGCCACAGCGTCTTCTTTTGACAAGCAAAGTCAAAGGGGAAGCCAGATTCATGCTTAATGACCGTGTTAACAGCTTAACTACAGTGGCAAGGAAAATTCATTCAAACTCGCTTCACAAACGTCTTGCTTAGCGATGGAAATTTTGGGCTCCTTTGTGGTTGTAAATTGAGGACTAGGTGTAATGCAGGGACAAAACCAAAAAAAGGGGGACAAAATGTTGCAGCCCAAAGACACACAACAGGGAGGAGTGAATTCTAGTCCTGTCTTAAATAGGAAAAGCTGTTTCTCCCCAGCTGGGTGACTTTGGGCCAATCCCCAAGAGACGGTGAGTTCTAGTCCCGCCTTAGGCATAAAAGGCAACTAAGTGACTTTGGGCCAATCCCCAGGAGACGGTGAGTTCTAGTCCCGCCTTAGGCATAAAAGGCAACTAGGTGACTTTGGGCCAATCACCAGGAGACGGTGAGTTCTAGTCCCGCCTTAAACAGGAAAATTAGTTGGATGACTTTGGGCCAATCACCAGGAGACGGTGAGTTCTAGTCCCGCCTTAGGCACAAAAGGCAGCCAGGTGACTTTGGGCCAATCCCCAGGAGACGGTGAGTTCTAGTCCCGCCTTAGGCATAAAAGGCAACTAGGTGACTTTGGGCCAATCACCAGGAGACGGTGAGTTCTAGTCCCGCCTTAAACAGGAAAATTAGTTGGATGACTTTGGGCCAATCACCAGGAGACGGTGAGTTCTAGTCCCGCCTTAGGCACAAAAGGCAGCCAGGTGACTTTGGGCCAATCACCAGGAGACGGTGAGTTTAATTCTCGCCTTAAACACAAAAGTGGCTGGGTAACTTTAGGACAGACCCTCTCTCTCTCTGCCCAACCCACCTCACAGGGTTGTTGTTATGGGGAAAGTAGGAGGAGGAGGAGGAAGGTATGCTTGTTGTTGTCGAGTCACTTATAAAATAATAAACCAGGCACACAAAGGAAGGAAGAAATGCTTACTGCTCCATAAACTCCAGGGTAAACTCCGTGGTTCTCTGGGCGACCGCCTGGATGTCCGACCGGCCGTGGCACCCGTACGAGTTGCCACAATGGGTGTAGATGCCCGCCAGCTCTGTCGCGCCTTCGGAGATGGCCTTGGCGAGCTTTAAGGCTGCGGGGTCCGAGGGTTTCACGCCGGCTGCGAGGAAGCAGAGAAAGCACCATCAAAAGTACTGACCGTGCAGGCAGTCCTCGACTTACGACCAACCATCGAGCCCAAAATTTCCCCTGCAAAGTGAGGCGGCTGTTAAGTGAGTTTTATGCCCCCGTTTTTCTGTCGTTGTTAAGCGAATCCCTGCAGTTGTTAAGTGAGTGACAGGGTTGCTAAGTGAATCTGGCTTCCTCGTTGATTTGGTTTGACAGGATGGTCACAAAAGCGAATCACGTGTCCTCATGTTGTGAACACCGTCATAAATTTCAGTCTTTTACCAAGCGGGTGAATTTTGGGCCCATGACCGCAGGGATGCTGCAGTGGTCCTAAAGTTGTAACTTCAGCCCTTAAATGAACTGTCATAACTCGAGGTTCCTCTCCCTGTAATGTTAGCAAAGCCCGTCCTGATTGGGGGGCAGAGTTTGTGGGAATTAAAGAGGTTCGACCTCAAGTGCCTGGACTCTTTTGAGTAACCTCCGGGCCCTCGGAGAGGGGCGGCATACAAGTCTAATAAATAATAATTAATAATAATTAATAATAATAATAACCTGAAAAGTCGAGTTTTAAAGGCCAGCTGCTGCATTTTCTCTTGCTTTCCCATCTTAAAGGAATTCTAAGATAGACTGCTCCCGAGACTGGAGGTTTTGCTTGTCCAAACTCGAGTTTATACCTGACTTGTGGTGACCATTTTTCATACTTATGACCAATACAGACTCCCCGTGGTCACATGATCAGACGCCTGGCAACTGACTTGTATTTACAACGGTTGCATGCAATTGCCCTTTGTGACAAGGAAAGTTGAAGGGGGGAAGTCAGATTTGCTTAATGACCAGGATTCATTTAACAACCGCAGTGGTTCGCTTAACAACGTCACCAAAAAGGTGATAAGAGGGGGCAAAACTCACTTATTTATTTTTTTATATTTTTATATTTTTATATTTTTATATTTTCATTTTCATTTTCATTTTCATTTTCATTTTCATTTTCATTTTCATTTTCATTTTCATTTATTTTATTTTATTTTATTTTTTATTATTTTATTTTATTATTTTATTATTTTATTATATTTTATTATATTTTATTATATTTTATTATATTTTATTATATTTTATTATATTTTATTATATTATATATATTTTATTTTATTTTATTTTATTATTAAATTTGTATGCCGCCCCTCTCCATAGACTCGGGGCGGCTCACAGCAGTAATAGAAAAACAATATACAATACAAATCTAATAATTAAAACTAAAAACCCATAATTAAAAAAAACATGCACACAACATACCATACATGAACAATATAGGCCTGGGGAAGTTATCTCAGTTCCCCCATGCCTGACGGCAGAGGTGGGTTTTGAGGAGTTTACGAAAGGCGAGGAGGGTGGGGGCAATTCTGATCTCTGGGGGAAGTTGGTTCCAGAGGATCGGGGCCGCCACGGAGAAGGCTCTTCCCCCTGGGTCCCGCCAAATGACATTGTTTAGTCGACGGGACCCGGAGAAGGCCAACTCTGTGGGACCTAACCGGTCGCTGGGATTCGTGACAGGCTCAGCGATGGAGATTTTGGACTCCTTTGTGGTCTTAAGTTAAGGACTGTCTGAATTGCCTAAATTTCTTGGGTTTTACCCGTTCTATGTCCTTTTATTTTCTGTTGGGTTTTTTTTTCTAGATCCCCTTGTAAGATTTGGAGGTCACGCCTAGCAGGAAGGAAAAGGAGGAGGGACACAGCTAGTCCTTGACTTACAACGATTCCTTTAGTGACCGTTTGAATTTAAGACCTCATTGAAAAAAAGCAACACGAGTCCTCATACTTATGACCTTTGCAGAGTCCCTATGGACATGTGATCAAGACTGGCAACTGGCATGAACTTATGTCGGCTGCAGCGTCTGTCATGGGGATCACGTGATCGCCATTTGCGGCCTACTCGGCTGGCTTCCGACCAGCAAAGTCCAATACGGGAGAAGCCAAATTCACTTAACAACCATGGGATTCACTTAATAAAGTTCATTCATTTAATAAACGTGGTTAAAAAAAAAAGTTGTAAAATCGGGCGTCAATTAGCAACAGTCTCACTGAGCGACAAAAAGTCCTAGTCCTAAGTGGGGCCGTAACTCGAGGACTACCCCGTACGTGCCCCGGGAGAGCAGGTACCTCGTCCGTTGTCGCAGTCAATCTTCAGCCAGACTTTCCAGGGCTGTCCGGTTCGCAGAGGCCTCCTTTTCAGCTGGTCCAGGGCCTCTGGACTGTCCACCATCACCTGGAAGGCCTCCAGCTTCTCAGCCAACGACGCGCAATCGTCCACTTTGTCGAAAGGCAGCGGGTAGGCGTAGAGAATGTCGTCGAAGCCGCCGTCAGCAAAATGGCGGGCCTCGGCCAGCGTGGAGACCACGATTCCCCTCAGGGATGCCCCCGTCATGAGGCGCCCGCCTTCCCTGTGAGGAATGCAAAGAAAGGGGGACGAATGTGAGGGGGGGCCCCCCTCTGAGCTGGGTATTTTACCTCAGACGTCTCATGACCCAAGTAGGGAACAGCATCAAGACTAGAGGGAGAAGGACGAGAGGAAGAGGAAAACTCTTTTGAGCTCGGTGGGTTTTGTTTACAAGACGCCTCAGAAGTTGGGCGGTCTATAAATTAGACAAATAAATAAACAACATTATTTAGTGGGGTGGGGATTGAGGAGAGGTGGGGGGGGGAGAAGAGGAAGAGGAGGAAGGACTGGGAGAGGGGGTTCCTTGGGGGTCTCTGAGCTCAGTGCTCTTCTTGCAGACGTCTCGTGACCCAAACAGGTAACGTCATCCGTGCTAGGAGGGAAGGAAAGCACCTGAATATCACTCAGGGAAGCGAGCCAAGCTGCGCATCTCAACCTGCCACTCACAGTGTCTTGTGGGTCTTCATGTGGGGCCTGAGGGCCACCCGCAGGGCTTGGCAACGCTCCCGCATGCGCTGCGCATTCCTCGTGGCTACATCGAGATCCACCGTGAAGGCCGGAGTGGGCAGTTCCTCTACGCGACATCCTTCCCACATGCTCTGCAACGAAACAAAGATGGAGCCACAGAAGCGGGGTGTACTGAGTTCGAGGAGCTGCTGAAAAGGACCAGGTGGAGAGAATCCCTCCTAGAGATCATCTAGTCCAGTCTGGTCCCCAAACATTCCGGCCTGGCAGACGGTGGGGACACAAAATGGTTCTGGGCAAATGGCGGGAGTGTGTGAGGTACTATTTGTGTGAGCGGTGGGCGTGTGCAGCTAACACAAAAGGAGTTGTGAGTTTGATGTCAGAACCGCACTGAAAAAAAGTGACCACCACCTTTTTCCACAGTTAAGCTTGACCTTATGACCATTGAACCGTCCCCTGCAGTCATACACAATCAAAATTTGTGTACTTGGAAACGGCATGTTTTGCCGCATCCCCAGATCACATGATCACCATTTGTGACTTTGCTGGTCTTCGACACGCAAAGTCAATGTTGGGGATTCACTTAATGACCAGTTCACTGAATGACGGTAATGATCATGAAATCGAGTGTGACACACTTTACAATTTCCTTGTTTAGCAAGTCATAAGTTGAGGTCTATGTGTATACCGCAAATGGCAGAAAAAGCACCAGATAGCATCCAATGCCCGTGTTCGGTAATTGGACTGAGGTGGAGAGTTGAGGGTCTGAGGAGGAAAATTAGAGACCCAAAATATTTAGATTTCCTAACGGAGGAAATCTAAATATTTTTTAAAATTTAATTAATTTCAGAGAATCCTTGACTTATGACCGCAACTGAGGTAAAATTTCCCATCGCTGAGACAGTCATTAAGTGAGTTTCGTCCCATTTTACAACCTCCCCGCCACATAGTTAAGTGAACCCCTATGGTTGTTAAGTGAGTCACATGGTTGTTAAGTGAGTCATATGGTTGTTAAGTGAGTCACATGGTTGTTAAGTGAGTCACATGGTTGTTAAGTGAACCTGGCTTCCCCATCCACTTTGCTTGCCAATAGGTGGCATAACATGACCGCAGGACGGAGAAAACGATGTAAATGTGAGTCAGGTGGCAACGGTGTGAATGTTGATTGTGTGTCCATGCGCAGGCTGCAGTGGTTGTAACTGAGAAACGAAAAAGGCAGATTCACTTAACAACGACGAGAATAACTTAACCATGGTGGCAATTCCTTTCTTCTCCAGCCATTGTTACAACTTTAAACAGTCACTAAATAAACAAGGATTATATTTATATTGAAAATGCAAACCCAAGTTGTTTTTTTAATCACAGCTTAAGAATCCTTATTTATTAATTTATATCTGCACTGTTTTAACGTGTTATTAATGCTGCGTTATTTCCATAACGTTTCACAACCTGCCTGCGAGGGAGGACCAAATGTCAGAATTCCAACTGACATACCTACAGCCGCAGGTGATCAGATTTCTGAACGGAAGATATCACCGGATAAAGTATCTGTGGAGCAAAATGTTTATGTTAGATTTATATCCCACAGTGCCATTCCTTTATTTTTTCCCTCATAACAACCTTGCGGTGTTGACCAGGTATAGAGGGATCCAAAGTCCTGTATAGCAGGGGTCTCTCACCTAGGCAACTTTAAGACTTGTGGACTTCAACTCCCAGAATTCCTCTTTATTAAAGAATACAGTGTTCCCTCGATTTTCGCGGGTTCGAACTTTGCGAATAGCCTATATCACGGTTTTTCAAAAAATATTAATTAAAAAATACTTCATGTTTTTTTCCCCTATACCATGGTTTTTCCCACCCGATGACGTCATATGTCATCGCCAAACTAATAATTTTTGCAAATAAATAACAAAAAAAATAATTATTGTTAACAAATAATTATGTTTATAAATATCAGGATCACTAAGTGTCTTATTCAATGGTGATAATGGTGAATAAATGGTTGTGAAGGGAATGGGAAATGGTAATTTAGGGGTTTAAAGTGTTAAGGGAAGGCTTGTGATACTGTCCATAGCCAAAAATGGTGCATTTACTTCCGCATCTCTACTTTGCGGAAATTCGACTTTTGAGGGCGGTCTCGGAACGCATCCCCCGCGGAAATCGAGGGAACACTGTACTGGATCCTAGATCTGAATGAATGAAATACTCTCATTGAATACTTTGTTCTGTACAAAGTTGAATGCACACAACAGCAGGTGAAACTGATTGTCCATCAGTGTTGCTTCGTAAGTGGACAGTTTGATTTCAGTTTGATTTACTTGGAGTTATATTGTGTTGTTTAAGTGTTCCCTTTGTTTTTTTGAGCTGTGTATAAACTTCAGCCCCACTATTCCCCAACAGATTTTCGCCATGCATAATTACCCAGGATGCAAATGTGGACTCCAAATCCCAGAATTCCCTAGCCAACATGTGTCAATGAACACATCCCAGGATTACTCTGCAAGGGAGTATAGACCTAAGTCCCAGAATTCTCCAGCTAGCACACACTGGGTTTCACCACCCAGAACCCCCTTATGAGCATGTAGGTACTTCAAACCGCAAAATTCTACACACACAAACTGTTCTGCAGGTGAGTCCCAACCGCCCTGTAATTACAGGGTAATTAGCCCAAAAAGACACACATAGAAGGAAAACCCAAAAGTTTTTATAAACAGAAAAACAGAAACAGCTCCCTTTTTAAATGTCAAAGGGATTTTCTGGTACACACAAGGCACAGGTGAAATGCAGTCCAATTGCTCACCCAACAACTGGGAAATTGAGTCCAATTCCAAAGTCCAGAAATTACACACACAGTCTTGAACAGGGAAACAGCAAAAACCACTATCTTGATGAAACTATGAATCAGATAAACTTCCACAAGGCTAAACCAGCACACTGCTCTTTTATCTGTAGCACTAATTACAGCAGCCCCACCCAACCACAGGTGGCCTCACTTATCTCCTGCAATAATCCTTCAGTTGTTCTCTCCTATGCATCACTCTACGCATGCGTGGATCTGTCATAGGTTCTTGTTCAGAATCCAGGGATGATAAGGATGATTGATCTCCTCCTGGGCTGTCTGCCCAACTCCCCCCTTCCCTGCTACCCACCCTTCTATGGGGAGCAAAATAGTTCTGTGCCATGTTCCCCCCCCACCTCCACATTCCTTGGGGCAGGAGCTGGGCCAGAGCCAACCACAACACAACACAAACACACAAACAAACACACAAACACCAGCACCCGTTGCAGGCTGTGGAATTCTGTTGAAACAAATTGGCTGAGTTTGGAAAACAATGGCTGATTTTCCAAAGATTATGACACCCTACCTTCCCATGGTTTCTATTGAATTATATTATAGTACAATACATAATATATACAGTAATACATATTATATAGTACATACAGTATTTTATATGAATAGAATAGAATAGGGGGGAAAGAATAGAATAGAACAGAATAGAATTCCTTATTGGCCAAGTGTGATTGGACACACAAGGAATTTGTCTTTGGTGCAGATGCTCTCAGTGTACATAAAAGAAAATATACATTTATCAAGAATCATAATGTACAACACTTAATTATCGTTCAGGTACAAGTAAGAAGTTAAATTAAGTTATATATAATTATATAACATTATAAATAAGGAAATATATACATGAATGTCTTCGGAGAGGGGCGGCATACAAATCTAAGTAATAAATTATTATATTTCACGCACACAGCAAACTTTTTGCAAAGCTTGCAAACTCGCAATCCCCTCTCGAGTCAAAGCAACGTTTGGAGGCGTCCCAGGGAAACACGCAAGTTTGCACCCTCCACACCACTCGGGCCGCTAAGCCGCTTAGGGAAAAAAGGGGGTGCAGTAGCCAGGGTCCCTCCTTACCTGCCTTTCGGACCTGATCAAAGTCCAGCTGGGGGTGGGTGGGCGGGTCACGTGAGCCAATGGGCCGGCTCGCCCCTTTTGCAAACGCTCAAGGACTGCAAGTTCCAGGGTGCTCAGCCAGCAAGCGCGAGGCATTTTGGGTGTTGTAGTGTATTGCGTGAGAAAGTTGTAGGCTGGAGAGAGGGGGTCACAGCTGCTCTGTCGGAATGAAGTTTTTTGCAAGATAGAATAAGAGATGCGTTCGCGCGTGTGTAATCTGCACAACTATAATTGCAACAGAATTATAAATTAGGAAAAATGGATGCCAGTATAGATATGAATGGATGCACAAATATAATAAAATTGTAAATAAGGAAATAGAAATGCAAGTATAGATAAGAATGTATATACTATATAATTATATATAATTATATATGTACAGTATACTGTATTATATAACATGCAGGTATGTGTGTATGTGTGTATGGAAAATATATAATTGTAATAAAAACCATAGGTTAGATATATATAAACTTTGAGAAAGAGATAAAACTAATCAATGTAGGGACAAATGTAATTATAATAAAAACAATGTTTTACATATCTCTATATCTATCCATCCATCTTTATATTTCGTACGAAGAGATACAATATACTGTACAGTATATTAAAGTGTGCAAAAATATAATTATGGTAAAATTATAAAAAATAGATGCAAGTGCATATATTGAATGCACACTTATAATAAAAATGAGGTTGCATATATTGTACACCATGAGAGACAGGGAGATGTAAGCATATGCACACGTAATGTAGACACAAATATACTAGAAATTACGGTACTGTGTATATATTACTGTATTTATAGAGGTGGATAATAATAATAATAATAATAATAATTATTATTATTATTATTATAATACGAATTTACGCATTATAATAATTATAATAAGATATATGTAATATGTATGTGCACATATTTGCAAAGGTTGTAAATGTAAACGTGTAAAAATGTTGTAGAAGTAAAGCAAATTTTAAAACGCACTGTGTCATGAAAGAGTTAACACAGCGAACTTGCTGACAAGAGGAGGAGCTTTTCAAGGTGGGTTTTTTTTTTCGCCCGCTCGCTTCATTTTCTCATGTCACCGGGACTGAAGAACCACAAAGCTACTCCAAAGGGACCGGAGAGGGAAATTGCGCATGCGCATTGTTAGTCGATGCCGCGTTGGCTTTGATGCGCGCTCCGATTCCACCCATGATACCATATGTTTGCCAGCAGCGCCACCTGCTGGTGAGCAAAGCTGCTTTAGCGGGAGATGCGCGATGAGTTGTGTGGGGAGGGGCGTTTTTGACCCACTTTTTTGCGGGTTTGGTGCAATTGAGCTACTTTTTGTGTCGGCTCCGATGGAGGGGAGGTGGAGACCATGCAGGATGAAATGCTCCCGGTTTGGGCGGGTCGGTCGGTCGTCGTAGAGTGGTTAGTGATCGCAGCGCGAAGCTTCGCCCGGACGCCGCCATTTAAGTTCATTACTCATGTACGCATGCCCAAAGCTTTCTGCACATGCGCACACGGTAAAAGAACTCAAATGGCGGCGTCCGACCGGGTAGGGCAAGCTTAGCGCTGAGACCACTTCCGGCTCTATGACGACCGACCAGGAGCATTGAATTTTCCCTCCATTTTTAAAGGCTTAAAAAGCTGGCAAACCTATTGGTTAGAGCCAGCTTTTCCGAAAGAGCTCAAAACGCTGTGCTTAACCCCCTTCCTCTGATTTTCCCCCATAACCCTGCTAGGAAGGCATGAGAGCACCCACAACTTCTGGGCAAAGTGGTTCCACTGATTTAATTGTTCTGCCAGGAAATTCCAGGTTGCTTCACTCCTTCATAAGTTGCCTTCCATTGTTTCTTGTTCTTCCTTCAGGGGTTTTGAAAAATAGACTGAGTCCCTCTTCTTTATGGCAGCACCTCAAATGCTGGAACACTGCTCGTCCCCCCTATTCCTCCTTTTAATTAAACTAGACATACCGAAATTCCAGCAACCTTTCTTCATGTTTTAACTTCCAGCCCCTAATCCTCTTCTCTGCACTTTTTCCAGAGTCTCAACATCTTTTTAATATTGTGAACCAAAACGATGCAGTATTCCATTGCAGAGAAGGAAGAAATAAAGGGAGGGAGGAAGAAAGGACAGAAAAGAAGGAGAAAGTTAAGAGAGAAGACAGAAAAAGAAGGAATACAGGAAAGGGAGAAAGGAGAGACAGAGGGAGAGAGAGGGAGGGAGGGAGGGAAAGAAAAGAAAGAAGAAAAAGAAAGACTCCCAGGATCCAGAGTTGCCTGGGGAATTCTGGGAGTTGAAGTCCACTAATCTTAAAATTGCTCAACTTGCAGGAACTGAGTGATGAGTTCAAGAGCATCCCATAAGAAGATTTTTCTCTTGTGAGGCCAGTCCCCTTGATTCTTTTGACACATTTTTTCCTGCAATTATTACAGGGATGTAAGGAAAACATGTTCCTGGTAATCATTTAGCCCCAGAGGCTAAATCTTTGGCATGATTTTACAGTTACGATTCTATATAAGAACTATTTGCCATTAACAGAAATTTTTGGTTTGTGTGTGCATGTGACATGACTCTCTTGGAGTGCTGTACAACAGAAAAAAATTAACATTAAAATGACCTACCTAACTCAACCTTGGGTTGAATGCCCTGATTTCATAATTTCCTTGCTATTGTGTTTATACTCAACCCTGCTGTTCTGTTCGGGTCGTATGTGACCCGAAGCCAAGTTTGAGTCCCTGTAAAAAATTTTCCCTGCATATCTGAAACTTGAAATTTCATGACTATTTATCATTTCAGGGGTTCTCTCTATGAGAATTTTTTTGGGGGGGTGGGGGGCTTAGTTTTTGCTGGGCAAAAAAAGTTACAAATCTTATGTTCCCGGGTCACCCTGACCCGGACCGAAAACTCTTCATTTGCAGTGCTTATGTTTGGTCTTTTTGAAAGCTTTTTTCACTTGGAAAGTAGTCTGAACATTTCTGCACACAATGATATGAAAATTGAAATGAAAAAAGTAAATCTTATTGGTTTATTTTGCGGATATAATGCACGCCCCCCCCCGTTTTTGTGAAATTTTTTTCAATTTATGGATAGTTTTGCTTGCAAAATGCATTCTATTTTACTAAAGTTGGTGTGAGATTGGTAGCTTGAACATTTCTGAATATAAGAAAAATATAAAGGAACTGAAAAAAATGATTCTTATTGGTTTTTTAACATCAGAAATAAGGCCTCCCCCCCCCCCCTTGGCTGCTTGCAACCATTTTCACTTTTTATTTTTTTATGCTCCAAATCCGAAATATTCTTTAAAATCTTAGGCATTCATTTACTCAATTTAACAATGCTGATCATCAAAAAATATTTTTGGGGTGGTGGCTAATTGTTTTCTGGGCAAAAAAAAATCATAACTTTGAATCTGTTTCTGTTCGTATGTGACCGGACCAAAAATAATTTTTTTAGGTACTTGAATTTGATCTTTTTGAAAACTTTTTCAACTGGAAAACTAGTTTGAACATTTATGAACATAATGATATGAAAATTGAACTGGAAAAATTGAGACTTATATTTTTATTTTGATCAAAAAGCCCCTCCCCCCATCCTTTTTTAATTTCGTGTCAATTTCTATTTTTTAAGGCTACAAATCCCTAAGGAATTTCCCCCCAAAAGGTTTGATATACTAAATTGAACATTTCTGAATATAAGAAAAATATAAATGAACTGAAAAAAATGGTTCTTATTGGTTTATTTTTGCCACAAAAGGGCCACCCCCCCCTCGGCCTTGCTGTGTGCCATTATTGTCACTGTTTATACATATTTGTCTAGAAATATTTGGAATATCCTTTTGAAAATCAACCACATTGTAGCCAGAGAACTAATTTTATGAAACAAATCCATTTTACTAAAAAAAAGTATGTAAGTTTGAAATTAACAGCATAATTTTTATATAAATTGAAATAATTGAGGCATACTTTATGTGCAAAATAAACCAATATGCATCAATTTTTCCAGTTCAATTTTCATATCATTATGTTCAGAAATGTTCAAGCTACCAATCCCACACCAACTTTAGTAAAATAGAATGTATTTTGCTAGCAAAACTATCCATAAAGTGAAGACTATTTAAAAAAAACGGGGGGGGGGCGTGCATTTCATCAACAAAATAAACCAATATGCATCAATTTTTCCAGTTCAATTTTCATATCATTATGTTCAGAAATGTTCAAGCTACCAATCCCATAGCAACTTTAGTAAAATAGAATGCATTTTGCAAGCAAAACTATCCATAAATTGAAAAAAATTTCACAAAAACAGGGGGGGCGTGCATTATATCCGCAAAATAAACCAATAAGATTTACTTTTTTCATTTCAATTTTCATATCATTGTGTGCAGAAATGTTCAGACTACTTTCCAAGTGAAAAAAGCTTTCAAAAAGACCAAACATAAGCACTGCAAATGAAGAGTTTTCGGTCCGGGTCAGGGTGACCCGGGAACATAAGATTTGTTATTTTTCTTAAACAGAACAGCAGGGTTAAGTGGAACTACAACCACAGGGTCTCTCACACACACAACAGCGAACAAACTACACGACGTTGCTTTTTTAGCTGTTTATTTAAACTCGGGTGAACAAGAATATCCTCCATCGGCGAGGCAAAAACCATTAAAATTCAAGGCAAGCAGTCCCATTCAAGTTTAAGGCATATTTTTACTTTTTTCTAAATTTAAAAATTCAGATTGTGCTTTAAAATTTTCTGGAAGAAAAAAGAAGACGCAAGGCAGTGCACTCTTAGTGGACGTCCTGTCCCACAGGCCTTTTAAAACCAGACGACATTTGTCCACGTCACCAAGAACGCCGGCAACATCCCGGCAATGTCCAAAAAGGTTGCAACCCCTTCCTTACTCGTGGGTACTTCGATTCGCAAAAGGAGCCTTTAAAAGCCACCCTGGTGGTTGCAGAGGATATG
This sequence comes from Erythrolamprus reginae, assembly GCF_031021105.1. Lineage (NCBI taxonomy): Eukaryota > Metazoa > Chordata > Lepidosauria > Squamata > Dipsadidae > Erythrolamprus > Erythrolamprus reginae. The sequence continues at coordinate 2,242,742 of NC_091963.1, forward strand.
CGTCTCCGTTATAATTTATTTATTGCAAAATATAGATTTCCCATTGGGCAACCAATAGCCGTACTTAAACCAAGAAGGCTGGGCTGGTACAATGGCTCAGATGGAAGTGGAGGATGGATCTTTGTCCTCTTTGGGAGTCTTGGTCCAGGATGGGGGACAAAATGGAAGTTTTAAGGGTGTTGGGGCACAAAAACTCACCCCTATTCCTGTTTCCGTCCTTAAAGCAACGCTTCTCAACCTTGGACTACTTGAAGATGGGTAGACTTCAATTCCCAGAATTCCCCAGCCAGCCTGCTGGCTGGGGAATTCTGGGAGTTGAAATCCCGCCTTCAAGCAGTCAGTGAGAAACATCGCCTTAAAGCATTTTTCGCAACTCAATTGCTCGTTGACAAATCCAAAATATTTTTTGAATTTCGGGACGTGCTTCTGTCTCTTTAATCTTAAAAACATTCACTTTTTTTAAAAAAATGGTTTGTTTTTTTTGCAACATTAGGAGGCTGCAGAGAACCATTAAAACCTCTTTCCTTTCTCTTTCTTCCCTTCCCATGGGTCAAAGACAATGTCGTACCACCACAATACAGGCTATTCAAAATGTGCACTTGGAAAGCACATCCCCTCAAAGTCTGCAGCCCAATGTCTGCAGCCCAAACCCGCCCCAAATAAATCCACCTGACTCACATTCTCTCAAACAAACCAGCCCAACAATCTTGGGAACGTCAGAACCGCATTTCAATGCAAGCCACAGCCAACAGCCGCCATGGTGAATCGTCAGTGTTAAATTCCACGCTGGTCAAAGGACATTATCCACAGGTTGCTTTTTTCTTGGAGTCGGAAAACTGAAAATTAACACCTTTACAAATGTACACCTTTACGCCCTTTAAATACAAAACAAAAAAAAGGTACAAAAGTTTTGGAACGCTGATATTGCACTTGGTGGAAATTGGTCTCTGTTCCAGAATTATTATGATGTTCTTTGAGAGAGAGGAGACCCGGAATGGATAAGAGATTAGAATAAAGATTTAAGAATAGTTTCAACCTTGTAGAGGAATTGAGGCGCTTGTCTCTGGGTTTGAGAACACACCCTGGCTGGGGATGGTTGGATTTGTAGTCTCCTAGAGAATGCTTACCTGGGGAAGAAAGAGACAAAACGAGAGAGGTGGAAGGAATATGATAAAACATCCGTAGTCTGGACTCAGTTTCCCTCTACGTAAGATGTGTTAGTGGGCCAGAAAAGGAGAGAAAAAACATCTTAAAATACTATTGAACTGTTTCTCAATCTTGGGGACTTGAAGAAGGGTGGAATTTCACTCCCAGAATCCCCCAGCCAAGATGCATTAAGAGAGGAGCACTTCAACTCCCAGAATCCCCCAGCCAGGATGCTTTAAGAATTCTGGGAGTTGAAGTTCACACATCTTCAAGTTGCCAAGATTGAGAAATGTTTTAACGTATCACATTTGGATGTGTAGTAACACCCCAAAAAATATCTGAGCCACCTTCTGGAAATTGGAAAATTTATCATCTGCAAGTAAGTAGAAGAGTAGCTGCTCCATCTTCCCCAACCTTCCTCTTCACAGGAGGATGAACCAACCAACGAACAGTAGAATAATTAAAATCACAGAAGCTGAAATATGAAACAATGGAATTGCTTTCCAAGGGGTAACTGAAGATAGGAGATCTTCATGGGTGCAACTGGAGGACGAAGCAGGTTCTCCCTTAGGAAGGAGATCGCAACAAAAGGTAACGCAATCCAGGAAGGAAGCCAGGTGAGGGTGGAAACAGGCACCTGTTCTTCTCCAGGACATTCAACCGTCAACGGGCTTTGTACAGCCACTGAAGTGGGACACTCGGGTGTAACCAGGACACGAGTAGATGAAGGATCACCTTATTTTAGACAAACAGGTTGTACGTGGGGGCGGAGCGAGAGGTGTACCTCCTTTGCGGGTGCATTTTCCTTCAACCAGGTGTGCAAAGAGATGGAACGACCTCCATCCTGGTAGTTGGACCACTGTGGAGTAGTTGAGGACTTTGTCTTGTTTTGGAGAGATCAAAGCTTGGTTTGTCTTGATTTGAAGCTTACATTCAATGTAGGATCTGCTCTTTGTGATGTGTGTGGCGGGTGCTTAAGGTAGGAGGATTCCATAAAACATGTCCAGGGTGGAGCAGAGAACATCACTGTTTCCACCAGGAGGACCTTGGAGAAGAAGTTTCAGGGAGTGTTTTATTGAGTGGATTTTTTTTTTTTGAAAGTGAGGAGCGGACAACTGGCTGAGGCTACCACTGTCCACCTTCAGGGTCTTCCCCTCGTCTGGGGACACAGAGAAACATAATCCCTCGAGGCATGGTTGGGTATAACCCATCATGGGCACCAGGTTTGTCTTTTATTGCTAGTGAAGGTACGCAGGATGCGGTGTTGCAAACAGTTGGCCCCCAACGAATGAAATGTCTGGGCCTCCCACATCCCTGACAATCGACTGTCCATAGATGTCCTTCAGTACCAAGCCACCAGGGGGAGCCAGACCTGTGCAAAAAGCTCACTTTTTTTCATACCATAAGAGATTGAGGGTTCGCCTTCTACTGGAACGCTTACGGGTTGCGCCGCTCTGTCCAACTTTCATGGTTTCCAACTCGAGGATCAAGAGCTCCTGGCCTTCCTGACTTCCTTTTAAAGCTTTCTTCGGAGTTTAAGTGGACTTCTCTACGCCAGGACATGGAAAGCATCGGGTGTCCACTTCGGGCACAGTGCTCCATGTGGTAGTGCAACTGAAGTCTCGGTTAAGGCCACCACCAAGAGACCACCCACCAGCAGTCTTGAGGTTGGGGGGTGGTCTGTTTCTTCACTCACGATCCCCAGGCTCTGACCCATGGTTGGACGGGGGGGGGCAGGAGAAGACCCCCCAGCAGCCTTAACCCGTCCTCTCTCGCTCAGGCGCTCCAGTATAAGACAACGAATACAAACATTTGCCGTTTCAAGCTCTGCAGGAATCAACAGGAGTTATAGCATTGATCGGTGGGGAACAGCTGAATGGATTCAGGGAAACAACAGACACACAAACACACACACACACACACACGCAAAAACCCCAGATTGTTCTGCTGCACGAACTTGCATTCAGGAGCCCGCTCCAGAGGTGTGCAGGTTCTCGCATCTGGGGAATTGCCGCAGCCCTGTTATCCCTGCAGCCACAAAAGATCCATCGGCTGCGCGACGAGACAATCGGACAGCAGCAGTGGTGGACCTTCTCGTAGGAGAACCCGGGGGGGGGGGAAAGGACCACTGTGGCAGAGAGGTCACTACTACAAGGCAACGGGAAAGTTAAAAAAATGAGAGGCCTCTATTTGGATTCCGTTGGGTGATACTCTGTCTCGCCCGAAGACACTTGGGAGATGCGCCGCGTCGAACGCCACAGCCGCCGATGGAACTGGCCCGTCCGTACCTGGAGAAGGAGGACATGGAAACGCCATCAGGAGACCTTCAAAGAGCAGCAGTGGTGGACCTTCAAAGGACAGCAGCAGGGTGCCGCAGTGGTTAGAGTGCAGCACTGCAGGCTGCTTCAACTAACTGATAATTGTAGCTCAGCAGTTCAAATCTGCCCACCGTCTCCAGGTTGACTCAGCCTTCCATCCTTCCGAGGTGGGTCAAATGAGGACCCAGATTGTTGGGGGCAAGAGGTTGGCTCTGTAAAACCACTTAGGTAGGGCTGGAAAAACACTAGGAAGTGGTATAGAGTCTTTGGAGAGGGGCGGCATACAAATCTAATTAATAATAATAATAATAATAATAATAATAATAATAATAATAATAATATAATTAATAGTAGTAATAATAATAATAATAATAATAATAATAATAATAATAATAATATACAAGTCTAACTGCTATTGCTATTGCTTCTCAGGGCCTGCTTGGCCAAGACAGGATTGTAGCACACCACTAGAAGTTTGACCACCATATGGACTTGAAGTTTCATCACCATATTGACCACCATGTGGACACAAAGTTGTGTGGACAGTAGTGCATTTCACGTCCAGCCATAAAGGAGATTCCTCAACCTAAGAGAAGTAGCAGTTCAGAATGAAGACTATGGTTGAGTAATAGGGTTGGAAGGGTACCTGGGGTGGGGGGGTGTTTTTCTAGTCCAGGGGTAGGCAAAGTTGGCTCTTTTATGACATGTGGACTTCAAATTCCAGAATTGTTCAGCTAGCATGATTGGCTCAGATGACCCTTCTGGCCTCTTCCAGCTCTATCATTCATGGCTGGCTGAGGAATTCTGGGAATTGAAGTCCACAAGTCTTAAAGCAGCCAAGGTTGGAGACCCCTGCCTTAGAGGAGTTAAGCTGAAGGAGAAAGAGGGGCCAACACTCACCTCCGAAGGCTGCCCTGCACTGACCACGATCAACTTGCCGTCCTCCAGGCCCACCAAGATGTGGCTTTTCTCTTTCGTCACAGATACGCTGTGGATGGGCACCTTCATGATCAAAGAGGGAATTGCCGGCCGCAGCCTGGAAGGAGGGAAAATGGAGTGGAGCAACCAAGGTAGGAGCGGATTGCACTTACCACCACTACCAGTGCTCTGTGCACACAGCTTTGGGTCTCTGGCATGTGCCCCAGCATGTCTACAAGAATGTGGAATGCCCTCTGTAAACACGATAGGATTAAATCAACATGCTTGGTCAAAGGTAACTCACCCCTTTGATTAGTTTAAGGAAATAATTATTTATTTAGGCTTTTGTTGATCTAAGGCAGTGTTTCTCAATTATTTTCTGTTATAAGAAGTAAACATTTTGCGCCCCCTCTAACTCTCAGCTGGGACAATTGTTTACAATACCCAGCAATCAAGTGTATTATCAGTGTAATTGGGGTGTAATGTGTTTAAACTAGATGGACAAGGAGGTCTTTTTCTGCCGTCAATCTTCTATGTTCCTATGTTTCTATGTTAGAATAGAATAGAATAGAAGAGAAGAGAAGAGAATTCTTTATTGGCCAAGTGTGATTGCACATACAGGGAATTTGCCTTTGGTGCAGATGCTCTCAGTGTGCATAAAAGAAAAGACACATTTGCCAAGAATCATGAGTTAAAAAACAATGATTGTCATAGGGGTCAAATAAACAACGAAGAAACAATCAATATTAATGACAATCTTAAGGACACAAGCAACAACAAAAAAGAGAAACCGAGGAAGGAGGAGGAGGAGGAGGCTACCTCTGAAGATCCCTGATCTGCAAGGAACACTGAAGGGTGCCCAACACGACAAAGTCCTCCGTGATGCACATCGAGGTCACCTGCTCATCCAGAGGGATGGAAGACAAATGTTTGCCGTTGACCGAGTAAAGGTGGAGGGCGAATTTGTCCTTTAGTGAGAGAGAAGGAGAAGCTGAGCGTTAGTTGTCCGGAACAATACAAAGTAGAAATAGTCCTCAACTTATAACCATTCATTTAGTGGCCGTTCTAACTTATGGTGGTATGAAAAAAGTAACTTATGACGGTTTATTTTTCCCACCCCCTCTCTTCTCCTCTCTGCAAACTCCACTCCAGGAAGCTCAGAGAGGTCCTCCTCTTCCCCCGTCACCACAATCCCCACTCCCTTGTAGTGCTGGTGATGTTGCCTAGTGGGGTCATGAAATGTCTACAAGAAAAGCAACTCAGAGATGACAAGGATCCCTCCCCCCTTGCAAACTCCACTCCTTCCGACCACTGATGGTGTTACTTAGCTTGGTAATGAAATGTCTGCACGAAAACCACCAAGCTCTGCGAGTACCAAAGACTCCATCGTCCTTCCTTCCCTCCTCCTTTCTTTCATTCTTCCTTCCTTCTTTCCCTTCCCCCTTCTTCTTTCCATCTTTCCTTTTCTTTCCTTCCTTCCTTCCTTCCCTACCTCTTTCCTTCTTTCCTTTTCCTATTTTCCTTTCTACGTTTGCAAGGAAGCCACCAAGCTCTGAGAGCACCAAGGACCCCACAGTCCTTTCTTCCTTCCTTCCTTCCTTCCTTCCCTCCCTCCCTCCCTCCCCTTCCTCCTCCTCTTCTCCACAAGCCCACTCCCTTTAGCACTGAAGATGTCATCTACTTTGTTAATCAAACAAGAAAATTCCCAAACTCATTTTTCAACCCTGAGCTAAGAAGATTCTTCTCCATTGATTCCTCCCTCCTTCCTCCCTCCTTCTCAGGTTGTACCTTAGGGGAGGCTCTCCCCCCCACAATCGTCTGGACCACGATCTGCCCCTCGTGACCGACAACCAGGTTGGAGATGGTGACCGGCAGGGAACTCTCGCAGGGGGGCTTCAGCAACTTCATGAACTGCCCTCGGCGGATGGTGTGAACAAGGATGGAGCCATCCTGACAGAGGAGGGAAAGAAAAAAACATATTCTCAATTAGGGTTTTGCCCAATTGACCCACAGCAGCGGTCCCCAACCTTGGCACCTTTATGACTTGTGGACTTCAGCTCCCAGAATTCCTCAGCCAGCCATGAATGATAGAGTTGGAAGAGGCCAGAAGAGTCTCTGTCTTACATGACCCTTCTGGCCTCCTCCAACCCTATCATTCATGGCTGGCTGGAGAATTCTGGGAGTTGAAGTCCACAAATCTTAAAGTAGCCAATGTTGGAGACCCCTGTCTTAGATGACCCTTCTGGCCTCTTCCAACCCTATCATTCATGGCTGGCTGGAGAATTCTGGGAGTTGAAGTCCACAAATCTTAAAGTAGCCAATGTTGGAGACCCCTGTCTTAGATGACCCTTCTGGCCTCTTCCAACCCTATCATTCATGGCTGGCTGGAGAATTCTGGGAGTTGAAGTCCACAAATCTTAAAGTAGCCAATGTTGGAGACCCCTGTCTTAGATGACCCTTCTGGCCTGTTCCAACTCTATCATTCATGGCTGGCTGAGGAATTGTGGGAGTTGAAGTCCACGAGTCTTAAAAGTTGCCATGTTTGAAGACCTCTGGTCCACAGGATGATCAGGGAAAGGAGTGTGGCAAGAACAAAAAAATAGTAATAATATTTCTAGATATGATCTAGATTTCTAGATAACAGTCATAAAATGGAACAATCCCATGACCATCCTTGATTTTACAACATTGTTTTGTAGCAGTTGTTAAGCGAATCACTGCGGTGACAAGTACAAATGCCTGGCCTTTAAATTGAACATGGCAATAATAAGTGTGAATTCATTATTCGCTATGGGTGTTGTTTTACTGCAAACTGGGTTGTATCCGGGTTGAAAGTAGCTTCTAAATAGGTCTGTCATAACTTTGAGCAGTTGTTATCAGTTGTAAATCAAGGACTATCTGCTAAGAGGCGGAAGATTGTTGTGTAAATAGTTTTGTTATGCTTCTGCACAATGAATGAAAACATGATCTTCTTTGTAAGATGCTTGAAAGAACATAGAATAACAGAATTGGAAGGGGCCTTGGAGATCTTCTAGTCCAACCCCCCTGCTCAAACTGGAGGCAAGTGGCTATCAGAATATGTCTATCCTGGTGGATGTGTTTTAAGTAAGAAATAGTTCAATTGCTGGAATTTCCGTAGCCGCATCCCTTTCATCTCAATAAATCCTGCTAGAGAAAACTTTCCTCTCAAGAAATCCTGATAAAGAGAACTGGGAAAAAAATCATGCCACAAAAGGAATCGTTTTCCTTAGAAACTTATGCTAAACACCAAAGTCAGGGAAATGCTTCGATTTCCGGATTCCTGGGTGGTCACCTGCCAAGCAACACTTCAACCAGGGCTCCCAAACAGGTGAAACGAAGAACGCGAAGTCTTTACCTTGGACCCTGACACAGCCATGTCCAGCTCCGTGCTGATGCCAACACACGTGACTTCGTCTTCGTGTCCGTAGAGGACCTGGACTGGCTTGGGAGCCAAGCCATAAGACAGTCCACCCTGGTGGAAAAGGGAAGAAGACAGAACCATAGAGTTGGATGGGGCTTGAGAGGTCATCTAGTCTAACCTCCATGTGTTGCTGCAGAGGTCGCTGCACCGTCCCTGATAGACGTAATGGGAAGAAGAAACGACCTTGAGGAACAGAAGGGACATCGGTCATCGAGAGAACAGGATTCCCAGCCTGGGGGGGGATCCGAGAAGTTCCCTCACCTGCTGAAGGACTTGCCACACCACACAGGTGGTGTCTCGCGATCCAGAAATGAGGTAGATTCCGCAGAGGTCTAAGGCCAGGCAGGTGACGACATCTGTTGCGAAGACAAAGCGGATTTTGTACAAAGCTAAGCAGGAAATGCAAGGTCAACACTCTGGAGATTTTGACTTCTCGTGGCATCTTAGGTTAGGAAGGTCAGCTGGGTAACCTTGGGCCAATCACCAGGAGTCAGTGAGTTCTAGTCCCGCCTTAGGTATGAAAGGCAGCTGGGTGACTTTGGGCCAATCACCAGGAGACGGTGAGTTCTAGTCCCGCCTTAGGTATGAAAGCAAGTTATGGGCCAAACTGGTGACTTCAGGACATTGGTTTGATGAAGCTGGCCTGGCCCCGTGTCATAAGAGGGCCCTAAACACCTGCCTAACTGAAAACAGGCTCTGCTGAGTTCACAGTGCCTTATACCCAGGTAAGTGGGTAATAATAATAATAATAATTATTATTATTATTATTATTATTATTATTATTATTACTATTATTATTATGTCAGTACAACACAGCATAGTGATCTTGTTTGCTGTGTTGTACTGACATAACAATAATAATAATAATAATAATAATAATAATAATAATAATAATAAGTGAGCTGCCCCAAGTCTTCAGAGACGGGCGGCATACAAATGTAAATAAATAATAATAATAATAATAATAATAATAATAATAGTAATAATAATAATAATAATAATAATAATAATAATAATAATAATAATTATTATTATTATTATTATTATTATTATTATTATTATTAATTTAGATTTGTATGCCGCCTGTCTCCTAAGACTTGGGGCAGCTCACAACAACATAAACAGTGTACAAATCCAATTTTTTAAAAATCCAATTTAAAACCCCTATAATAAAATAATCACACAATCCAATCAAAGCATACACCAACCTTGACAATTGGGGTATGTGTCAATTCCCCCATGCCTGGTGGCAAAGATGAGTTTTTAATGACTTACGAAAGGTGAGGAGGCTGGGGGCAGTCCTAATCTCTGGGGAGAGTTGGTTCCAGAGGGCCGGGGCTGCCACAGAGAAGGCTCTTCCCCTGGGGCCCACTAAGCGACATTGTCTAGTCGACGGGATGCGGAGAAGGCCAACTCTGTGGGACCTCATCGGCCGCTGGGATTCGTGCGGCAGAAGGTGGACTCGGAGGTATTCTGGTCCGATGCCATGAAGGGCTTTATAGGTCATAACCAACACTTTGAATTGTGACCGGAAATTGATCGACAGCCAGTGCAGACTGTGGAGTGTTGATGAGACTTGGGCATAACGGGGGGAGGCCCATGATTGCTCTCGCAGCTGCATTCTGCACGATGTGAAGTTTCCAAACACTCTTCAAAGGTAGCCCCAGGTAGAGCAGCCGTCTCCAGCCACTCGTTTTCTTGCAGCTTATAATAATAAATATTACCACTAAAATTCCATTGGGACCCAGATTGGAGAGTTGGGGATGTGCGCACTAAATGTTTACTTTTTCCCAGAGATATGGATTCCTACCTATGTGGCGATTGATGTGACCCACCACCTTTCCTTTACTCAGCGAAGTGACCCGCAAACTGTTGTCCCAGTGGCCTCCACTGAAAAGGAGCTTGCCGTCGTGCGAGACCACCAGCGTCTTGGAGGACAAATCTGCCCCCGGGGCAAAAGGGCCGTACAGGTGGCGCTGCGTCCTGGCAGGAGAAAGCAAGAAGGTTGAAAAACATGGAGCAAAGTTAAAGGGACTTCTCGGAATGGCCCTGTGGCCATAGAAGAAGCTGAGGGACTCACTTTGGGTTGGAGACCGTGGAGTCTTTGGTGAAGCTGAAGTAATTGGAGATGTTCTTATCGTAGGGCAACCAGCTGTGAGTCCCCAACAGGCCGTTGGCGCTGACTGTGACCTGGTGAGGAACATAAACTAAGAATGAGGGAGAAGAGGCAACTGTGGTGGGGTGGGAGGATTTTAGAAGGGCCATGTTGAGTCCAGCCAAGGTCCAACATTTTGTTTCTCTTGGTGGCCACCTAGATAGCAATGGCACTTAGCATTTAGACTGATATACCACTTCCTAATGCTGTTACAGCCCTCTGTAAGCAGTTTAGAGAGTAAGCACATTGCCCCCAACAATCTGAGTCTTCATTGGACCCACCTTGGAAGGAGGGAAGGCTGAGTCAATCTTGAGCCGGTGGTGAGGTTTGAACTGCTGAACTGCAACTAGCAGTTAGCTGAAGTAGCCTGCAGTGTTGCACTCTAACCACTGCACCATCTTGGCTCTTATGAGGATCCAGATTGTCAGGGGTAATAAATAAGCTGACTCTGTAAACTGCTTAGAGAGAGCTGTCAAAGCACCGTAAACTGGTATATAAGTCTAAGTGCTATTGTCCTCCCTCCCTCCCTCCCTCCATCTATTCATTCATTCATTCATTCATTTGTAACATTTATATGCCACACCATTCCAAAAGGACTCTCAGCGGCTCACAATAATCACAATAAATTAAAAAAAACCAATATAATATATAACAACAATAAATCAGCAAATAACAATATAAAATACATTAATAACCCCTTTAAAAACATGCATACACCATCCCCTTGGGGTTAGGATGGGGGGTGATTTCATTACATTACATTAATATATTTGATTCTTTTTAAATTAGTTTTATTGTTTTAGATGAGTTTTATATTCTGTAAGCTGCCTTGAGTCACCATGGGCGAATAGGCGGCTATATAAATTCTAACCATAATCATCATCATTTAAATATTTTAAACTGTAATTTAGATTTGTTGTAAACTGTTTTCACTTGTTGTGAGCCGCCCCAAGTCTGCGGAGAGGGGCGGCATACAAATCTAAATAATAAATAAATAAATAAAATCATCTCATCCCTTCTTGTGGCAATGAGTTCCACAGGTGACCTCTGTGGTAGGTGGAGGAGGATCTATTCTAGACCTTCTCCCAATCGACCAAGGGGTAAAAGCAGACTCCGGAGAGTGACTTTACTTTGGGATCTCCAGTTCTCCTATGTCAACTTTCTGGAAAAAAAAATATGGATGGAAGAGGTCAAGGTTCACCTTTTGTCCCTTCTTACCATCATGTCAGGAGATCCCTGGGTCATGAAGGAATGAGACTGGCTCTTGGGCACGATCACCTGGACAAGCGGGATCCGGTCGCTGATGCCCTAAACAAAGAAGAAGAGGGTCAGACTGCAGCCATCGTTTGATTTGGAGACTTTGGCCTGCCACTTATTATGCTGTAGGATGTATTCATGCTGTGGGAATTTGGGAGGGGTTGCTGCATGAGGGTTGTGGAGATGTAACCACGACAAATTCCTTCTAGATTCTCAAGGTCATCCTTCGTTCAGCACCTGCCCGGAAGCTGATAGGAGGAACGGATACATTGGCAGAAGTCGAGTGGTCAGCGTGATGAACTTGGGGGCACGGGAACAAGGGAATGAATTTTAAACTGGGTGGAGAAATCCTCGTGGCTTTAGATTTGGGTTTCTCACAGATGTGCCAACATGGCTCTATTAATAAATTGGAACTTTTAGGAAGTCCATGCCTCGGATTATTTTTTAATTTCAGATCCTATTTGGAACCCTGACAAAGAGAAGGCAAACGGTCATGTTTTTTACGATCTGGTGCATCTTTGCAGGTCGGTCCTAAAAGTGCTTTCCCAAAAAGTGATAACTCCACTTTCTTGGGTTTTATTTTCCTTGGAAAAGTTTTGCAACTTATCCAAGAACCTTCTTCAGTTCCTTCAGCACCTGTATGTGGTTGTTAGGTGAATTCAGCTTCTCCTGTCTCACCTTCGTTGATGGGGGGGGGGGGGAGGTCCAAGCATCCTGCAACTTGTTGTAAGAACAGGAAATCTTGACTTATGATCATAATTGGGGGCCCAACATTTTTGTTGCCAAGTGAGAGATTTGTTGAGCGAACCTCCTCCCGTTTTAACATCTTTCCTGCAATGGTTGTTAAACGAATCACTGCCATTGTTAAATTGGGGACGCCGTTGTTAAGTGAATCTGGCTTCCCCACTGATTTTGCTTGTCAGAAGATCGCAAAAGGAGGATTGTGTGTAGTGAAGGGTTGCCGGTCACCGCCACTACTGGTGTGCTCCACACACTGCCCCACACATTCTCCCGAGCGAGATTTTGCTTCTGCGCATGTGACTCCAGGACACTTCAACGGTCACAAATGTGAGTCACTTCCCAAGCATCTGAATTTTGATCACGTGACCATGCAAACTGTGAAAAAAAGGTCACAGGCCACTTTCTTTAGTGCTGTTATAACTTCCAAATGATCACTAAGTGAACTTTCGTAAGTCGAGGACTACCGCTTACATGCTGGTTGCAGAGCACCTGAATTCTGATCATGCAACAGTGGGGATACTGAGATGGTCTTAAGTGCGAGGACCACTTTTCTCAGCACCGTTGAAACTTCAAAGGGTCGCTAGATGGATGGTCGGAAGTTGAGGACTGCCTGCACCGGGGCGTAGATGGGGAGCAATGGAGAACGACCCCTTTCATCTGAATATGGGGAAGACTTACTTCCACGAAGAAGGATTTGAGTTGATCCAGGTTTTCAAAAATGTTCGGAGAATAGGTATCCAGCCGAGAGAGCCTCCTGGCTGCATTTTCAGCCGAGAATCGGGCCGGGTGAGGTTCCTGGGGAGGGGGAAAAACACCCTCAATTTTACAAAAACGTTTCCTTTTTCCATTTCCCTAGTCCTCGACTTACGACCATAATGGAGCCCAAGATTTCTGACACTGAGCGAGGCAGTTGTTAAGTGAGTTTGGCCTCCGCAACTTGGGCGTCCTCCTCGATCCACAGCTCACATTAGAGAAACATCTTTCAGCTGTGGCGAGGGGGACATTTGCCCAAGTTCGCCTGGTGCACCAGTTGTGGCCCTATCTGGACCGGGAGTCACTGCTCACAGTCACTCATGCCCTCATCACCACGAGGCTCGACTACTGCAACGCTCTCTACATGGGGCTACCTTTGAAAAGTGTTTGGGAACTCCAGATCGTGCAGAATGCAGCTGCGAGAGCAATCATGGGCTTCCCCAGGTATGCCCATGTCACACCAACGCTCCACAGTCTGCATTGGTTGCCGATCAGTTTCCGGTCACAATTCAAAGTGTTGGTTATGACCTATAAAGCTGTTCATGGCATTGGACCAGAATATCTCCGGGACCGCCTTCTGCCGCACGAATCCCAGCGACCGGTAGGTCCCACAGAGTTGGCCTTCTCTGGGTCCCGTCAACTAAGCAATGTCGTTTGGCAGGACCCAGGAGAAGAGCCTTCTCTGTGGCGGCTCCGACCCTCTGGAACCAGCTCCCCCCAGATATCAGAGTTGCCCCAATCCTCCTTGCCTTTCGCAAGCTCCTTAAAACCCACCTCTGTCGTCAGGCATGGGGGAATTGAAATTTCCCTTCCCCCTAGGCTTATAGAATTTATACATGGTATGTTTGTATGTATGAGTGGTTTTTTAAATTGGGGTTTTTTAGATTGTTTTTAATATTAGATTTGTTTACATTGTCTTTTTATATTCTTGTTAGCCGCCCCGAAATTACAACAGCTGCAATTGTTAACCCCCCTCCCCTACCTTCAACAGCTGGCAGGGGGTCTGCCCAAAGTTACTGATGATGCCTTCCAAAGCCTTGCGTTGCGTCTCGTCTGCGATGGCGTCCAGATCGACTGCCCCTAAATGAAAACAGCAGGTGTACGACTGAAACGGCGGACTGGACAGCTTACAGTACAGTATTGCAGTAGAGAGGGGGAACAGGTTGTTTCGACATCTCCTTGGGCGGAGAGCTGAAGAACAGTCAAAGGATCGTAGCATCTACCCTGACCCTCTTTCTCCTGGGGCTTCTAGGACAGGGGTGGCCAAAAAGGGTTGTGGGTGGGTGTGCTACCATGCATGCACACATGCCCACACCCATTCTCTCCCCTGCGTGCATGTGCACCCCCCCGCACTGCCCCTGTGTATGCGCACAATCCCCCCGTCCGTCCCTGCGCATGTGCACAGGCCTCAATGAAGCCTGAGACAGTGAAAAAAAAGCCAAATGAGCAAACTGGAAGTTCAGAAAAACTGACTTCCGGTTTTCCCGCTGTGCTGTTTTTTGCACTCTGGAGCCTTCAGGGAAGATTCCTGAAGCCTTGGAGTGCAGAAAACAGCACAAAAGTCAATTTTTCCGAATTTCCAGTTTGCTCATTGGGCCGTGTTTTGCACTCTGGAAGCTCCAGGGAAGCGTAAGCGTAAATTTATGCACTATTTATTGAATACTTAATAGTTGTCCTTCCTTCTCTAGTCCCTTAGTATGATCCTGAACTACTTTTAAAATAGGAAATAATTAAATAGTATGTATGTTTTTACCCATAAAGGCTTTAACCATTTTAATCATTCTCTGGAACTGAACTTTTATAGCAATGAAAGAATATTGAGCTAATTGCCTAATCTGTTATCATACTCAACCTTGTGGGTTCAGTACAAAACCTTAAAATGTTACTGTGCTCCTCAACCAATAACGCCATCTGTCATTTGTCCTTTTTGTGGCTATTCAAATAATGTGAAAAAGTGTCCAAGCACCTGTTTGAAAACTTATCTTGGCCAGTAAGCCACCCACCCAGTCACATGACCTTTAAGCAACTCTCGGTCACATAATTATCAAGCCACTCCCATCTGGTCATATGGCGGGCAAGCCCCTCCTACCCAATCACATCACCATCAGGCCACACCCACAAAATAGGCCACACCCAGTGCAAGGCAGTAAACATTTTGACAGCCTATCACTGAAATAGTAGTGGATAGCAGAACAGTTATCCTGGGTTGAATTGCCCCACGGAGAGTTGGCTGTGTGAATTGGCCAGGGAGAAGTCAGCTGGGGCGAGTTGTCCCATTCTGGGTTCTGGTAGCCCAATTGTTCTGGGGGGTTTTTGCAAAGAAGTTGAGAGGGCGGCTAATTCATACCGAATGGTTGC
Source organism: Erythrolamprus reginae (assembly GCF_031021105.1). Classification (NCBI taxonomy): domain Eukaryota; kingdom Metazoa; phylum Chordata; class Lepidosauria; order Squamata; family Dipsadidae; genus Erythrolamprus; species Erythrolamprus reginae. The sequence continues at coordinate 2,257,830 of NC_091963.1, forward strand.
AGAGTCCTTGCGAAGGGAGCAACCCTGCCTTAAAATCCCCATTTTTGCCCTCCTACCTTCATAAGTGCAATAATAGAATACGTTCAGAGCCTCCACAGCAGCTGGGCCCCTCTGCTTGTAGCCAAAGATCAAGTCGATCCATTCATGCAGGTGGGCTGAGACATACTCGGATTCCTGTGGAGGAAGTCAAACAGGGGGTTCTTGCCACAGGAAAATACCCAATCCAATTCACCCTGGGGCGCGGAAACCATTCCCAAGTGATATATTTAAAACCCTGAAATGTAGAGATGCCATATTTTTCAGAGTATACGTTTTTATAAGAGTATATTATATTATATAAGTTTATATAAATGTGTATTTTTCCGTCCTAAAAGTGGCTGATAATTTGGGTGCGTCTTATGCTCTGAATGTAGTGGTTTTTTCCCAGCCCTAACTAGCTGCTAACCATCTTCCCAACTCTGACCTTGCAGGCTCTTTCATTGTTTCTCTCTGAGAAGAATGTTTTCCAAGCCCTAAGTCTTTGCAGGTTTTTTTTTCATTGCTCTAACTTGCTCCGAATAACTTTCTTTCTTTCTTTCTTTCTTTCTTTCTTTCTTTCTTTCTTTCTTTCTTTCTTTCTTTCTTTCTTTCTTTCTTAATTAATTAATTAATTAATTAATTAGACTTGTATGCCACCCCTCTCCGTAGACTCGGGGCGGCTCACAACAATATCTGGTAAGCAGATTCTTTTCCCTATTTTCCTTCCCAAAAACTAAGGTGCGTCTTATATTCTGAAAAATACGGTCACTAGACAACTCATGTCCTGTTGGATGATCGTTTCAGAGATACTTCCCTATCTAAAGAAAGAAACAATGGCTTTTGATTTCCTGCAGGCTTCCCCATTAACTGCAGGCTTCCCCATGCCAAATTTCCATCCTATGGGGATTTTAGATGCATTCTGTATAAGTTGGCCTATCTGAAATACACTGATTCCACAATTATTGACATGATGTCCCATTATGCCCACCTAAAGGTTACAGGCAGCAGAGTTTTAGTAATAATAACAATAACAACAACAATAACAACAACAGAGTTCAAAGGGACCCTGGAGGTCTTCTAATCCAACCCCTTGCTTAGTATACTAGTATCTGGATACCCGTGCTTCACTTGGGTATCTAGGCATACTAGTATACTAGCAGCTGGGTACCCATGCTTCGCTAGGAAACTACGTTGATAAACTGAGGGTTAAAACTTGAAAATCAATAAGTAGTCACCACTGGGCTTGATACATTGACATGTAAAGCTTGAAAAATTATGTAGAATGTGTAACTCCTTAGCATCACAGTGTGTTAATATAAAGCAACTGGCAGTTGGAACAGAGTTCTTTTCAGGTGGGGAGGGGAAGTAGAATATCTAAACTCCCAGCACACAGGCTGGATGAATCACATGCTAGCCACACCCACACCTGGTTTAGCAAAGGCATAGCATCAGTGTGAGTTAATAATAATGTAAGAAATACTAATGATCATTTAGAAAAATCTTTTCTTAGTGAATACCTAGGAGCCAAGGAGAACATACGTGCCAAATTTCAAGGCTTTACAGTTCTGGAGATTTCATGAGGCGTGAGTGGTATTTGACATAGATAGATAGATAGATAGATAGATAGATAGATAGATAGATAGATAGATAGATAGATAGATAGATAGATAGAGATAGAATATAATTTTTACAGCTGAGATGCACTGATGACATTCCATATTTGAGTTATGAAACATCTACAAGAGAACAGCCACGTTCAGAGGGTACCAAGGATCCCACAGTCCTCCTCCTCCTCTCTACCCTCTTAGCACTGGTGATGTTACCTAGTTGGATCATGAAATAGCTGCAAGAAAACCACCAAGCTCGGAGAGCAACAGGGACCCCACAAATCTACATTTTTAGAGGTGCTCTGAAAAGCTTAAGATGGGACGACTTTTCTAGCCACCCCAGTGTACAGCCAACACTTCATTTCACATACTAGTGCTTGCCGGTGTTTGTAGATAAAATCTTCGGGGGATTTTGCCCATTTGGGAAGGACCACGTCCCCCACCTTCTCATTTGATATCTGAAGGGAGCCGAGATCGAAACCTGTGAAAGAGAAGAAAAAGGAAGGTTGCAATATTTTCAAGACAGGACAGAGCACTTGCTGGCTGGATAAACTTCAGGTGCAAATATAGATAATATAAAACATATAAATAATTGAGTAATAATAAATTATCGTGCAATATAAAGATATATATTGTAAACACATGTAGACAGTCCTTGATAGGCCACAATTGAGCCCCAATTTTCAGTTGCTAAGTGAGACAGTTGTTAAGTGAATTTTGCCCCATTTTACAATCTTTCTTGCCATAGTTATTAAGGGAATTATTGCAGTTGTTACATTAGTTACATGGTTGTTAAGTGAATCTGCCTTCCCTCTTTGACTTTGTCAGAAGGCCACAAAAGGTGATCACATGACAATGCAACTGTCATAAGTCAGTTGCCAAGGTTCTAATTTTTTTAAAATTAAATTTTATTCATTTTCAAGTTTTTTCTTTAAAAACAATAATACTTTGACTAATTCTGCAGTTACATTTTTCCATTTTCTCTGTACAAAATCACATATTTCTCTTTTCAAAATCACATATTTCCATTTTCTCTATACAAAATGACGTTGCACATATTTATTATTTCTATCATCTCATTTGCTTAAACATTTCTATTTATATATTTACATGTTATATTTCCATTATTAACTATCAGCTTTCTTTCTCCTATTCTCAATCCACTGGTACCATTTTCCCCAAACATCAATAATAATCAGTCCCGTAATTCCATTGTGGTTCTAACCATTTCTGCGCGTTCATAAATCTTTTTAATTATTTTATTATCTGAAGGAATTTCTGAGTTTTTCCAGAGTTGTGCAAATGTCATTCTGGCTGCGGTAGTTATATGTAGTCCCAAGTATTTAATGCTTTTATTGTAATCTTTTTTGAAAATTCCTAGAAGGAGGAGCTCTGGTGTGAATTCTATTGGTGTCTGGATTATTTCATGTAGTCATTTATGTATTCTAATCCAAAATCTTTTTGTTTTGGGACACCAATGCCAAGGTTTTAACTTTTGATCACAAGACCTCCAGGGAATGTTATGATGGTCATTAAGTGGTCCTAAATTACTTTTTTTCAGTGCTGTTGTAACTTTGAACAGCCACTAAACTAACTGTTGTAAGTCAAATACTACCTGGAATGCTTTAAAAGACTGCAAAGTTTGACATCTCCCTTCCAATTTCTCATTGACACTGTTGGAAATGCGAGCAGGGCTGGGAACACTCCTTACCATTCTGGTTCTCCAGAAAATCGGTAAAGTAGAAGAATTCCGGGATCAGCTCCTTCACATCCACCGGGTTCTCCAAGCGAGCCTGCCAAGCGGCAGGAACCGAGTGGAACTGGCGATCGGAACAATCAAATCTGCATCAATGGGGAAGAAGGACATGAATCCTTATTTCGTTTCTGGTATATTCATCATTATTTATACACTGCTAAGCTTTGATACTAACTTCCTCTTTCTACACCTCATTAACCTTAGTTTAAAGAACCCCGTGTTTATCGGAACAAGCAAAGAACAGTGTCACAAGATAGAAAGTACGACATGGTGTAAGATGCGGTTATACGCTGCACAACTGAACCTGCATTTTCCTGTTTACGTGATTTATTCATTTATTGGTCATATTTATATGCCGCCCAACTCCCGAAGATACAAACTTAATGTAAACAGCTCTACACTCGACTGTAGGAAATATGACTTTAGTAACCAAGTAGTTGATGCCTGGAACTCCCTAACAGACTCTGTAGTATCATCACCTAACCCCCAAAACTTTACCCTTAGACTCTCCACTGTTGACCTCTCCCAATTCCTAAGAGGTCAGTGCGGGGTGTGCATAAGTGCACCTGAGTGCCTCCCATCCCCTGTCCTAATGTTTCTTTTTTACTAGTATCATGTATATGAATATTATTATATCTTTGAATACCACCAATACGTACTCGACAAAACAAACAAACAAAAATAAATAAATAAATCTATAAGTTGTTATTGGCAGATAAGATGACACGCCTCGGTCATCCAAGTGTTCCATAAGGCAGAATTCAGGTTCTGACTTTGTCATACGAATACTCTAAACCCGCATGCATTAACAAACCTCTGTTCCTCCATCTCCTAAAATTAATAATAATAATAATAATAATAATAATAATAATAATAATAATAAGTTAATTCAGCTGCAACATCAGGAGGAACAGAAGATGGAATAAGAATAATAAGGATTTCCGCCACTGAGTGCGCAGAAGTGACATCAGGCTGATTTGACGACATTAGTTCGACAACAAAACAACCCCCCCAAATTCATTGTGGGACCTTCACCCAAATTGCCAAGTCATATTTTTGCTAGATTGGGGTTTGGAGCACAACGAGGATGCTATCACAGCCAAGAGTCGCGTTCCAGCTCACCTCCCGCTCTGCAGCTGGATGTGCAGCGTGGTGAATGGCTCTGTACGGATAAGGTAGTGCATGACCCCGGCTGCGTTGGAGTAGTGGGTGCCGTAGTGGAACTTGTCAATCATCCCCGTGGGGTCCTCGAAGCTCTCGTACCTGAAGTGACAGAGCGAGGACAAACAACAGAGTTAGAAGAAACTGACACGAAGGAGGCAGCGAGCAGGCTCTCTTGCTCAGATCCGAGGGTCCACTCCGTAAATCTATTTGTGGATTCCCTGCCTTGCGAGGTGGAATGAAGAGCCCCAAAGAACCACCCGGGGGACACGACTTGTTCCAAGATCAAGTCCACTACCAGGACAAATGACATTCCTTTAAAAAATATATTAAATTTCAATGTTTTCAAATTTTTAATTTTTCAAGTTTTTAATTTAAAATTTTTATATTTTTAAATCTTTTAAAAAAAATATATTTTTATTGGTTTTGCACATTGAAATTAACATAAACAAACATAAAACGGTGCACAGTGCATGTGCCCATCACCTGACTGACAATTCCACCACCACCACCACCAATTGCAGTGGGTTCAAATATTTACTAGTTTATATTCTTTTATTTCCTTAGCTCTACTTTGCATTTGTTTACTATTCAAAGAGTGATTGGAGTTTATTTTTCACATTTTCGTCACAAATTCTACTCAGCATATAATCTTTCACCTTATTCCATCGTCCCATCAGCTTCTCCAATTTATTTTCGTCAAAATTGTTTAATCTTATTTCCATGATTTCAAAATGAATGTGATCCACCATGTACCAGTTCTGTAATGTCCAGTTTTTAGACTCTTTCCAGCCCAATACCACTTCCGCTTGAGCGCTTTCCAATGCTGCAGTTTTTATTTCTCTGAAGTCTCTTAATTCTCTTAGTTTAACTAACATCGCTATTTCTTTTGTAATTATCCACTTAATATTTAACATTTTATTTATTTCATATTTTTAAATCTTTAAATTTTTAAATCTTTAAATTTTTATTTTATTTTTTAATTTTAAAAAATAATTTTCCCTTTTAACAAGGTGCACAGAGGCAAACAGATCACCGAAATCTCTCTCATGCGTACATCCCCCCGTGAGATTTTGCTTGCTGTGTATGTGCAAAAGACAAAAGCACACTGAGATACACACACGCGTGCATGCAGGCTAACTGAAGCTGTGTGTGGGCAGTGCACCAGTAGCAGCGGTGGTACGAATCCGCCTGTGGGTACGTCGCTTTTTCTCCAGTGCCGCTGCCACTTCGAATGGTCTCCAGATGAACGGTCATTAGTCAAGGTGTGCCTGCAGCTCCCCCCACCTCACTTTGCGCAGGAGTTGCTCACAACAAGACCCTCACACTCACTTCTCTTTGACATCCTTGGCGTGTTTCTCATTGGCCACTCCGATGGGTTTGGACAGATCCCGGAAAACGGCCGGGTCGTTGAGATCCAGGGTCTCCGAGACATAATCTTGCAGGATCCAGGGGAACTGAATGACAGGGAGAAAGAAAAAAGATGCTTGAATTTGATCTCGGCGCCCTAGAGGAGGGGGCCTTTAATCATGGCAACTTTACGACTTGTGGACTTCAACTCCCAGAATTCCTCAGCAGCCAGCAAAGTTGTTGAGTGACTGGCTGAGGAATTCTGGGAGTTGAAGTCCAGAAGTTGTAAAGTTGCCAAGGTTGAAGACCCCCGCCCCCTGGGATTCCCTTTGGGGGAGAGGGCTCCAGTAGACTTCTTATCTACGCCCCAGCCTCTTTTTATTCCAGGGTCTTACCACGGGGTATTGAGAAAGGTCGTTGTAGGTGCGTCCCGCAATGGTGTTTAGCTGCATGAGGTATTCAAAGTTGGAGATCTCCCGATAGACCCATTTCTGGAGGAGGGGGAAAAAAGAGACCAATATTGGGTTCATACTTGCACTGGGGGGGGGGGGGGATGGCACAGCAGTAGCGGAAATGGAATGGTGCGCACAGCTCTGGGTGACCGGCAGGTGCATGCATGCGTCAGAGCGAGATTTGGCTCCTGCGCAGCACCGGGAAGAAAACAAACGCCAGAAATTAGTGAAATCTCACACGATCGGTGCTGATGTGCTCGCAGTTAGAGTGACAAGCAGGCGCGCATGTGTGTCCGAGCAAGATTTTGGCTTCTCCGCATGAAGCAAATCTTACAAGAAGAGCAGCGCTCTCACCGTAGGCCCCGCCAAACACCATTGTTTGTTTGACAGGGCCTGGACCTAATCGACCGCTGGGATTTACATGGCAGAAGGTGGTCCTGTAAGTAATCTGGTCCGATGTCATGTAGGGCTTTATAGGTCATCACCAATACTTTGAATTGTGTCCGGAAACCAATTGGCAGCGGTAGGATCAAAATTCAGATGCTCGGAAACTGGCATGGGTTTATGATGGTTGCAATGTCCTCAGGGAGTGGGCGGCATATAAATTCAATTAATTCAATTAAATCTTCTGACAAGTGAGGCAATGTTCCCTCTAATTTTTTTTCGATGTGGGTGGAAAAGTATAGTGTCTGACCGACAGTCTCCTTGGGACTGGGCGGCATAAATATATAAGTAAGTAAGTAAGTAAGTAAGTAAGTAAGTAAGTAAGTAAGTAAGTAAGTAAGTAAGTAAGTAAGTAAGTGAGTAAGTGAGTAAGTAAATAAGAAAAAAAATCCCTTCTTTTTATTAAAAGAAATTAATAATAAAACAAAACCAAAATCTATTACTATTAAAACAACCAGCAAAACCAAAAACATAACTAGTAATAAAAACAGGTGAGGGCTGGGGTTTTTTTTCTCTGTTATTATTTAAGTGCTTTTACCATATGCTTTAAATCAAGAGTCACTTCTCTCTCTGTTTCTCTCTCTTTCCTGTCATTCTCTGCCTCAATCATTTTCTCATTTCTCTTTTTTCTCCCCTTTTTTCTATCATTTCTCTCTCTTCCTTCCTCCCTCCTCTCTGTCTTTCTTTCTTGCTCTCTTTCTCTCTTCCTTCCTCTGTTCTCTCTCTCTCTCTTGCTTTCTGTCTCCTTCTCTCTTCCCCCTCTTGCTCTCTCTTTTTCTCACTTTCTCTCTCTCTCTCCTTTCTATCTCGCTCTGTCTATTGCTCTCTCTTTCTTTCTCTCGTTTTCTCTCTCTCTTGCTTTCTCTCTCTCTCTCTCTCTTGTTTTCTTTCTTTCTCTCTCTCTCTCTTTCTCTCTTGTTTTCTCTCTCTCTCTCTCTCTCGCTTTCTTTCTCTCTCACACACAACTTTCTCTCTCTTGTTCTCAGGGTACCTGAGTCAGCCCAGAGGCCTTGAGCAAGTCCTGAGGAGAACGGCTGCCTTGATAAATCTGGTTGGGGAGCTGCAAGCTGAGAACGGTGGAATAGACCTTGTTCCTCACCTGTGAGGGAGAAAAGAAGCCAGTGGGGTATTAGGCAGCGCTCAGACAGATTTTAATTTTGATTTTTAATTTGATTTAATTGAATTATTTTGATTTTTTTAACTTTTTATAATTTACTTTAATTTTTATTTCATTTTATTATTTTAATTCCATCATTTCTTTGTTGCTTATTTCTATTCTGCCTGCATTATTTTTATAAATAACTCAAGACGGTGAACGGCATATCCTACTATTTTTCCCATGGAAACAACCAATGAGAGATGGCAAGCACTGAGAAGGAGGGGATCACCAAGGTTACTTTCATGCCTATGGCAGGACTAGAACTCACAGTCATCTGGTGACCGGCCCAAAGTCACCTAGCTGGCTTTCCTGGCTAAAGCAGGACTAGAACTCACTGTCTCCTGGTGATTGGCCCAAAGTCACCTAGCTGGCTTTCAAGCCTAGGGCAGGATTAGAACTCACAGTCAGTTGGTGATTGGCCCAAAGTCACCTAGCTGGCTTGCATACCTAAGGAAGAACTAGAACTCACAGTTGCCTGGTGATTGGCTCTAAGTCACCCAGCTGGCTTTCATGTTTAAGGCAGAACTAGAACTTACAATTGCCTGATGATTGACCTAAATTCACCCGGTGGGCTTTCATGCCTAAGGCGGGACTAGAATTCACAGTCGCCTGGTGATTGGCCCTAAGTCACCCAGCCGGCTTTCATGTCTAAGGCCGAGCTGGAATTCATTGTCTCCTGTTTTCTACCCTTTCCAGCATTAACCATTTAGACCAAAGGGGTTTTCTCTGCTTTTCCTGCCCCATGAGGGAAGGAACTTTCATGAGGGAAGGAACTTTCTTGTTACCATTTTCTTGAAGTTGAGGAAATAATTCGCCTGGTCAATGAAGAAGAACTCCAGGGCCGAACGGCGCAGGTTATAACGTCGCAAGTGTAGCTCCCGGAGCTGGCCGAGTGGACGCTTGAAGTCGTGTCCAATACCTAGGAGCAGGTGCAGAAAAACCACCATTTCTTCATTTCTCAGGGGCTCAAAGTGGGAATTATTGTTTATTAATGCAATTTATCATTATCAGAATTATTGAATTAATTATTGAATTAATTATTAAATTATTAAATTAATTATTAAATTATTGAAATTGAATTATTGAATGATTAAATTATTGAAATTGAATTATTGAATGATTAAATTATTGAAATTGAATTATTGAATGATTAAATTATTGAAATTGAATTATTGAATTATTGAAATTGAATTATTGAATTATTGAAATTGAATTATTGAATGACTGAATTATTGTCAAACGGAAGGAACTCTGCATCCAGGGACAATTGAGAAGCTGCTCCTACCATCCCATGTACAAGTAGTCCTCGATTTATGATCACAATTGAACCCCAAGTTTTAGTTAATAAGCAAGGCAGTTGTTTTGTCCCATTTTTATGACTTTTCTTGCTAAAAGCGAATTGTTGCATTTGTTAAGTTAGTCACACAGTGAATCTGGCTTCTCTGTTGACTTTATTTGGCAGAGACTTGTCCAAGAGGGAATCACATGACCCGAGACCATCACAAGTCTGAACTGTTGCCAAGTGTCTCAATTGGTGATCATGGGTAGGATTCAATGGTCATAAGTGTGAAAAATGGTCGTGGTGTTGTAAATTCCATTGGTCACTAAATGAATGGCCTATACGCTGCATGCTGGAGGGAAGAAACCCCCTTCCTTAAACCCCGTGTTAATTTTCAAGCAATTTCAAGCAATTTTCAATTGTTTGCATCAATGCAGGTAGTCCTCGACATGCGATTACTCCCTTAGTGGCCTCTTGAAGTTACAACAACACTGAAAAGAGGATTTACGATAGGTTTCCCACCCTTACGACTCTGTGGCCCAACGGTATTCATAAGTCAAGGACTATTGCTATTCTCCCTTCTCTCTCTCTCTCTTGGCTGTTCTCGCATCCCGTTGCCCCTCGCTTACCGTCCTCAGTCTCCTCTTTCTCGCTGTTGCTGTCGTAAAAATAGATCTGTTGGGTGGTGATCTCCAGGCGCCCCGGGATCACAGCCACGACGGTGATGAGTTCGCAATCCTCCGAGATGAGCAGTTTCTCTCGTTGGCTTTGCTCTTTGGGTTCTAGCCTGAAAGGGGGCAGGGGGTGAGAATGGCGAATTCAGCTGCTTTATCAATTGGGCTTCTTATTAATTTGACTGCTATTGCCGCCCAACTCAGAGCGGCTTACAACAATATGAAAACACAATATAATACAATAATAGAAGTCAATATTAATACTGAACACATTAAAATAATAAAAAGAATAAAATCCTATTATAAACCCACAACAATCCAATCAACCAACCAAACATTTATTTATTTATTTGTTTGTTTGTTCGTTCATTCATTCATTCATTCATTCATTCATTCATTCATTCATTCATTCATTCATTCATTCATTCATTCATTCAATTTCTGTTCCCCCCAATCCTGAAGGACTCAGGGCAGCTTACAATAATATGAAAAAGTACAATTAACAATAAAAAGAAGCCAAGTACAAATTAAAACAATAACCCCCTTTAAAACCTACAACTCAGCAATCCAATCAAAACATACATATCATTCAATACAATTTGGCCATGAAAGACATACAATTCATGGCCAAATTCTGGCTTTGCCATACCTGCTGGCAAAGCCACATCTTCACTGCCTTTCAGAAGGCCAGCAGGGTGGTAGCAATAAGGAAAAGAAAGAAAGAAAAAAAGGGAAGGAAAAGGAGGAGGAAAAGGAGAAGGAGAAGGAAGGAAGGAAGGGGAAGAGAGAGAAAGAAAGAGAGAGAGAAAGAAAGAAAGAAAGGGAAGGAAAAGGAGGAGAAGGAGAAGGAAGGAAGGGAGAGAGAGAGAGATACAGAAAGAAAGAAAGAGAGAGAGAGAGAGAAAGAAAGAAAAGGAGGAGGAGAATGAAGGAAGAAAGAGAGACACACACAGAAAGAAAGAAAAAGAGAGAGAAAAAAGAAAAAGAAAGAAGGAAAAGGAGGAGGAGAAGGAAGGAAGGAAGGAAGGAAGGAAGGAAGGGAGAGACACACAGAAAGAAAGAGAGAGAGAGAGAGAGAAAGGAAGAAAGAAAGGAAGGAAGGAAGGAAGGAAGGAAGGAGGGAAGGAAGGAGGAGGAGAGGTGGATTGGTGCTCTTTGAGCTTGGTGGATTTCCTGCAATCATTTCACGATCCAACTAGGGAACATCATCAGTGTTGGGAGGAAGTGGAAGCAGGAGGAGGAGAAGGAAAAGAAAGAAGAAGAAATAGGAGGGGGAGGAAGAGGAGAAAGAGGAGCTTGGTGGTTTCTTTGCAGAACATCATATGACCCAACTAGGGAACGTCATCAGTGCTAAGATTAGGGTGTGCAGAGTACTTGAGAATGCCTCTTCCTAGGGGAAGCATGACAAAACTCACTGATTGTCCAAGAACGAGAGGTCTTCTTCCGCCAGTTGATCGTCCTGCATCTCACTGACTTTGGCTTCTTTGGCCACCGCTAAAGGTAGGGATTCCGCAGGGTTGTGTAAGCCGTCGGCACCTGTGAGGATGTGGGATGGAATGGGTTAAATTGCCTACTTCCTACTTCTGCCCATTGTCCCTATTTAAGCAAGGAATTGGCCATCGACAGCTAGTGGACCTTCCTTAAGTTGGGAACAGTAGCCACATCTTTATGGATCCCATGAAACAACGGATCTGATGGGGATGATGGGAGCTGTCCGGTGGACATCTGGTTGGGAAAATGGCCACCTTCTTCACCGAACCTCACCAACTTCTACTGAAGTTTTTGATGATGAATCAAACTTAGGTCTTGTTGTTCCTTCCCAATGCTACAAAATCTAACTTGATATTACTAACTTTGACCGCTTGAAGTTGTGTCAACTTTAAACTCCCAGAATTCCCCAGACACCCCAACTGGCTGAGGTATTATGGGAGTTGAAGTCCAAAACAAGTTTCAGGAAGTCAAGGTGGGGAAATTTCACTTTAACCCTTTGACACAGAGAGACAATTTTGTGTTGAGAACTTCAGGGCTGGATAACCTAATGATCTGGGGACTTCTGAAGTTTTTGATCCCCGACTAAAAACATACGAAGAGCCCTGCTGAATCAGGCCAAAGCCCATCGAGTCCAGCATTCTGTGGCCCACAGTGGCCCACCAATTGTAGATCTTGAGTAGAAAGAGAAGGCAAAACCCTCCCTCAAGGGAACCCTGCCTGACTCAACCAACATGGACATCCCTTGCAATAACCACCTATGATACACTTGGCATCCATGAATCTGTCCAATCCTGCCTTGAAGCTCCTCAGGCTGACAGCTGTCACAACTTATTCTGGAAGTGAATTCCATAAACCAACAACCCTCTGGGTAAAGAAATATTTCCCTTGATTTGTCCTCACTTTCTTACCTATGAGTTTAGAGAGGGCCCCCTCGCCCTAGTATTGGGTGATAGAGAAAAGAACTTTTCCCTATCCACCTTTTCTATCCCATGCATGATTTTATACCCTTCGATCAAGTCACCCCTTAAACGCCGTCTTTCAAGGCTGAAGAGACCAAGGCGATGCAACCTGGTATCATAAGGGAGGGGCTCCATTTCCTTGATCCTTCATGTTGCCCTTTATTGCACCTTTTCCAGTTCCATTCTATCCTTTTTGAGGTGCGGTGACTAGCGAGAATTTATTTATCTATCTATCTATCTATCTATCTATCTATCTATCTATCTATCTATCTATCTATCTATCTATCTATCTATCTATCTATCTATCTATCTATCTATCTATCTATCTATCTTATCTATCTATCTATCTATCTATCTATCTATCTATCTATCTATCTATCTATCTATCTATCTATCTATCTATCTATCTATCTATCTATCTATCTATTGGATTTGTATGCCGCCCCTCTCCGAAGACTCGGGGCGGCTAACAGCAATACGACAGCATATAATAATAATCCAATACTAAAAACAATTAAAAACCCATTATACTAAAAACAAACAGACATACAGACATACCATGCATAAAATTGTAACGGCCTAGGGGGAAAGAGTATCTCAGTTCCCCCATGCCTGGCGGCAGAGGTGGGTTTTAAGTAGATTACAAAAGGCAAGGAGGGTGGGGGCAATTCTAATCACTAGGGGGAGTTGGTTCCAGAGGGCCGGGGCCGCCACAGAGAAGGCTCTTCCCCTGGATCCCGCCAAGCAGCATTGTTTAGTTGACGGGAGCTGGAGAAGACCCACTCTGTGGGACCTAACTGGTCGCTGGGATTCGTGCAGCAGAAGGCGGTCCCGGAGACAATCTGGTCCAGTACCATGTCCATCCTAGAAAGAATTAAGGCAATAGCAAATAGCACTTATATACTGCTTCATAGTGCTTTACAGCTCTCTCTAAGCAGTTTACAAATGTCAGGCTATTGCCCCCAACAATCTGGGTCCTCATTTTACCCAATGTGGAAGGATGAGTCAACCTGGTGAGATTCTTTCACCAATGCTTGATGAAAATGAGATTGAGCATAATTGAGAATTGAGTGAAATTCAATTTCTTGGTGGAGGACTGAGCGAAATCTGGGAAAGGGGCGGATACGGCTGTGTTTTGAAGACTTCTGGCTCGCTCCTGATTGGCTAGAACAGCAAGCTTACCCACGTGACTACTGGCTCCGTTCAGATAATATGGAGAATTCAATTTCTTGGTGAAATTGAGATTTTTTCCCCCCAATGCTTTCGACCTGCAAGTTTCCATTCTCACAAACCCCTCCTCACCAAGGTTGTCCCGCAAGGCACTAGCTTCTGCGTGGCGGTCGTAATGGTGATTGGGAACCAACTTGAGTCTCATTCGGGAGTAGGTCTCCACGTTGGATAGTTTCCAGTAGATCTCAGGTGGATTCCTAAAACGGAGGCAAGCAAGCGGATGCATTTTTTTTCGGGCAGAAAATGTGTTGGATTCATGCAACAAATTTTGCATGAAGAAAAGAGTGCCATTCATAGATGCATTTCAGCATTTTAAGGTGGTGAAAATACCTTTTTTATCCATCTAACTAACATTCTCTCAGCGCCCGGGGGCTGGTAACTTTGCATTCTAAAGAATTGTTTTACCGTACAGTAATTCCTAACCCTGCAATTTTGGCCTGGAAAGCCAGACATGTAAAGGCAAATTTATTAGTCTACTTTTGTGGCAGGAAGCTCCATAGCTAGAAATGACTGTTTTGGAACAGGCAGTCCTCATTTTACAACGGTCCATTTAGCGATTGTCCCAAGTTACAACGGCATTGAAAAAAGTGACTAAAGACCACTTTTGACACTTAAGACCTTTTGACCAACCTCATGGTCAAATAGTCAAAATTCAGACACGTGGCTACTGGCTCATATTTATGACAGTCACAAATCCTCTGATTTCCTTTTGCGACTTTCTGACAAGCAGGAAGTCAGATTCACTTAACAACAGCATTACTAACTCAGGAATTACAGCAATTCACTTAACAATGCTGACAATAAAGGTCGTATAATGGAGCAAAATTCCTTTAACATCGCCTCACTTGGCGAGAGGAATGCTGAGCACTGTTCTGGTTGTATGTCGAGGATGATGTCTACACTATACATTAAATAAATCTAAAATATAACTACAGTTAATATTAAAATAAGAATAATTTGAGTTTAAAAGTAGTTTAAATTTAGTTTTTAAAAAAATAAAAAATGAATTTGATTTTTTTAAAAAAAATAATTAAAATTAATTTTAAACAATTAAAGAATAATAATTTAAAACTTAATTTAAGATTTAAATTATTATTTTAAATTAATTTTAAATGTTTAAGAATTTATTTTATAAAACCAATAGAATCAATTAATTCCTTAAAATTAATTTTACAGATTTTTAATTATAGAACTATAAAGATAATTTCACTCATTTTACATAAAAATTAACTATTATAAAAATTACATACGGTAGAAAAAATTGATTAATTTGACTAAGAAATTTGCATTTGATATTGTATTGCATTATATTTTAATTTGAGGTATGTAAATTGGTATCTCTGTAAGGTGTGAAAAACAATAAAAAATTTATACCTCAAAAAGAGACTGGACAGTCATCTTCCTGGGATGGTTTAGTGAATCCTGCATTGAGCAGGGGGTTGGACCTGATGACCCTGGAGGTCCCTTCCAACTCAGTGATTCTATGATACTAGTGCGTCGTCCTCCACCATACCGGTAGCAACCCATACTGGTTAGGGGGCTGCAAGGGGGACCCCAACCCCACAGACACTTACTGGTCAGCCCACACCGAGCGCGGAGAGGTCAGCAGCCGTTGTACAGCCTGCCACTGTTGCAAGACTGTATTGTGATGGTGATTGATTTGCTTCAGCATATTTGTGTGCCGGATGTTTTCGTATTTCGCTCGTTTCATGACAGGCTCCAGGATCAGCTCCTGAGAAAATGTAAGACAGGACAGATTACGGGTAGTCCTCGACTTACGACGGTTCATTTAACGACCGTTTTCACTCCGATGACCATTGCAGCATCCCCTCCCCCCATGGACACGTGATCAAAATTCAGATGTTCGGCAACTGATTCGTATTTATGATGGTCGCAGTGTCCCAGGTCACATGATTCCCTTTTGGTGACCTTCGGACAAGCGAACTCAACGGGGGAGCAAGATCCACTTAGTGACTAACTGACACTTAACAACGGTGGTGAGAAATGTTGTAAAATGGGGCAAAATTAACTTGACTACTGCCTCCTTTAGCAACAGAAATGTGGAGCTCAGTTATCATAAGTTGAGGACTACCTATAGCAGTGATGGCGAATCTTTTTTCCTCGGGTGCCAAAAGAGCCTGGGCATGTGCTATTGTCAATGCGCAAGTGCCCACACTCATAGTTCAATACCTAGAGAGGACAAAAATAGCTTTCCCTGCCCCTCTGAAGGCCAGAAACGGCCTGTTTCCTAACTTCTGGTGGCCCCAGTAGGCTCCTGTTTCGCCCTCCCCAGGCTCCAAAGGCTTCCCGGGAGCCAGGGGAAGATAAAAATGCCCTCCCCCAACCCCCCCGGAGGCTCTCTGAAAGCAAAGAGCCTCTGTGTGAGCCAAAAATTAGCTGGCCAGCACACACATGCATGTTGGAGCTGAGTTGGGGCAACTATTTTTAGTATTGGATTTTGTTATACAGTGAACCCTCGATCATCGCGAGGGTTCCGTTCCAGGACCCCAAGCGATGATCGATTTTTCGCGAAGTAGCGGTGCGGAAGTAAAAACACCATCTGCGCGTGCGCAGATGGTGTTTTTACTTCCACTGCCGCCCGCCCTTCGCCCGCCCACCCCGTTGCTCGCGCCTGGGGTGCGCGCGCGCTTGGGGACACCCTAGCTCCGCTTCCCAGCTGGGAAGCGGAGTTGGGGTGTCCCGAAGCTCGCGCGCACCGCCCGCCCGCCCACGCTGTTGCCGGCTCCGCTTCCCAGCTGGGAAGCGGAGTTGGGGTGTCCCGAAGCTCGCGCGCGCCGCCCGCCCGCCCACGCTGTTGCCGGCTCCGCTTCCCAGCTGGGAAGCGGAGTTGGGGTGTCCCGAAGCTCGCGCGCGCCGCCCGCCCGCCCACGCTGTTGCCGGCTCCGCTTCCCAGCTGGGAAGCGGAGTTGGGGTGTCCCGAAGCTCGCGCGCGCCGCCCGCCCGCTCACGCTGTTGCCGGCTCTGCTTCCCAGCTGGGAAGCGGAGGTAGGGTGTCCCGAAGCTCGCGCGGGCCGCCCGCCCACGCTGTTGCCGGCTCCGCTTCCCAGCTGGGAAGCAGAGTTGGGGTGTCCCCAAGCGCGCCGCCGCTGGGGTCTTACCGGGGCAAGAGGGGGAAGACCCAGGGAAGCCTCTGCCCGGCGGGGAAACTCCACCATCTACGCATGCGTGGAAGGGCACGCATGCGCAGATGGTGGAGTTTACTTCCGGGTTGAAAACTAGCGATATAGCCCTTTCGCGATGCTCGAGGACGCGAAACTCGAGGGTTCACTGTATACTGTTTTATTGCTGTTGTTAGCCGCCCCGAGTCTGCGGAGAGGGGCGGCATACAAATCCAATCAATCAATCAATCAATCAATCAATAAATAAATAAATGGCTCAAGTGCCAGCAGATATGGCTCAAGAGCCACCTGTGGAATCCGTGCCAAAGGTTTGCCATCACTGATCTATAGTCTCAACTGAACAGTCGTAACTGGGAACAACCTTTTCCTGGCGGGTTTATCCTCTAGAGCTCATTTGAAGTTAAAAAACCCCTGAAAAAAGTGGTTGTGTGGTCAGTCCTTGAACTTATGGCCATCATAGCATTCACACAATCAAAATTTCAACACTCGGTAAACAAGGTGTATTTACGAAGGTTGCAATGTCCTGGGATCAAGTGATCACCATTTGGGATCTTCCTATCTGACTTCAAACCAGTAAAATCCATGGAGGAAGCCAGATTGGTCTAACACTGGGGCCTACCTGTCTGCCTACTTACATACCTGCATGCCTAACCATCCATCTGTCCACCTACCTTCACATTTGTCTGTCTGACCAGCCACTTGCCCACCTACCTACCTACCTGCCACCTGCACACCTGTCCGCCTAATCACCTACCTGCCGCCCACCTACTTAATTACACATCTGCCCATTTAATCATCCGCATGACCATGTGCCTATACACACCTGCTCACTGAATTACACAGCTGCCCACATGTTTACACATCTGTCTGTCCACCAATCCACTTGCCCACCTGCCTATCCATCTTCCCACCTACTACCTACATACTTGACCACCTAACACTTACCTGATCATGTATTTATACAACTGTTTGCTTAACCACCCACCTATCCATCTACCTATATAGGCCCAGCCACCTGCCCACTTACCCATGCACCTTCACTCAACCACCACCCCTACCCACATACTGTGTTTCCCTGAAAATAAGACCCTGTCTTATATTTTTTGAACCCTGAAATAAGCCCTTAGCCTTATTTTGGGGGGAAAGAGGATATATATCTATCCTATCTCTATTGTCAGTTATATATGTATATATCCATATCTATCTATTTATCATATGTGTGTGTGTGTGTGTGTGTGTGTGTGTGTGTCTGTCTGTCTGTCTGTCTGTCTGTCTGTCTGTCTGTCTGTCTGTCTGTCTATCTATCTATCTATCTATCTTCTGTTTCCCCGAAAATAAGATCCTGTCTTATATTTTTGTGAATCCTGAAATAAGGCGTGGCCTTATTGCTATGCACACAAGAGCCCAAGTGAGCTTATTATCAGGGGAGGTCTTATTTTGGGGGAAACAGGGTACCTATGCACTAGCTCTCCTAACAACCCCTCTGCCCCCTACTACACCTCTGCCAGTCAAATCACCCATTGCTCTACACATCTGGCCACAATCACCCACTGTTCACTTCCTTTGCACCTGCCCTCCTCAAAACCCATCTATACCTATTACAACTCCACCTGTCTAATCACCTGCCTCCCATTGACCTAAAAACCTGTCCATCTAACCTGCCCACCTTCCTACGCACCTTTGTGCCTAATCACCCACCTTCCCACCTGCCGGTCCACCTACCTGGAACTTCCTCCGGCTCTCAGCTTTCTCCTTCTCCCTCCTCTGATTGCTGCTCATCAAGGCGTCATAGCAGGAGTTCCAGAAGTTGGACATGTGGTCGTGGCTCTTGGCAAACGTGTCCATTTCAAACTGGGCCATGGTGGGTTGTACCTGTGAGGGAGACCCAGACAGGAAGGTCACCGAGAACGACAGCGAGAGGACAGGAGAGCAGGGGGTTGGATTAGAACGGACTCCCCCAATCTTCTTTCGCTTTGCGGACTAGAGGAGGAGGAGGATACTTCCACATGAGCAGCAGGAAAGCGCGCACATACTACATGCAACCCTATTTGCACAAGTGGCAGGCATGTGCACTGTCGCTTGCACAAATGGAGCATGAGTGCACATGCTTGCCTACTGCTTGTGCAAGTGGGGAATGCATGCATGCATGCACCGCCCTCCACTTCCGCAGCCCAGCTTTCGAAAGGCTCAAGGCCCAGAGCTTTGGGGATTGAGGGACTCTGGAGTAGAATCCCTGCCTTCCGGCTCTGTTATTCAAAAAAAAATGTATAGAAAAGAATGGAGGAAAGGGAGACCGAGGATTATTCCAAATATTCTCCTTCTTGTTAGTGCTGTGTACATCAATGTATGTTTAAATGAATTATAACACTATTGCTTTAAGAGTTAGTGCTGCAGTTAGCCACAAGAGGGAGCCAGAAACGTCTTCCTCCCTCCCTCCCTCCCTCCCCACCCTCTCTGGTTACTCTCTGCTATTTCTGGTTTGTCTGTGTGACTATGCTTTGTGCTAAATGATGATTTACTATATTTTGTAAGTAAGGCTTATAAATATTGTACACGTATTGAAAGTATTGACTGATGTAATTGTGTATAACTAGGATTGTTCTTGACTAAGTTATTTGCCACTAGTAAATAATATTTTACACTTAACGTATTTGGTTATTTGAATTACTCCTTATATCTCTGGGCTATCAAGTGCATATCTGCCATCTCCACGTTTCCTCTGTGCCTCCTTGGTAACTCAAGGGTCACTCGGCACGGCCCTTGGCCCTTAACATTTCTGTTTGCTCTCGGGCAGGTAGACTTACGTGCTTCTCGATGAAGGACAGCCACTCCTGATGCGTGCAGAAGATCTGGAAATCTTCGTAAAACGTGGGGCTGCCGTTGGTGGGTGGCAGAGACGGCAGGAAGTGATGGAGCTGCAAAGTGTCGTAACACTGGTCCATCAAAGTCCGGATGATGGGCACCAGCCAGGAGAAGGTCTCCGAATTGGTGTGCAGAGAAGCACGGAGCGGGGTCTCCAGTTTGCCTAGCAGGTAACAGGCCTGTTCCTTCCTGGGGGCTGAAGCTGTCTGGAGAAGACCGTGAAGCTTGACGTAGGCCAAAGACTGAAGCTGGAAGGAGAAAGGAAGAAGAGGAAGAAGAAGAAGGCAACAATTTCAGGAAGGAGAATCTAGATCCATGTTTTATTTATTTAATTTTATTTATTTATTTTGTCCAATACACAATGAGGGTTTTAGTGGGTATATATATATGTACACATAGTAAAATACACGATGAAGGTTATAGAGGAGATACTCCTAGTAAAATATATCTAAGAAAGAATAGAAAAGAAGATACAATAATAGAACATATCAATGAAAGAATAGAAGAAGAGATACAGGAATAGAAGAAAGGCATAGGAGATATAGGAGAGCAATAGGGGACGGAAGGCACTCTAGTGCACTTGTACTCGCCCCGATGTTGGCGAACCAATGGCGTGTCTGCCACAGGTGGAAAATCTCACATAAGCAAAATCTCACTGGGACATGTGCGCGCACATGTGGCTCTGTATGCACAGCTCCATTTTCGCTACCGGTGCGCAGTGTGGTCCAGACAGTTCCTGCACTGTGGCAAATATCAAATCCAGGATGGAGGCAGAACAGGGGTCAATTCGGAGCCGCCTACAGCTCTACCTATGCACAGCTGGTCTTGGGGATCTGCAAACGTTTCTAGCAGGTTCCGGTCGTAGAGGGCCTGCTTGGGAGTCAGCCAAGTCTCCGCCATCTGCCCATGAGCCACCCTGGCAGTCGAGAGGAAGGGTCGAGCAGGGAATGAGCTTAGACCCGTGATGGCAAACCTATGTTGCGCATGCCGCAGGTGGTATGAAGAGCCCCAGCGCACATACATGTACAGCTCCCGCAACTGGTTTTCGGGTCTCTGAGCATATCTCCGTGCACGCATGAGTGGGGAAGGGTGCATGCGTGGGGGTCATGGAGGGGTCATGCTCAGCTGTGGAATTCCGGGAATTGAAGTTCACAATAGAAACATAGAAGATTGATGGCAGAAAAAGACCTCCTGGTCCATCTAGTCTGCTCTTATACTATTTCCTGTATTTTATCTCAGGATGGATCGATGTTCATCCCAGGCATGTTTAAATTCAGTTCCTGTGCATTTACCAACCACGTCTGCTGGAAGTTTGTTCCAAGCATCTTACTCTTTCAGTAAAATAATATTTCCTTACGTTGCTTCTGATCTTTCCCCCAACTCACCTCAGATTGTGTCCCCTTGTTCTTGTGTTCACTTTCCTATTAAACACACTTCCCTCCTGGACCTTATTTAACCCTTTAACCTATTTAAATGTTTCGATCATGTCCCCCCTTTCCCTTCTGTCCTCCAG
This sequence comes from Erythrolamprus reginae, assembly GCF_031021105.1. Classification (NCBI taxonomy): domain Eukaryota; kingdom Metazoa; phylum Chordata; class Lepidosauria; order Squamata; family Dipsadidae; genus Erythrolamprus; species Erythrolamprus reginae. The sequence goes on from NC_091963.1 coordinate 2,278,925, forward strand.
ACTATACAGGTGGAGTCCATGAAGTCTTTCCTGATACATTTCATGCTTAAGACCTTCCACCGTTTTTATAGCTCGTCTTTGGACCCCTTCAATTTTATCAATATCTATAAGTCCCATTGGGATTGGGCGGCACAGAAGTCCAATGAATGAATGAATGAGTGAGTGAGTGAGTGAGTGAGTGAATGAATGAATGAATGCATAAACAAACAAATAAATAAGCAAACAAAGTCTTAAAATTGCCAAGTTTGGAGACCTCTGCCCGAAAATGCCTGCGAAGCCTCATTATTCCTGGGCAAAATTTATCTTCCAGCTGAGAAGATTCCTGTACTATACGCTGACAACCATAAAGTAGCTAGTGTTGAATTCTATGCACGGATGTCTACGCAGAGAGCCTGGCTTCCCTGCTGGACTTTGCGGATTCCAAAACAGGCAGAACTGTCCAGTAATCCAGAAGAACGGCTTAGCCTAAAACGCTTCCTCCCATGAATCTATGGATGGCAGAACCGAATGCGAGACCATGGGTGCCCCCCCGGACAGAGCTAGGTTGGCACCAGGTCATCCTGGAGAAGGTATATCCGTGTGGTCATTAAGAGCTGACCTAACTTCAGGGCAAATAATCAACGTGGGAAGACAAAACTAGGGATTATCTATATGTGGGAACAGACCGGACAGAGGTTTTGGGGACTCACCTGCACATCTTCCAGCATGATGTATCCAATCAGCACCCGCAGCCCGATTTGAGCCATCTCCTTCAAGTCCGAAGTGCCATTGGCCAAGTGGTACCAGACTCCCAGCTTGTCTAGCAGGCTGTTGGCACCCTCATAAATCTAGGGTTCAAAGATGAGAAGGCCAGTGAGTCAAAGGAAAGAGCCCTTGTTCTGTCCCTCCCATCCCAGGCACAAGCCTGGCTTCTCTTTTGGCATCAGTTTAGATAATGGAAGGGGCTTCAGTCTGTGCTCTGCACCCAGTCTCTCTCTGTCTCTGTCTCTCTTTTGCTCTCTCTTTGTTTCTCTTCTCTCTTTCTTCCTCTTCCCCTCTCCCTCCCTCTCTCTGTCTCTTTTTCTTTTTTCTCTTCCTCTTCTCTTTTTTTCTCTTCTTCTCTTCCTCTCTTTCTGTCTTCTCTGTCCTCTCTATCTTTTTCTCTTCTTCTCTCTCCCATTCTATCTTCCTCTCTTCTCTCTCTTTTTCTCTTCTTCTGTTTCTCTTTTCTCTCTTCCACTCTCTCTTCCTCTTTCTCTTTTTTCTCCCTTCCTCTCCTCTCTTTTTCTCTTCTGTTTCTTTTTGCTCCTTTCCTCTCTCTCTCTCTCTCACTTCCTCTTTCTCTCTCTCCCTCTTCTTCTCTCTCTCCTCTCTCTCTCCTCCTCCTTCTCCCTCCTGTTTCTCTTTTTCCTCTCTTCCACTCTTTCTCTCTCTCTCTTTCTTTCTTCTTTCCTCTGTTCTTTCGCTTCCTCTCTTCCTCCTCTCACTTTCTCTCTTCTGTTTCTCTTTTTTCCTCTCTTCCTCTCTCTCTTTCTCTTTTCTCTCTCTTCCTCTTCCTCTCTTTCTGTCTCTCTCTTTTCTCTCTTTCTCCTCCCCTTTCTCATGGGAGGGGTCCCTCTCCCTGCAACTCTAAGGTCAGACTCCTAAATCTCATTGCAGAATCCAGGATGCAGGAATCACACACACTTTAATTACAGGTAGTCCTCGACTTATGACCGTAACAAAGTCCAACCTTTCTGTTGCTAAGCGAAAGGGTTAATTGAGCCCATTTTAGGACCTTTCTTGTCACAGCTGTGAAGTGAATCACCGTATTTAGTAACGTGGTTATTAATTGGATCTGGCTTTTTCATTGAGTTTGCTTAATGGTCGCAAAATGGGATCCAGGGATCCCAGGACACTGAAATCGTCATAAATATGAGCAGGTTGCCAAATTTTGATCATATGACCACAGAGACACAGTGATGAATAAGTGTGAAAAATGATCCTTTTTTTCAATTTAATTGTAATTTTGAATGGTCACTTTATGAACAGTTGTAAGCCAAGGATTATTGTGTAGAGGTTTTTTACTCAGTAAATCATTGATCAGGGCATTGTTTTTTGCTTGGTTATTTGTCTGGTGATAATCCCTGCTTATCTAGAGTGGGTGTGTGTTCTTTTTAAGTGTCTCATCTTTGCTTTTTTATTATTATTATTATTATTATTATTATTATTATTATTATTATTATTATTATTATTTTTTTTAAATGGAAACAATAGTGATAAACCAGATTTATACACAACTCAATTTTACAAAAATATATGATTGCAAATAAGCGTGTGTACAATGCACACCATTCAAAAGAGACAATAAGATAACAGGTGACTGATGATGTTACCTAGCTGGGTAATGAAATGTCTCCAAGAAAGCCCTCCTCCTCTTTCCTTCCTTTTCCTCTCCACCAACCCCTTCCTTCTAGCACTGATGATGTTTCCTGGTCAGGCCACGAAACGTCTGCAAGCAAACCCCCAACAACAGGGGCCTCCAGGGTCTTCTTCGCGCAACCCCTTCCCACCGAGGGACACGACCCGCTGCTCCCAGCCGCCTACCTTCTCACTCCACAGGACCTGGTTGTTGTGGCCTTCCGAGAACAAGAAATCCTGCAGGAGGTGGAGCAGTCTCAAGGCGTTCTGGGTGAGGCTCGGCAGCAGAGCCGGGGTGGTCTCCTTCAGGTCCGTCAAGGCCGACTCCATCATCATCTCCAGAAGGCTGTGGGAGGGGGAGGGGTGGCAGGAGTGAGAGGCGGGGGAGGGGAAAACTTCCCCTTCCATTTATGGTCTGGTGTAATGGCAGAGAACTTTTTTTTGGTTCGTGTGCCAAGAGGCGTGTGTGAGTGCACTAGCATGGGTGTACGTGCCCACAATTCTCCCCTCCCCACACATGCACAACCACCCAAATTGTCACTGCGCATACGCACAGGCCTCACTGAAGCCTGGTGGGTGAAAAAACTGCCCCAATGGGCAAACAGGAAGTTCGGAAAAAACACACTTCCGGTTTGCTCACTATGCTATTTTTCTCCCTCTGGGGCTTCAGGAACCCTCCGGAGGGCAAGAAAACAGCGCAACGGCAAACCGGAAGTGTGCTTCTCAGAACTTCCGGTCTGTCCATCGGAGGGTTTTCTTTTTGCCTCCAGGGTCTCAGAGAAGCTTCCCTGAAGCGCCCCGAGGACAAAGGTCAGCTGGCCAGCGTGTGAATGCGCGCTGGAGCTAACACAGGGCAAAGTCTCGCGTGCCCTCTGATATGGCTCCGCTTGCCACATGCGCCATAGGTTTGCCATCATAGTTCTAGCGGCTATGTCTTAAGATACAGCCAGGTGAGATGTTCAGGTGTGAAAATGAAGCCATCAAACACACACACACAACACACACACACGCACACACAGGGAGTCATCCCAGATACGAGCTCTTGGCCATCTCCATCAACTTCTTCTTGGGTCTTCTCAGATCACTGACTCCTTTCTCTCCAATCCCACCATAATCTCTAGTCTAAAGTCCTCTCTCCTTCTTCAAAATCCACCTCTTCAGCAGAGGGATAGGGAAATTGCTTGGAAGGTGTGTGTGTGTGAGGGGTGAGGACAGGCTGAACCTCTTTTAAAAATATGATTTGGCTATCAAAGTCCACCCCCTCGCCCTCCGGTAAGTGAATCATAGATGGAGTCAGGGGGAGAACAGAGAGAAGGGTTTTAAAAAGGAGAAACAGGACCTACACTTGGTTTTGGGTCCTTCGAGAGAAAGCCCTTCACCCCTGTGTGTGGATATGTTTTGAGGTTGGGGGGTTCTGCCAAAGGGGCACAAGAAGGAAGCTATGGGGCCACAAGCTTCTATAACATTATCTATTGCACTTTCTATAGAACAGGTGTCCCCAAACGTGGCAACTTTTAAGACTTGTGGATTTCAACTCCCAGAATTATCTAGCTGGCATAGCTGACTAGAGAATTCTGGGAGTTGAAGTCTTAAAAGCCTTAAAAGTTGCCACGTTTGGGGACACCTGTTCTATAGAAGGTCCAAATTTTGTGAAGCCCTCCTTGACCTTGTATCTTGCTGAAGGTTTGAACAGAAGATTGAAATTCTGGGAGAAGAGAATATTTGCAGCTCAGAGTTGAACTGAACAGACCGCTGCTCTCTGAGCTGGGTGGGTTTTTTTGCAAACATTTCATGACCCAACTAGGGAACATCATCAGTGCTACAAGAAGAGAGGTGGGGTTTTCCCTCCGCTTCTACACTATTTCTTCCAGCCCTGATGATGATATCTAGTTGGCTTACAAAATGTTTGCAAGAAAACGACGAAGCTCAAAGTAAACTAAAGATTCCACAGTCCTCTCCACAAACCCTTCTCTCTTTTAGCAATGATGATATTACATAGTTTGGTAATGAAACATTTGTAAAGGAAATCACCAAGGACCCCATAGTCTTCCTCCTCCTCCTCCTCCTCGCCCCTCCCTTCTACAACCAATACTTTTCCTAGTTTGGCAATGAAATATCTCCAAGGAAACCACCAACCTCAGAGAATATCTGCAAGGACCTCACAAGTAGGAAGTCCTCAAGAAAGATTTTCTCCCATCAGCTGATGTGAAAAGATAATGGATCCAACCAGGGTTTATCTAAAGAAGATCCCGGTGGCTTCCATTGGCAACTTTCTACTGTGGCAGGAGAAGCTCCTCCCTCCCTCCCTCCCTTTCCTCCTCCTCCTCCTTTCCGCAACCTTCTTTCCTCCCTTCCACCCTTTTCTTCCTTCCTTCCTTCCTTTCCTTTTTCCCTACTTTCTGCAACCTTCTTTCCTTTCCTCCTTTCCTTTCCTGTCCTATCCTTTATTACAGTATTTCATTTATAATTTATTAATTGGATTTGTATGCCGTCCCTCTCCATGGATTTGGGGCAGCTCACAGCAACTATAGAAAACATAGTAATGCAATCGATCCAATTAATACAATTAAAAAACTGAAAACTTTCCTTTCCTTCTTTCGTTTTTCCTTTCCTTTCCTCTTTTCCTTTCCTGTCCTTTCCTTCTTTCCATTCCTTCTTTCCTTTTTCCTTCTTTCCTTTCCTTTCCTCCTTTCCTTTTTCCTTTCCTGTCCTTCTTTCCATTCCTTCTTTTCTTTTCCTTTCCTTTCTTCCTCCTTTCCATTCTTTCTCCTTTCCTTTCTTTTCCTTTCATTTCCTCATTTCCTTTCCTGTCCTGTCCTTCTTTCCATTCCTTTCCTTTGTTACTCCTTTCCTTTCCTCTTTTCCTTTCCTGTCCTTCTTTCCTTTCCTTTCCTTTCCTCTTTTCCTTCATTCCATTCCATTCCTTCTTTCCTTTTTCCTTTCCTTTCCTCATTTCCTTTCCTCCTTTCCTTTCCTGTCCTGTCCTTCTTTCCTTTCCTTTCCTTTGTTACTCCTTTCCTTTCCTCATTTCCTTTCCCTGTTTCCTTTCTTCCTTTCCTTTCTTTTCCTGTCCTTTTCATTCCTTCTTTCCTTTTTCCTTTCCTTTCCTCGTTTCCTTTCCTTTCTTTTCCTTTCCTTTCCTTTTACCTCTCCTCTCCTCTCTGCAGCCTTGCTCCCTCCTAGCACTGAAGATGTTACCTACGTGGGTCACGAAATGCCTGCAAGGAAGCCCTCAACCTCAGAGTGCACCCAACCCATGAAGACCCTAGTGGCCTCCCCTGGTCACTCTGCACCCGGGGGCCCCTCCCCTTACCTGCGCTTGATCTCGTCAGATGGGCGGACCAGCTCACAGGCCGAGCTCAGCTTGGTGAGGACGGAGAAGACCTGCCCTCGCTCTTTCCACGCCACGTCGTCCCAGCCCTCCACGCCCCGCCAGGTGACCGAGAAGATGATGTTGGTCAGCAGGTTGCACAGTTCTTCCTCCGGGGTTTGCTAGGGGGGGCGGGAAGGAATGAGATGGCGGGATTGCAGTCCCCAGCACAGGTGGAGGTTGCCCCTGTCTCTACCTGTCTCACGTAGGAGAAACGTGTCCCTTTGCCCCACAGCTCTAACCTCCGTTCATTTTCTCCTGTTTTTCTTTCTTTCTTTCTTCTCCTTCCTTCTTTCTTTCTTTTTCCTTCTTTCTTTCTTTCTCTTTTTTTCTTTCTCTTTCTTTCTTTCTTTCTTTCTTTCTATCTATCTAATCTATCTATCTATCTATCTATCTATCTATCTATCTATCTATCTACCTATCATCTATCTATCATTTACCTACCTATCTATGCACCTGATTTATTAGCTGCCCATCTTACCACAAAGAACGGATGGTCCTCAACTTGCAACAGTTCATATAGTGACCATTTGAAGTTTACAATGACACTGGGGGGAAAAAAAGACCTAGGACCGATTTATTTTCACAGAAAACAACTAATAACTACCAGCTACACCCCCCCACGCCCACCCCGATGTCCGCACCGCTCCCACCCTACCAGCCTTGAAAACCTAGTTCTGCCGGCAGGGGCCCCGTGAGTGTTAACATCTTAGTCCGGCCGAATTATAGTTTGATTGTTTGTGTAAGTGGATGTAGCAGGCCAAAGTCTCTAACTACAAATGATGGCTTCAGATGATTGTATTGTTAGTCTAAGGGTTTTTAATAGTTGTTATAATTGATTGACTAGTTTAATGGAGTTTAATGCTTAATATTTGACTTTTAATTGTATTGTTTTATTGTTGTAAGCCACCCTGAGTCCCATAGGATGGGGGGAGGCATATAAATAATATAAATAAATAAATAAAATATGGTCGTGTGATTACAATTGTGCCCAAAAATGTCTGTTGCTAAGTGAGGCATTGGTTAAAGTGAGTTTTGCCCCATTTTATAATCTTCCTTGTGAGGCCTCTTATTTAATTATTTAGTTAATAATAATAATTTATTAGATTTGTATGCCGCCCCTCTCCGAAGACTCGGGGCGGCTCACAACAATGATAAAAACAAAGGGGGAGCATACAAATCTAATTAATAATAATTAGAATAATTAGAATAATTAGAATAATTAGAATAATAATAATACTACAGTGGCACAAATCTAATATTAAAAGAAATAACTAAAACCCTATCATATTAAAACCAGATATCAAACACAAACATAAATTATTAGGAGCCTGGGGAAAAGATGTCTCAAATCCCCCATGTTATTAATTATATTTCTTTGCCGCCCTTCTCCTGAGACTCAGGGTGGCTCACAAAAAAGCAATACAACACCAAGAAGAAATCTAATGTTAAAATTCTAATGTTACATGGATCACGGCAGATGTTAATCAACGCCACTGTTAAGTGAACCCTGGCTTCCCCACTGACTTCGGATGGTTAGGAAAGGTTATCTAGGGGACATTTGCAGCCGTCACAACTGTGAGCCGGTTGCCCAAATGTCTGAATTTTGACCGTGGGAATGCTGCAAAGATCGTGTGGAAAACAGTCGCAAGTCCCTTCTCCCAGTGCCATTGTCACAAAGTGAACTGCTATAAAGTCGAGGACTGCCTGCTATGAAAACGAGGACCAGGCAACGGCAAAGAGAAGAATCCACAGGAAGGAAAATCCACCAGGTTCTGGGTCGCAAACCGAGACCGTCCGCCGAGCTGAACGCATCCAAGGAAGACTCACCTGAGGGTTGCTGGTGTTGGAAATGCTGTCGCTAGGCAGAGTTTCTTGATAGCTCGTCTCGTCCAGCACGTTGGACAAGCTGGAGCTCTTCCTAGCTCTTGAGCCCGGGAAGGGCTTGAAGTTCTCCAGAGGGGACGGGGTCCCCGGAAGGCTGAGCGGGGTATGGTTGCCACTTTCCAAAGTAGCCGCCGAACTACTGCTGGCCAAATCCAAGCCGAGGTCGAAGGGAGAATTGCAGAAAGGAGAGAGCGGGTGGTAGACGCGGTCCGCTGGGCCTCCTGGGTGGACCTCCCCCTGCCCGGGAAGGTCTACGATGTTGGAGGAGGACGAGTGGCTGGCGAGCTCTAAGGAGTCGAAGGATTTGAAGGCGTAAGACTGGAAGACCTTGTGCTTCTGGTTGGTGGGAGACACGGACAGATCTGAGAAACCTTCCGAGAGCTCGTGGTCGGACGCTTCGTAGCCCAGCGGGAGGAACACGTCCAGGTCTGGCAGGTCGGAGGTCAAGGGGCTAGTGGAGCCCACCGCTGGATCTTTCCCTCTGTCGATGCTGGGCTGCTCAGAGAGCTTCAAGAAATCCACCCCGTTGGCCGAGCCCGAAAGGCTGTGTTGGCGAGACTCGTAGGACTCCTTGACGTACAGTTTGGTGAGGGTGTCCTGCCATCCCGCCTGCTTGGCCAGGTGCTTCACCATGTCGTGCTGTGAGTAAATTAGGTGGAAGAGCTGGAGGGAGAGGAGACAGGGAGGAAACGCCAGGACTGGTGAACAATCAGATCCACCTGCTTAGAGTTCAAGCTGCCACATACCTCCCAGAGACCTATAAGAACACACAGTCGGTTCCTCCAGGTCCCACCAACTAAGCCAGTGTTTCCCAACCTTGGCAATTTGAAGATATCCGGACTTCAACTCCCAGAATTCCCCAGCCAGCATTCGCTGGCTGGGGAATTCTGGGAGTTGAAGTCCACATATCTTCAAGTTGCCAAGGTTGGGGAACACTAGACTAAGCAATGCAGGTTGGCAGGACTGCGGGGGATGGCCTTCTCTGTGGCCGCCTTGGCTCTATGGAACCAACTACCCCCCAATGTCCATACTGCTCCCACCCTACTGGCCTTCCTTATGGCCACGAAGACCTGGCTCTGCTGGCAGGCCTGGGGGGCCATGAATTAAACAACTGACAGGGCCACACTGTATGAATGGAATACAGTGATACCTCGTCTTACAAAGCCCTCGTCATACAAACTTTTCGAGATACAAACCCGGGGTTTAAGATTTTTTTGTCTCTTCTTCCAAACTATTTTCACCTTACAAACCCAAGCCGCCGCCACTGGGATGCCCCGCCTCCGGACTTCTGTTGCAAGCGAAGCGCCCATTTTTGCGCTGCTGGGATTCCCCTGAGGCCCCCCTCCATGGGAAACACCAGCTCCAGACTTCTGTGTTTTTTCAATGCTGCAGGGGAATCCCAGCAGTGCAAAAACGGGCGCTTTGCTTGCAACAGAAGTCCGGAGGTGGGGTTTCCCAGCGATGGGAGCCTCAGCGAAATCGCAGCATCACAAAAACATGAAAGTCCAGAGGTGGGGTTTCCCATGGAGTGGAGCCTCAGGGGAATCCCAGCAGCGCAAATACGGGCACTTCAGCTGGCAAAAGGGGTGAGTTTTGGGTTTGCACGCATTAATCGCTTTTCCATTGATTCCTATGGGAAACATTGTTTCGTCTTACAAATCTTTCACCTTACAAACCTCCAATTAAGTTCATAAGACGAGGTATCACTGTATATGTATGGGATGCGACTGCTTTATGTTAATGGGGTTTCTTTTAAATATAGGGTTTTACTTGCTTTAGACTATATTCGACTTCTTTTTTTATTGCTTTGTATTTCTATTTATATTATTATTGTAAGCCGCCCTGAGTCCTTCGGGATTGGACAGCACAGAAGTTGAATAAATAAATAAATAATAAATAAATAAATAAATAATATGTCAAGGCTCCAGATAACATAAGAACTAAACCAGAGTCTGAGTCAAAGCACTCCTCAAAGTTCCAATTTATTTTCGGAGCCATCCTGTCACCCACAATGGGAAACCTGAATCTGAGTTTCCCACCCAGTTTCCTTGTCCCCCGCACCCACAAGCATGTCACATTGCCCATTCAGATTGTGCCAGAGTGGCAGGTCTTCCTTCCGCTTCCACCCAGGTGGGTGGATATAGGATGTCCTTGAACCCCTCGAAATAATGCTTTGTGGCTGAATCTGCTCCCTCATGAAAATTACCCTTCCCAAGTTCCCTTCTATAGACAGGGTGGCAAGCCATTAATTTATCACCAACTTCTGCACCGGCTTGACAGGCGGCCTCCCCTCAAGAAAAAATACGTTTTCTGCCTATTGTACAGGAATCTGCCTGGGAACCACCAGACAAGGCTTAAAGGCATCCGGGGGAGGCTGGAAATCACATGTTATATTTTTGCAGGCAATCTGAGCTAATTCATTCCTAGGAAGAGGGGCTGAGAAGGAACTATGCCGTCCTTGATGCTCTCTGAGCTTAGGGAGCTGGAGGCTAAAACATAAGGGATGTAGGGACTGGGCGCCTTCCAATATTTGGGGGGCTGCCAGAGAGAGGAGGGTGTCAGGCTGTTTTCCAAAGCACCTGAAGGCCAGACAAGGAACAATGGATGGAAACAAAAGAGAAATTCAACCTGGAAATACAGAGAAATTTCCTGACAGTGAGAACAATCAGCTAGTAAAACAGAAGTCGCCTTTGGAAGTTGTGGGAGCTCCATCCCCGGAGGTTTTCAAGAAGAGGCCGGTCTGCCGTCTGTCAGAAATGGTGTAGGGTCTCCTGCCTGGGCGGTGGGTAGACTAGATGACCTACAAGGTCCCTTCCAACTCTGTTAATCTAATTCATGAGGCTTGCTGGTTTTCATGCAGTCGTTTCATGATCCAACTAGGTGGCATCAATGCAAGGAGTGGGGTTTACAGGGAGGAGAAGGTCGAGGAGGAGGACTGTGGGGTCCTTGGTGCTCTTTGAAGTTAATTGTTTTCCTTGCAGACATTTCATGACCCAACTAGGGAACATTATCCATGCTAGAAAGGAGGGGGTGTTGCTCTCTGTTTATATACAATCCCTTCGAGCATGGATTATGTTCCCTAGTTAGGTCGTGAAACATGTGCACGAAAACTACCCCCTCAGACAGCTCCAAGGATCTCACAGTCCTCCTCCTCCTCCTCCTGTTCACAACTCTACCCTCTTCTAGCACTGATGATGTTCCATAGTTTGGTCATGAAACGTTTGCAAGAAAACAGCCAAGCTCAGAGAGAAGCATGGAACTCTCAAAACCACGTTCACTCTCGTTTGGTCAAGTCCCACATACCTTCCTGCAGATGTCGAGTCTGACCGTCAGATCTGCCCGGTGGGAGAGATATACAACAGCCATCAGATCCTTGTAGTTTGGGGAATCTGAAAATAAGAGAATAAAAGACCAAAATGGCTTCTCATTTATATCATGGCCAAATTGTATGAATGCTACGTATGTGTGCAGATTATTTAGTTTATTATAGGTTTTAATCTGGGTTTTACTGTTAGATTGTACATTTGACTTCTTTTTAATAGTTTTTTTGTATTTTATATTGTTGTAAGCTGCCCTGAGTCCTTTGGGATTGGATGGCATAGGAGTCGAATTAAAAAAACAAATACACAACTGTCAAAACTAAGTTTAAAAGCACAAAATGTTTGATGGGTTTCATAAATGCAAAGATAAATTAGAATTACTATAATGAACTCAAAAATTATCAAGTTAATGTTACCCTAAACATAACAGTGACGTTCAGGTACCGTATTTTTCAGAATATAAGGCGCACCTTAATTTTGTGGGGAGGAAAACAAGGAAAAGAGGCCTCTGCCTCCCAGCAATTTGCCTCCCAGAAAACAACACAGATGATATGCACTGTTTGTTGTGTACATGTGTGCCTGACCCATAGAAATAGCAAACAACTGGAGTAATTTACATTATGGCAATATATTAATACCAGAAAATTTTCTTAAATGTAGTCACACTAACTCCTCCCAATTATCTACTCCACACTTGACTAATCCAGGATTTAACACAGCTGCTTTATCTTAATGCTAAACAGGACTCTTACATTTCAGACTACACTTGTACAGATGCTGTTAAAACTGGGGTGACTTTCTGGAAGTATTACATTATTCTCTGCTATTTAAAAGAAGATGCAATAGCAACGGGCCCCTTCAGATCAGCCGAAGGCTGGGAAGCTGATAATTAGGTTCCTTGATTTAGCAGGCTCTTTCCTGTTTGCTGCAAGGAGGAAAATTGCTGGGAGGCAGAGGCCAAAGGGTGAGGATGGCTGGGTGGCCGCTTGAAGACGGGTGGATTTCAACTCCCAGAATTCCCACGCCAGCATGAAGTCCACCGATCTTCAAGTGGTCAAGGTTGAGAAACGCTAATTTACAGACCCTCTTAAAAACAAGCGTTACTCACAGGGCAGTCAAACCTCACAAACCTCCGGAAGATCTCAAATGTTGAAATGTTTGTAAAAGACCTCCCTTCATTCTAAAACCTTGTTAAAACTCTTGGAAGCCCTCCCTTATCTTGAATTCCCAGCTAGATTTCCCAGCTGGAATTTTTCTCATACTCACATCACATGGCTGGCTGGAGAATTCTGGGAATTGAAGTCCATCCATCTACAAGTTGCCAAGCTGAGAACTACTGCAAGACGTTAAGTCATTGGCTCAGCTCCCAGCCCACCAGAAACAACTATTTTGGTGTAGTCTAGCATATGGTGGCGCAGCAGGTAGAGTGCTGTACTGCAAGCCACTGAAGCTGACAGTAGATTTGTAGGTCAGCGGTTCAAATCTCATTACCGGCTCAAGGTTGACTCAGCTTTCCATCCTTCCGAGGTGGGTAAAATGAGGACCCGGATTGTGGGGGCAATAGGCTGATTCTCTGTTAAAAAATGCTATTGCTAACATGTTGTAAACCGCCCTGAGTCTAAGGAGAAGGGCAGCATAAAAATCAAATAAATAAATAAATAAATAAATAAATAAAATATGGTGGTAACCTAGACACACTTGGTTGAGAGTGTAACTACCACACTTGCGTTGATAGATTTCTGCTGTTGGTGGTCTGTACACATTTGAGAACATTTTCAACCTTCAGCTGTTTTTCCTTCTGGCTCATTCTTCTCTAGAGAAGCAGAGGGATGCACATTCTGACAATTACTGTCCTCTCAAACCAAATTACTAAAGTACTTTGCACTTTGGTAAAGGACAAAGAATGTGCAAGTTTTCAACTATCTTCAGCTAGCTACTACAAAGCAGGTCTAGAACTCAATCGAAGCCCCACCCACTTTCTTTCTAGATCCATGCTCCAAAACCCATCTGAAACTGACCAGCAGGTTAGGAGAAAGCTATTCAGCTCCAAAACGTGGACCAAGAATGATCCATGATGTTCATAATCAAGTGGGCAGGATGAGCAATGGGACTACAATGGACAGTGGTGTTTTGATGGACATGGGCCTTCTCGTGAGGGTCCTCCTGAAACTCTACTGAACTTTCCAGCCACAGAAGCCATCAGAGAAACTATGAGAAGCCCCCAGACAAGTACCTGCTCCAAGGACCTGTTCCAGAAGGCAACGGAAGAACAGTATGGAAACCGGGATGTCATTCAGATACGAGATGAAACCATGGTAGCCAATGTCCTTCAGCTTCAAGCGATGTTTGTATCGTTCGTGGATCTTCTCGTATTTCAGCAACTTGTATAAAATCTGTGTGAAAACAAACACAAAATAACAATGTGGTTTGCACTGCAGGGGGACCTGAGATATAGCAGTATCAGTTTAATGCTCTCAACAGGGTGAAACACAACACCCTCAACTTAATCCTTGACTTACAACCATAACTGACCTCCAAATTTCTGTTGTTAAGTGAGACAGTTATGAGAGAAGTCTTGCCCCATTTTATGACAGTTGTTAAGTGAATCACAGCTGTTGTTAGGTTAATCACATGGTTGTTAAGTGAATCTGACTTCCCCGTTGTTTTTGCTCATCAGAAGGTCGCAAAAGGGGAAAAGCCAGAAGAATTGCAGCGATACTGGCTGGAAAATAGCAAAACTCCAACAAGCTTTGCGAAAATCCATCCAGACAAACTATCGTCGGAAAGTCTGCAGACCAGAATCAGAACTTGAATGACAGCGGGGGAGGGGGGGACATCATCATCATCATCATCATCATGATTATTATTATTATTATTATTATTATTATTATTATTATTATTATTATTATTATCCTACAGACAGCTGGTTGGAGAATTCTGGGAGTTGAAGACCACAAGTCTTAAAGCCCCCCCGAGTCTACGGAGAGGGGCGGCATACAAATCTAATAAATAAATAAATCTAATAATAATCTAATAAATAAATAAATCTAATAATAATCTAATAAATAAATAAATCTAATAATAATCTAATAAATAAATAAATCTAATAATAATCTAATAAATAAATAAATCTAATAATAATCTAATAAATAAATAAATCTAATAATAATCTAATAAATAAATAAAGTTGCCAAGTTTAGGGGACCCCTGTTGGTATAAGAACTCCAGGGAGATATGTTTGAGCAGGGGGTTGGACTAGAAGACCTCCAAGATCCATTTTAACTCAGTTATTGTGTTATTTTGGTTCAAATTAGAAAACCAGAGCCATCTGCACAACTTACTGGTTTTATGATTATCTCACACCCTTCTGCCTACACACACAACCACAACCTTGAAGTATATGAGAGGCTTCAAGTCTCCGTCAACTGAGAAGGATCCAGTTGGACCCAACCTGTCTCCATCACTAGTAGCAAAACCCCAGGAAGATACCCAAAGCTCCTGGAGATGAATTCCTACCTTGAAGATCCTCTCCCGGACTTCATCCGAGAACTTCCGTTGAATGAGTAAGGAGAAGAAGACCTCCACATTGCCTGGCTCAAACAGGAAAGCGAAAAGCTGATCCTGGCACGGGGAACTCTTCTGCAAGCTCTGGATCACCTCCAGTATCCCACATACCTGCCAGATGCCCCAGAAGGTATAAAAACTGCTGTTATTTCAAGTCCTTCAGAACCCAGAATGCTAATGCAACAGCGTCTAGGTTTGTTCTGGGTGCACCCCCTGAAAATATCAATTTAAACCTTGCTAGATGTTGCCCTTAGTTTATCAGCTGATCTTGGATTGTGGTAGATCGGAAATCTGGGATTTGAGCTCTCTTTAGAGTAAACCCCGAAAACCAGCAGCCCAATGCAACAAATTTGTTTTTTGGAACATTTCCTTTCCACAGATAACTTTCTAAGGTATAGTTGATCTCAGCTCCCAACATTCCTAGCCTTTGGCTCTGCAGAAGGGGAATTCTGGGAGATGAGGTCCAACACATCTGGAAGATGGCAGGTTGAATAAAGCAGGCTTACTTGTCTGAGAATGAGGGGGGCATCCATCCATCTATCTATACTCATTCAACCATCCATCCATCCATCACCCACTCATCTGTCCGTCTGTCCGTCCATCCATCCATCTTCATCTATCCATCAACCTGTCCATCCATCCACCCATTCATCTGCCTCATAGAAACACAGAAACATAGAAGACTGACGGCAGAAAAAGACCTCATGATCCATCTAGTCTGCCCTTATACTATTTCCTGTATTTTATCTTACAATGGATATATGTTTATCCCAGGCATGTTTAGAGTCAGTTACTGTGGATTTACCAACCACGTCTGCTGGAAGTTTGTTCCAAGGATCTACTACTCTTTCAGTGAAATAATATTTTCTCATGTTGCCTTTGATCTTTCCCCCAACTAACTTCAGATTGTGTCCCCTTGTTCTTGTGTTCACTTTCCTATTAGAAACACTTCCCTCCTGGACCTTATTTAACCCTTTAACATATTTAAATGTTTCGATCATGTCCCCCCTTTTCCTTCTGTCCTCCAGACTATCCATCCATTTTTAATACACCCACCCATGCACTCACCCACCCATTCATCCGTCCATCCATCCATTTGTCTCTCCATCCATCCATCCAGCCAGCCATGTGTCATTCATTCATCCATGTATTCATCCCTCCCTCCCACCCATCCATCTCACCCATCCCTCCATCCCTCCTTTCCCCCTACCTTTATGTTCCCCTGCCCATTTCTGCAATTTCTCTCGGTTCGGTCCCCAACCCACCTGGTTCTCATCATTTACGGCTGCAAGGTAGTTCATGGTGCTTTGCATCTCGTCGCTGGAGATGTTCCTGCAGAAGAAGTCCTTGATGAGGCTGAAGAGCGACGTTTGCACCGTCCGGAGGTCATCGGTGGCAATGGGCTTCTCCTTGTAGGTTCTGAGGAGCAGAAGAAGCAGGAGGAGGGTGAAAGTGGGTAAAGGAAGAAAGCGACCCCTTAGAGAAGTTGACCCCTTGACCACTCACCCATAATAGGTCCGGATGGCATCCAGGATGTACTGCACTCCGTATTTCTTCCGTATCCTTTGTTTGTGATCCTTAATTATGTTGGACAGGTATTGGATGTGTCCTATCAAGCAAACAGAGGTAAGGTGAGAAAGAACGCAGACCGCACCTGCCCATCCTGTTCTCAAGGCAGGGCTCCTCCTTAGACTGTTGTGGTGTTTCCCCTATGAGGGTTATCCAGAAAGAAAGGCTACAAGGCCCATAGCTCTTGCGGGGAATGTTTGCAGGGGAAGATGGTATTCCTATTGTGTAGAGGGAAGCCAGCGGAAGAGAATGAACAGTGCCAGGGGTCAGTAGATCATCGACTGGCGTTGTGGGGAAGGTTAGAGATGAGCGTCTTCATCCCGTTTCCCTCCAAGTGCAAAGTGTGTGTTGTAATACGCTACCTGAATGCTAAGAGCAGGAAAGCTGCTGTGTTGGGTGCACAACATTTTTCTCGCTGATTGCTGAGTTTTGAATGTTTTTGGCTGAAGGAGACTGGGTATGGCGACACTGAATTGATTGACGTTTGCTCTCTGGAGCCTGGTGATAAGCCCAAGTTTCATCTCCTGTCACTCTACAGTTGAGAAAAGTCTCGCCTTCAATCTCGAAACGGTCAAGAAATTCTCGGGCGGCACTGACTCTGTCGATTTTGTACGCTTCAGTTTGTATCTTGAACACCCATCCCAGCAGCATTCATGCCCTCAGCATTCAGGTAGTGTATTACAGCGCGCACTTCGCCCTTCACCACAACGCCAGTCGATGATCTACTGGTCACTGGTACTGCTCGTTCTCTTCTGCTGTCTTCCCTCTGCACAATAGTTTGCTTGTTATGTCAAACAATTATAGGATGGTAATTTGTATAACATTAGAAATGGTAAAAGACAATAGGACAGTCGGACAGATTAGATCAGATTAGATTTATTGGATTTATATGCCGCCCCTCTCCGCAGACTCGGGGCGGCTCACAACAATGGCAAAAACAGTACATAGTAACAAATCTAATATTTAGCAATCTGATTTACAGTTTTAAGTTTAAAAGTCCATAAAAGCAACCCCAATATATATAAAAAAACAAGCACACAATCAATCATAGACCAAAACTACATGGGCAAGGGGGAGATGTTTTAAGGAGTTTACGAAAGGCAAGGAGGGTGGGGGCAATCCTAATCTCTGGGGGGTGCTGGTTCCAGAGGGTCGGAGCCACCACAGAGAAGGCTCTTCCCCTGGGTCCCGCCAGACGACATTGTTTGGTTGACGGGACCCGGAGAAGGCCAACTTTGTGGGACCTAACTGGTCGCTGGGATTTGTGCGGCAGAAGGCGGTCCCGGAGATATTCTGGTCCAGTGCCATGAAGAACTTTATAGGTCATAACCAACAGTTTGAATTGTGACCGGAAACCAATCGGCAACCAATGCAGACTGCGGAGTGTTGGAGTAACATGGGCATACTTAGAGAAGCCCATGATTGCTCTCACAGCTGCATTCTGCACGATCTGGAGTTTCCGAACATTCTTCAAAGGTAGCCCCATGTGGAGAGCATTACAGTAGTCGAGCCTCGAGGTGATGAGGGCATGAGTGACTGTGAGCAATGACTCCCGATCCAAATAGGGCTGCAACTGGTGCACCAGGTGAACCTGGGCAAACGCCCCCCTTGCCACAGCTGAAAGACGTTTTTCTAATGTGAGCTGTGGACAGGGACAATAGGCACAATGGTGTGCTTATGCACCCCCCTTACAGACCTCTTAGAAAGGGGGAGAGGTCGACTGTAGATAATAATGAAATAAATAAATAAAATAAAATAAATAATCTAAGGTTAAAGGTTCTGGGGTTAGGGTAGAAACCACAGTCAGGTAGTACATTCCCGGCATTGATCACTCTGTTGTTAAAGTCGTATTTTTTGCAGTCTAGTTTAGAGCGGTTAACATTTAGTTTAAATCTATTACATGCTCGTGTGTTGTTGTGGTTGAAGCTGAAGTAGTCACTAACTGGAAGGACATTTTGGTATTTGATTTTATGAACTCTAGTTAAGTCGGAACGGAGGCAATGGAGTTGTAAGTTGTCTAGTCCAAAGTATTTCAAGTCTGGCGGAGTAAAGTATTTTGTTGTGGGAAGAAGAGTGAAGGGCTCTTCTTGTGAAATATTTCTGGACTCTCTCAATTGTGTAGATGTCACATATGCAATATGGGTTCCATACAGGTGAGCTGTATTCTAGGACTGGCCTGACAAATGTTTTGTATGCTGTGGTTAGCAAATCAATGTAATAATAATAATAATAATAATAATAATAATAATAATAATAATAATAATTATTATTATTATTATAATAATAATAATAATAATAATAATAATTTATTCGATTTGTATGCCGCCCCTCTCCGAAATTACCAGAGAATAAGCTGCGAAGGATTAGTTTAACAACTCTTAAAGCCTTTTTTGTCAATGTTGTTACAGTGGACTCTAACATTTGGGTCATTGGACATGAGTAAACCAAGATAATACCAACTTCCCCCATGAACATTCACCACGAGAGCTACATGCCTTCAAACCTTACTTTCCGGATAACCCTCATATATTTCACTTGAGATATCATGGAAATGGGCACAACTTGACCAAAGAAAGGACACTGTTGACACGTCAGAAGGATTTCAACTCTGTGATGCTCCACAGATAAAGTAAAGGGTCTCCTCACCCTCTTAAAGGACCAATCTTCTCCCCAAGGACGATGGGTCTTTTGATCTAGACCATCTTGTTGACTTACCCAGCCGGACGGCAAAGTCGCTGTTGGTCCAGATGCGGAAGTCAAAGAGGAGGGCCTGGTAGAGGAGGTGGAGCAAGAGGTTGTGTCCTTCTGAGGCTACCTCCTCCATGAGAATCTGGGAGGCCATGAGGACATTCATGTCCATCAAATGGCTGGAGACCTGTGGAAGGTGGAAAGAAAATCTACGTGAAGATTATTTTTATTTATTTTTTATTTATTTGTACTGGTGGTATACAAGGATATAATAATATTTATATACATGATACTAGTAAGAGAGAAACATTAGGACAGGGGTCGGAAGGCACTCTGGTGCACTTATGCACGCCCTTACTGACCACTTAGGAATCGGGAGAGGTCAACAGTGGATAGTCTAAGGGTAAAGTTTTGGAGGTTAGGTGATGATACTACAAAGTCTGGTAGGGAGTTCCATGCATCAACTACTCAGTTACTAAAGTCGTATTTCCTGCAATCGTGTTTGGAGCAATTTACTTTAGGTTTGCGTCTGTTGTGTGCTCGTGTGTTGTTGTGGTTGAAGCTGAAGCAGTCATTGACAGGAAGGGCATTGTAGCAGATGATTTTATGGGCTATGTTTAGGTTGTGTTGAAGGCAACGTAGTTCTAAACTTTCTAAACCTGGATTATAAATCTAGTTGCGTAGGGTATTCTGTTGCAAGTGGAGGAGTGGAGGGCTCTTCTAGTAAAGTATCTCTGGACATTTTCTACAGTGTTTATGTCCGGTATGCAGTGTGGGTTCCAGACAAATAAGCTGTATTCGAGGATTGGTCTGGCGAAAGTTTTGTGCACTCTGGTTAGTAGTGTGAGATTACCGGAGCCGAAGCTACGTAAGATTAGGGTAAGAACTCTTGAAGCCTTTTTGACAATGTTGTGGCAGTGGGCTTTGGCACTTAGGTCATTGGATAGGAGTATTCCAAGGACTTTTACAGAGTGGGGGTTGTCTGTAAGGTCTTGTTTATTCAGGTTATATTTGATGTTCTGATTCTTTTTGCCAATGTGCAGAATAAAGCAGTTGTTGGTTGAGATTGAGATTTTTGGTTATGTCCTCCATATCTGACCTGTCCAAGAGAAGAGTACCTGTGCCTTCTTCTCATCATCCACCAAAATTCCTTCTGCTATTTCAGACCCAACCCTGTGGGATTTAACTCTCAGAACTACAACATCCATTCCCGTTAAAGTTGAAGAGTAATTGGGGTCCCAAAAATCTGTGTCCCACAGTGGCCCCCCAATTGTCCATGGGGGTCTTGAGCAGAAAGAGAAGGCAAGACCCTCCCTTTCCCTTGACCCTCAACAAATGGGACCCAAGGGAACCCTGCCTGCCTCAACTAACATAGAGGCGGCACTTGGACATCCGTTTCAATAACCACCTATGATACGCTTGGCATCCATGAATCTGTCTAATCCTGCCTTGAAGCTATCCAGAATGACAGCTGTCACGACCTCTTCTGGAAGGGAATTCCATCAACCAACCACCCTCTGGGTGAAGAAATATTTCCCTAGATTTGTCCTCACTTTCTGACCTGTGAGCTTTAGGGAGTGCTCCCTTGTCCTAGAATTGTGTGATAGAGAAAATATTTTTTCTCAATGCACCTTTTATATCCCATGCAGGATTTTATACACTTCGATCAAGTCACCCCTTCAACGCCGTCTTTCAAGGCTGAAGAGACCAAGGCGTTGCAACCTGGTATCATGAGGGAGGGGCTCCATTTCCTTGATCATACATGTTGCCCTTTTTTGCACTTTTTCCAGTTCCATTCTATCCTTCTTGAGGTGCCGTGACCAGAACTGACTAAAACCAGCGAGAAGTGAAACACAGATCAAAATGTTGAAAACCTAGATGAGGCCGCCCCTCTTAACGCATGTGTCTATGGTACCTTCTGTAGCAAGGCTCCAATGATAGCCGGACCGTGACATTGGACCAAACTCTCTTGATTGACTTGGTGACCACACAGGAAGTTCTTCACCAGTAGTAAAAAAGCAGCCACTCCATTCTTCTCCAGCCTTCCCTCTAAAAAACAGAAATCACCCTCAGAATCTCGTGCGCTGTCTAAAATTGTGACTTTAAGGTGGGTGGATTACAACTCCCAGAATTCCCTAGCCGGCTGTGCTGTCTGTATCCCCTCCAGTGATGGGCCACTACCGGAACGGCAAGGTGCTCCGCTCCGGTAGCGATTTTCGGGATGTGCACACAGCTGCATGCTTCCAACAACCTCCCACACGCTCCCGTATAAGTTTTGGCTTTTGCACATGCGCAGCAAGCGAAATCTCACATGAAGACGCTTGCACGGACAAGATTTAGGGGTTTTTTTGCTTCTGCGCATGCGCGGAATCAAAAATATCGGCGAAAATTGCTGAAATCTCATTGACATGCAGATCTTCGCATGAGATTATTTATTTATTTATTATTTATTTATTTGATTTGTATGCCGCCCCTCTCCGCAGACTCTGGGCGGCCAACAACAATGATAAAAAACAGCATGTAGAAATCCAATTAATAAAACAACTAAAAACCCTTATAATAAAACCAAACATATACACAAACATATCATGCATAACTTGTAATAATGGCCTAGGGGGAAGGAATGTCTTAACTACCCCATACCTGGCGGCATAAATGAGTCTTGAGTGGTTTACGAAAGACAGGGAGGGTGGGGGCAGTTCTAATCTCCGGGGGGAGTTGGTTCCAGAGGGCCGGGGCCGCCACAGAGAAGGCTCTTCCCCTGGGGCCCCCCAAATGACATTGTTTAATCGACGGGACCCGGAGAAGGCCAACTCTGTGGGACCTTATCGGTCGCTGGGATTCGTGCGGTAGCAGGCGGTTCCTTACTTGCTACGCATGCGTGGAAGCCATATCTCGCACCAATGTGTGCGCCCGCCCCCCTGACACACATACACCTGTGATGGCAGGGCACACAGTCCTTCGCCGATCCCCTCCCACCGCCACCAAAAAACCGGCAGATTTTTATCACCTGAGGTTTTCCCCAGGGGAATGTGTAAGCCTTGAGCACTCCGTGAAGACGTCAACTCTGGCCCCACCAGATTGTGGATCTCCTGGATCTCTTTGCTTTCTTCCTTTTGAGAGGCCACTTGATCCAGCAGAGGGAGGAGAGCTCCCATCCCGCCAACACAGTTGATGACATCCTGTGCAGAACCAAAAACAAAGCTTCGTGACTTGGAAACCACCACACCACGGACCCTGGAAGAGCCCCAAAATAGTCTTCCAAGGAGTGGTGGTGGTAGCAGAAATTCCATGGAGACCTGACTTGGTCCTACTGTGGTGACTCGTCAACAGCCCCTGCAGCTGGTAGCGGATCTCGTCTGAGACAAGGCCAAGAGAGTCCCTCGGGAGTGGGCAGCATACGAATTTAATTAATTAATAATAAAAATAAACAAGGGTGGGCTCCTTTTACCTTTTCTTACCAGTGCACATCGCGATGTTTCTTGTGTGTGCACTGGATAGGCCCCTGCATGTGTCCCCTTGCGCAATTTCACTTCTGTGCATGCTCAGAGGGACAATTTTACTTTTGCGCATGCTCACAGAGCCATAAAGTCACCAAAAATTACAAAAAAATATAGCAGTGCACATGGACCAGCACAGACAGCACCGGAGCCGTCGCACCAAAATTGCATCATCGTCGGGCCAATACCGGAGCACCCGCACCAATAGGAACCCACCCCAATGGGGGGGATACGTGAGTGGCCTGTGCAGCTGGCACCCGTGTCGGACAGTGAGGAGGCTAGCGAAGACTCGGTGCCAGAGGCAGAGGTTCAGCCAGGGCCTTCGGAACCTGCAGCACCTCACAGCAATGATGCGGAAGAAGAGGAGGAGCCTCTTCTTAATGCATGAGCGCACAGGGCTGCCAAAAGGCAGGAAGGTCTACTCAGGAGGAGGTCTCCTCAGGAGTAGGCATGGGGCTAATTGGCCACTTCCCAAGCCTCCTTAAGAAATGATGTAGCCGGGAAAAAACTCTGCAGGAAACAACTTGTTTGTGCTAAGGCGTATGCAGAGCGACCCCTGAGTTGTCACGGATGTGTGGAATTCCAACAGAGATATAAATAATGATTCAGTTATACAAACCAGATACATTAAAGTGTACAGTGGGTTTTCGCGGGTTCGAACTTTGCGAATAGCCTATACCACGGTTTTTCAAAAAATATTAATTAAAAAATACTTCACGGTTTTTTTCCTATACCATGGTTTTTCCCATCTGATGACGTCATACTAATAATTTTTGCAAATAACAAAAAAATTAATTATTGTTAATAAATAATTGTGTTTATAAATATCAGGATCACTAAGTGCCTTATTCAATGGTGAGTACCAGTAATAATGGGGAGTAAATGGTTGTTAAGAGAATGGGAAATGGTAATTTAGGGGTTTAAAGTGTTAAGGGAAGGCTTGTGATACTGTCCATAGCCAAAAATGGTGTATTTACTTGCACATCTCTACTTCGTGGAAATTTGACTTTCGGGGGCGGTCTTGGAACGCATCCCCCGTAAAAATCGAGGGAACACTGTATAAAATAGTGCTTACTTTAGAAATATCATAGTCAAGTTAAACTGTTCGGTCATTCACATTCAAATACAATAATAATATTACAAGCCTCACTTTGTCTTACATATCAGACATACTGTACATTACAGCTTACAAATACATCAAAACTATCACAGAGCTTACTACATCAGTCACAGTGAATCAGCAAAATGAGCAGAGAGAGAGAATTCTGCTTTCTGGCTCCCTCTTATGGCAATTTGCAACACTGCCTCTTAAAGATCTAGTATTTCAATACAAACAAACATTCATTGTGTGCGAACTCTACTAAGCAGTTTATTAGTAGTGGTAAATCAATTAAATATAGGTTTGAACAAACTGAGTGTGTGCTTCATTTTCTCTGCTCCGTGGATGGAGCAGAACACCTAACAGTCGCAGAGAGAAGCTGGGACAATTTTCTCCCAACAACCAAGATGATTCCTCAAAGACATGAGTATAGATTCCCACTTACCTTAACATCCCAGTTCACCACTTGATGCCCTGTCAGCCTCCCGTCCAGGTTATGGTTTGGAGAAAGGTCCAGACAAATGTTGCTTTTACAGGCCTAGAGAAAAAAACAATGAAGGAGCAAAAAAGGCAAAGAACAGCTCCAAGGGCGACCAAAGAGGGTCATGTCATCAGGCTAGGTAGGTCCTCTTTGTAGAGGGATCTGTCCAAAGGTGTGTAGAAATTCAGGCTTGACCTTACCTGGGGTGTGTAGTACAAAAGTAACTTGCTACTCAGTTCCCCAAAATCTCCCTCAGGCTTAAATGGCGATGTGACATTTGGCCCTGCAGAAAGAAACAGAAGAATGGAGTCTTGGTGTCAAGTCAAAGGAAGGAAGGCTCGGCACCCTCAAATTCAGAGTGAAATAGGAGTAAAAGGACTATCGTTTGAAGTTCTGGGTGATTGTCCTCCATCAAGGACACTTCCATCTGTTCGTCCATCACCCGGGGGGGGGAGGGGAAACTTCTGACCCACTCAGAGAGGGACCACAATTTGGGAGGCTTCCTCAATCCACAGCTGATATTGGACCATCATCTTTTGGCTGTGGTGAGCGGGGCATTTGCCCAGGTTCGCCTGGTGCACCAGTTGCAGCCCTATTTGGACAGGGAGTCTTTGCTCATGGTCGCTCAGGCCCTTATCACCTCGAGGTTCGACTACTGCAATGCCCTCTACATGGGGCGACCTCTGAATAGTGTTGAGAAACTACAAATTGTGTAAAATGCAGCCGCGCGAGCAGTCATGGGCCTTCCAAGGTATGCCCCTGTCTCTCCGGCACTCTGCGAACTGCACTGGCTGCTAACTGATTTCTTTAATTTTTTTTTGTTTGTTGTAATAAAATTTAATAAAAATACTTTTAAAAAACCCCAACAACATAAAGGCGGCACATGGACATCCGTTTCAATAACCACCTATGATGCACTCGGCATCCACGCATCTGTCTAGTGCTGCCTTGAAGGATTAGATGGACAACACAGCCGGTTCCTCCAGAGCCCTACCTGCCAAGAAGAATGCCTTCACCTGTGCAGGCTGGAGTGCCTCGAAGAAGATAGCGACTGACCCCAAATGGCCCTCCAAAGAGGTGGGCATCCCCCACTCGGTGTCCTGGGTCCCTGCAATCATGGTGGACACCAGGCTTTCCCGGGGCGGGATGGGGGTCCAGGTGTGAGAAGCCAGAGACGCCGGGAAGGACTGTGAGCGGTTCAGGAAAGGGTGCGCTGGGAACTCCAGGTCCGGCGAGTGAGACGGAGGAGAGTAGATCATGGACGTGGTCGTGGTCCGATGGCCAGCAGAACCAATGCAGCAGGACGTGAAGGCCTGGCCAGGAAGAGGAGAAAAACTGGACGTTTAGGAGATATAAATATTTCCGTTCTTATCTAATTTTTCTAGACCAGTGATGGTGAAACTATGGCATGGGTGTCACAGGTAGCAAGTGGAGCCATATCTGTGGGCACACGAGCTGTTGCCCTAGTTCAGCTCCTAAGTGCATGTGCCGGCCAGCTGATTTTTGGCTCTCACAGAGGCTCTGGGAAGGGGGGGAAGTGTTTTCAATAGGAAAGTGAACACAAGAACAAGGGGGCACAATCTGATGTTAGTTGGGGGAAAGATTAGAAGTAATGTGAGAAAATATTATTTTACTGAAAGAGTAGTAGATGCTTGGAACAAACTTCCAGCAGACGTGGTCGGTAAATCCACAGTAACTGAGCTTAAACATGCCTGGGATAAACATATACCCATCCTAAGATAAAATACAAGAAATAGTATAAGGGCAGACTAGATGGACCATGAGGTCTTTTTCTGCTGTCAATCTTCTATGTTTCTACCGTATGTCTATGTTTCTAACTTTGGCAATTTTAAGACTTGTGGACTTCAACTCCCAGAATTCCAGGAGTTGAAGTCCACAAGTCTTAAAGTTGCCAAGGTTGGAGAGCCCTGTCCTAATCCAATTCCTTGTCCAAGCCAGGAGATTTTATACATATCTAATACAAATCTAATAAATAATATTTGATGCAGAACCAGCTAACTAGGAATGTCTGAGTTCATGATGGCATCTAAGACAGGCCACCAAGTTTAGGAGAAAACAGAGGAACCCAAGAAGAAGTGGCCCTGGTTTTAAAGTGCATGCCAATAACTAAAGGATAATGGCTATAAATATTGTAAAAATATTATAAGAGAAGGAACATAAAAAGAATATAATTAGTTAGTAATATATTATCAGTTTGTTTAATATAAAATTTATTAGAATTGAAATCACTCAAGGGAAGGTTAAGAGGGAGAGAGAGGATGTAGTTGGAAAAAGGCAGAGGTGGGTGGAGAGAGAAAGGAAGGAAGGAGTGAGAAAGAGAAAAATTGATAACTTGTTAATATGATAAAAGGTGTTGATACAAATGCAAAAAATATCATCTAGAAATATGTAACTGTATGTTATAGAAACATAGAAGACTGAGGGCAGAAAAAGACCTCATGGTCCATCTAGTCTCCCTGTTAGATCACGTTCGTTATCCTAGATCCCTTTGAAGGAAAGAATCTGATCCACCCTGCTGTTATGGATGGACATCATCGGATTTCCTAAAGCTGTCACCAGTAATACCGGTTTTAAAAATTCTCACGC
Source organism: Erythrolamprus reginae (assembly GCF_031021105.1). NCBI lineage: Eukaryota > Metazoa > Chordata > Lepidosauria > Squamata > Dipsadidae > Erythrolamprus > Erythrolamprus reginae. The sequence continues at coordinate 2,305,389 of NC_091963.1, forward strand.
TGTCCACGTCATCCTGGGTTTAATTTTTACAGATCCATAAAATTGTACTGGCGTGGTCCGAGGACAACGTACCTCGCTGAGGGATGGGAAACGCAGCTGGGCCACTTTTTGGAGCTGACCATCTACGAAAATGTTCACCATGTTCTGACTGAACAGTCGGCGGCCCACAATGTGGACCACATCCACACAATGCTGGCAACAAAAGGAAGCACAAATTAGCGATATAATAACAACAACAACAATAACAGCAACAACAACAGAGTGGAGAGGGACCTTGGAGGTCTTCTAGTCCAACCCCCTGCTTAGGCAGGAAACCCTACACTACTCCAGACAGGTGGTTATCCAACATCTGCTTTAAAACTTCCAGTGTTGTGGCATTCACAACTTCTGGTGGCAGGCTGTTCCACTGATTAATAGTTCTAAGTGTCAGGAAGTTCCTCCTTAGTTCTAAGTTTGACTCCAACAAAACGGCAACGTTTGTGAAGTTGAGGATACAGAACGGAAAGGCATCAAGGACAAAATGTGGGTCGATTTGGAAAACCATTGGCCAAGCAGACACTTTTCAAGAGATACAATCTCCCAGCGGTATCTTATTACAGGTAGGCCTCGACTTACGACCACAATTGAATTTGCACTGATAAACAAGGACGTTGTTAACTGAGCCATGTGCAATATTACGACTTTTTGTTGCTAAGGAAAACAAGGCACCCAGGGTCACCGAGAGTGAGTGGGCAGCCATACAGAGTCTCTAAATAAACAAATTAAATGAATCCAGCTTCCCTCATTGACTTTGCTTGTCTGAAGCTGGCTGGGAAGGCCGCAAATGGCCGTCATAGGATTAGGACAAGCTGATACCATGTGGGCAAGCATCAAAATTTCGATGACGGGACTGTGGAGAAGCTGCAACGATCATAAGTGCGAGGACTGGAGTTTTTTAGTGTGTTTTGATTTGAAACAATCACTAAAATGAATGGTTGTAAGTTGAGTCTTACCCGTTAATTTTCTTGACTCCCGTAAAAACAAGCCCTCCGAAAGTAAAAAATCCCTGTTAAGCTTCCTAAACTGACCAGTCCTGGTTAGAGGTTTAGAATGGAGGTGTTTTCTCTGTGGTTCCCCCCAAAGGAAGCCCCTCCCCCAAAGGTAGCCACAGGAAGTGGAGGCCAAAAAAAATCAAAATGGCAGCCATGATGGCGGACCTATGGCACGTGCCACAGGTACCACGCGAGGCCATATTAGAGGGCACACAGGACTTTGCCATGTTTCAGCTTCAGTGCGCATGCGTGCATTGCCCATCTAATTTTCGGCCTTGGGAAAAGGCCGTTTCGCTCTCCAGACACTTCAAGGAAACTTCCCTGAAACCCCAGAGGCAAAAAATCCCCCAACAGACAAACCGGAAGTTCGTGGAAATACACTTCCGGTTCGCCGTTGTGCTGTTTTTGGTACTTTTCCTGTAGCCCTGGAGTGCAAAAAACAACACAACGGGCAAACTGGAAGTGCTTATTTTCCGAACTTTTGGTTTGCCAGTTGTGCTGTTTTTTGTGCATCAGAGCTTCAGGAAACTTCCTTGAACAAGAGTGCAAAAAACAACACAACGGGCAAACTGGAAGTGCTTTCCCCCCGAACGTCCGGTTTGGCCATTTGGGCATTATTTTCATCTACCTGACTTCAGAAAGGCCTCTGTGCATGCGCAGAGGGCAATGTGCAGGGGGGGGGGTGTGTATGCGTGGGGGAAGGGGTGTGGGTACATACATGTATGCTAGCACACCCACACACACCCTTTTGGCACGTGATTCGAATCTTGAAATTATTCTTGTGTTTCTTTAATTGGCCGCAGATGCTGTGTTGATTATTTTCATTTTGGTCTCCCTGTGGATATTCCTGCACCCTCCCCACACAAAATGGTGCCCCAAATGTATAGCTTTGGGGGGCATTTGAGCATGTAACCATTCAGTTGAGACTCTTTGGAGTCCTGCAGGATTGGGAGGCATAGAGGCCTAATAAATTAAATTAAATTAAAATTTGGTGCAATCTTGGCCGACCCCAGTCTAAAATCACCGGTGGTGGGGGGGATGTGACTCAGCTACTAGCCCTAGTGATGTGGGGCACCACCCGGATTTTGTTCCCGGACACCCCAAATCCGTCCAGTCGCCCACCGCTCACCCAGGCTCCGTCGTTGAAGGGGATCTCTGGCAGAGCAACTGTCATATACTCCTTCTTGGTGCAAACAGCCACCACCAACATGCCCTCCGTGGTGAAGAAGGCCTCGAAGCCGGTCCCGCTGGCGGTGAAGAAGCTGTGTGGGATGGGAAGGAAGGAAGGAACCCACCTGAGCTCATCTTGGCTGCGGGATTTTAAATTTACCTGAGCAGGTAAAGGGGGCACTAGACTTTCTCCAGCAGCACAGAGCCAACCTGCCTGCCTTTTCAAACATGGTTAGCGATGTTAGCTTAGGGTTTGGTTTCTGGCTTGGGCAATTTTAAGGTAGCTGCATTTCAACTCCCAGAATTTCCCAGACTGCCATGCTGGATGGGAGATTCTGGGAGTGGAAGTCCTCCCCTCTTAAAGTATATTGGCTGGGGGATTCTGGGAGTGGAAGTCCTCCCCCTCTTAAAGCATGCCAGCTGGGGGATTCTGGGAGTGGAAGTCCTCCCCTTCTTAAAGCATGCCAGCTGGGGGATTCTGGGAGTGGAAGTCCTCCCCCTCTTAAAGCATGCCAGCTGGGGAATTCTGGGAGTGGAAGTCCTCCCCCTCTTAAACCATGCCAGCTGGGGGATTCTGGGAGTGGGAGTCCTCCCCCTCTTAAAGCATGCCAGCTGGGGAATTCTGGGAGTGGAAGTCCTCCCCCTCTTAAAGCATGCCAGCTGGGGGATTCTGGGAGTGGAAGTCCTCCCCCTCTTAAACCATGCCAGCTGGGGGATTCTGGGAGTGGAAGTCCTCCCCTTCTTAAAGCATGCCAGCTGGGGGATTCTGGGAGTGGAAGTCCTCCCCCTCTTAAAGCATGCCAGCTGGGGAATTCTGGGAGTGGAAGTCCTCCCCCTCTTAAACCATGCCAGCTGGGGGATTCTGGGAGTGGGAGTCCTCCCCCTCTTAAAGCATGCCAGCTGGGGGATTCTGGGAGTGGAAGTCCTCCCCCTCTTAAACCATGCCAGCTGGGGGATTCTGGGAGTGGAAGTCCTCCCCCTCTTAAAGCATGCCAGCTGGGGGATTCTGGGAGTGGAAGTCCTCCCCTTCTTAAACCATGCCAGCTGGGGGATTCTGGGAGTGGAAGTCCTCCCCTTCTTAAAGCATGCCAGCTTGGGGATTCTGGGAGTGGAAGTCCTCCCCCTCTTAAAGCATGCCAGCTGGGGGATTCTGGGAGTGGAAGTCCTCCCCCTCTTAAACCACGCCAGCTTGGGGATTCTGGGAGTGGAAGTCCTCCCCCTCTTAAAGCATGCCAGCTGGGGGATTCTGGGAGTGGAAGTCCTCCCCCTCTTAAACCATGCCAGCTGGGGGATTCTGGGAGTGGAAGTCCTCCCCCTCTTAAACCACGCCAGCTTGGGGATTCTGGGAGTGGAAGTCCTCCCCCTCTTAAACCACGCCAGCTGGGGGATTCTGGGAGTGGAAGTCCTCCCCCTCTTAAAGCATGCCAGCTGGGGGATTCTGGGAGTGGAAGTCCTCCCCCTCTTAAAGCATGCCAGCTGGGGGATTCTGGGAGTGGAAGTCCTCCCCCTCTTAAACCACGCCAGCTTGGGGATTCTGGGAGTGGAAGTCCTCCCCCTCTTAAAGCATGCCAGCTGGGGGATTCTGGGAGTGGAAGTCCTCCCCCTCTTAAACCATGCCAGCTGGGGGATTCTGGGAGTGGAAGTCCTCCCCCTTCTTAAAGCATGCCAGCTGGGGAATTCTGGGAGTGGAAGTCCTCCCCTTCTTAAACCATGCCAGCTGGGGGATTCTGGGAGTGGAAGTCCTCCCCCTCTTAAAGCATGCCAGCTTGGGGATTCTGGGAGTGGAAGTCCTCCCCCTCTTAAAGCATGCCAGCTGGGGGATTCTGGGAGTGGAAGTCCTCCCCCTCTTAAAGCATGCCAGCTGGGGGATTCTGGGAGTGGAAGTCCTCCCCCTCTTAAACCACGCCAGCTTGGGGATTCTGGGAGTGGAAGTCCTCCCCCTCTTAAAGCATGCCAGCTGGGGGATTCTGGGAGTGGAAGTCCTCCCCCTCTTAAACCATGCCAGCTGGGGGATTCTGGGAGTGGAAGTCCTCCCCTTCTTAAAGCATGCCAGCTGGGGAATTCTGGGAGTGGAAGTCCTCCCCTTCTTAAACCATGCCAGCTGGGGGATTCTGGGAGTGGAAGTCCTCCCCCTCTTAAAGCATGCCAGCTTGGGGATTCTGGGAGTGGAAGTCCTCCCCCTCTTAAAGCATGCCAGCTGGGGGATTCTGGGAGTGGAAGTCCTCCCCCTCTTAAAGCATGCCAGCTGGGGAATTCTGGGAGTGGAAGTCCTCCCCCTCTTAAACCATGCCAGCTGGGGGATTCTGGGATTGGTAATCCTCCCCTCTCAAAGTTGTTAAAGTGGAGAAAACCGCTCTCAAACCAGAGTCCCCAGTTGACAAAATGACCGCTGCCTTCCCACCTTTTCCATAACCCAGAGGTTGGGATCCCCAATCCCTTTCACCGCATGGAAAATGGGTGTCACGCTGCAGTGCCTAGGTGCGCCAGGCGCTCCCACCTGTACAGTTGTTTCCGCTTCAATCGGCCAGTTTCCTCCGGAGCGTCCTTTGTTTCTTCGGCCAGGAGACACACCCATGCGTGGAAGGCGAAGCCCACCCCAGGCCACTTCTGGATGGTGGGCACCATGATCCCTGCCATGCTGGGCGTCAGGTCGAAATACTGCAGCGCCCGCTCGGGTCCCTCCTTGCGCCCCATCGCCGAGAGGGCTCGCACGACTTGTACGGTGTACGGGTGACAGCCCGCTCCGTTCTCGGTCCGGAGGAGCTTCAGCAACTGCCGCAACTCGCCCGGACGGATCGAGAGACCGCCCAGCACTTTCAGCAAGTCGATGAGATTCTCCGTGCATTTGCGGTCGAGGCTCTGCTGCGCGGCGCTCAGGGTGTCCAGCAGGTAGCCCACCATGCCCGCCCGGACGCAGGTCGTGCGGCTCTGGAGAGAAGCATTGCAGATCTTCTTCAGCCACTCCGAAAGGAAGATCTGGAGGTCCCGCGAGGAGAGCTCAGGAATCCACTGGGTCAGGATCAGTAGCGGCTGCTCGTTGTGGATGGGGCGCGGAGGGGAAGCAGTGTGGTCTCCTTCCACAGCCTGGGAAATGGATTCAGAATGGTAAGTTATGACTACCGTATTTTTCGGAGTATAAGACACACCTTTTTCTTCCCTAAAAGAGGCTGATAATTTGGATGCGTCTCATACTTTGAATGTAGCTTTTTTATTTTTCAGCCCTAACTAGCTGTTAATGATCTTCCCAGCTCTTACCTTGCAAGCTCTTTCATTGTTACTCTCTGAAAAGAATGTTTTCCAAGCTCTAAGTCTTTGCAGGGTTTTTTCATTGCTCTAACTTGCTCCGAATAAGTTTCTTTCCTGCCCTAACCAGATGCTCATGTTCCCAGCTCTTACCGGCTTGCAAGCTCTTTCATTGTTACTCTCTGCAAAGAATGTTTTCCCATCCCTAAGTCTTTGCAGTTTTCCCCCCATTGGTCTAACTTGCTGCAAATGTTTCTTTCCAGCCCTAACCAGGTGCTGATGATGTTCTCAGCTCTTAGTCACTTGCAAACTCTTTCATTGTTACTCTCTGCAAAGAATGTTTTCCAATCCCTAAGTCTTTGCAGGTTTTTTTCCCCATTGCTCTACTTGCTCTGACTATTTCTTTCCAGGTGCTAATAATGTTCCCTGCTCTTGCTGTCTTGAAAACTCCTTCATTGTTACTCTCTCCGAATAAAGGTGTTTTTTTTAAGACCTTAACCAGGGTATAAAATAATGTGATGAAGCTGACCAGACTAAAGACGCTCGCCAGAATAATAGCTGGCAGGCAGATTTTTTTCCCTACTTTCCTCCCCAAAAACTAAGGTGAGTCTTATACTTCGAAAAATACGGTAATTCTAATTGTAACCCATTTCAACTCTGTTTTTAATTCAGTTCTAATTCTAGTTCAATAATTCTAATTTAATTCTAATTTTGATTCTGATTCAATTCTAATCCTAATCCTAATTTGATAGTTGTAACTGAATTTTAATTCTAATTGAATTTGAATTCTAATTCTGATTCTTTGAATTCGAATTTAACAATTCCAATTCACTTCTAATTCCAATCATTTTGATTCTAATTCAATTCCAATTCCAAACGTAGTTCTAACTGAATGATTCCAATTCTAATGTAATTCTAATTCTGATTCTAATTCAATTCTGATCCTAATTCTTACTTAATTCTGATTCTAATTCAATTCTAACCCTAATTCTATTGAGTTAAAATTGAACTGAACTGAATTTTGGCCTTGAAAAAGGGGCTAAGTGGAACTGGGAAATGAGACCACCTGGAAATCCTATTGCTAAATAGGCTGCACTTGGGAAGGTGAGTTAAGCAGTTTGGGGCCAACGAAGCATCAGCAAATCATTTTTGGATTATGGCTGGGGCCCAAAAAAGCCTCTTTAGTTTTAAAGGACTCCATGTAAGAAGCAAGAACTGTGCAAAAACAAAGAAGGGAGAGAGATTGTTTCTCAGCTCCCCAAATGTTCTCACCATGTTCAGCAGTTCCTGCATTAGCTTCTTGGTGGGCTGGCTCTGGCTCTTCAGGACCTCGTAGAGGTGGGAGTAGCCGATCCTTTCTTTGAAGACCTCCTGGAGAAGACAGTCGGCGGTCAACATTGGCTAGATCAAGCCAGACCATGGCAGGGTCGCATTGCAAACTTTAGGAAGTCTCTAGTTTAATAAGGAGACCCGCCCCTGTCCCGTGGGTGGAAAAATACTGAAACAGGATTGGTCGGCTCAGCCTGGCAGCAAGGATATAAATAGCTGCCGGGCACGGCCATGTTATGTTCTCATATTGCTAGTTCCAGTTGCCTATATTATTATTATTATTATTATTATTATTATTATTATTATTATTATTATTATTAATTAGATTTGTATACCGCCCCTCTCCGCAGACTTGGGGCGGCTCCCAGCAACAATAAAACAATGTACAACAAATCTAATAATTTAAAAACATTTTAAAAACCCCATTATTAAGCAGACATACATACAAACAAACAAACATACCATACATAAATTGTATAGGCCCCGGGGAGATGTCTCAATTCCCCCATGCCTGCCTACCTACCTACCTACCTATCATCTATCTATCTACCCACCCAACCCACCTCTCTATCTTTCCCTCAGGCCTCTCTCTCTTCTATCAGATAGATAATCTATCTTTCCTTCAGGCCCATCCATCCATCCATCCATTTATCTTTCCCTTAGGCTTTTCTCTCTACTATTAGGCCTCTATCTATCTATCTATCTATCTATCTATCTATCTATCTATCTATCTATCTATCTATCTATCTATCTATCTATCTCATCTATCTACCGACCTACCTTATCTATCTATCTATCTATCTATCTATCTATCTATCTATCTATCTATCTATCTATCTATCTACCGACCTACCTACCTACCTACCTTGTCTATCTATCTATCTATCTATCTATCTATCTATCTATCTATCTATCTATCTATCTATCTATCTATCTATCTATCTATCTACCGACCTACCTACCTACCTTATCTATCTATCTATCTATCTATCTATCTATCTATCTATCTATCTATCTATCTATCTATCTATCTATCTACTGACCTACCTACCTACCTACCTTATCTATCTATCTATCTATCTATCTACCGACCTACCTACCTACCTACCTACCTACCTACCTACCTATCCCATCTATCTGCCCACTTGCCCCTCCCATCTACCCATCCATCAATCCTGCCCTTCTTTCTCCCCCAATTATCCCTCTCTTTCCCACTCTCTCTCTCTGTCTCTCTCCCTCCATCTACACTGCTCAAAAAAAATAAAGGAAACACTTAAAAAACAGAATATAACTTCAAGTAAATCAAACTTCTGTGAAATCAAACTGTCCACTTAGGAAGCAACACTGATTGACAGTCAATTTCACATGCTGTTGTGCAAATGAAATATTCAATGAAAATATTTCATTCATTCAGATCTAGGATGCGTTATTTGAGTGTTCCCTTTATTTTTTGAGCAGTATATTTACCTACCTAGTACCTACCTACCAGTCTGTTTGTCTCTATCTGCCCAGTTGCACATCCCCATCCATCCATCCAGGGTAAAAGATAAGTGATTAAAAAAACCAATAAGGATGTCCATGCTAAATTAGTATAATCGAATTAAATAATTTTGAATAAATTTTTTTTTATGGTGATGAGAATAAAAAATAATAACAGTTTTGAAAATACGATATGAACATAGAAGAGTTATAAGCTGGAAAAAATAACTTGTATTAAGACCACGTGTGAACTAATATGTAGAAATGAAACTACAAAATAATACTAGAAAATATGAAAATTGAAAATTGGTAACACTGAAATTTGTTTTGTACGGAACATAAAAGATAAAAATTAGGTTTGTACAGATAAAGTGATAAGGGATAAAGTGATAGAATTAATTGTTAAGAAGTTAAAATTAGTTTTCATTAAAAAGTAAGAATGATATGGAGAAGTGAAGTAAAATATCTGAGAATTAGAAATGCATGCATGTGTATTAGAAATTTGCAGAAGTGGGGAAAAGACCACATCTTTGATTCTTAGAAGAGTAGGAAAAGGGGGAAAGAAAAGAGCATTAAAATAGAAATAAAATAAAAATATTAAAAGACAGATATTAAGAAATATGAGAGATGTATCAAAAATGAAATGATAATGGATTGTAGCCATTAAAAAAATGATGTATTGTTAAGACTATTGTATGAATGTATGAAGCTCAGAAAGCAAGTGCTCACGACATGGGATGCTGAAAGACCAAAAAATTAAATAAAACTTATGGGGGGGGGGAAGCCCTTGATCCAATCATCCTTTTAATCCTGCATCCCTCCATCCATCACCTCAACAGAAGTGAATCTTTGCAACCTCAGAGTTGAACTGTAGTGTCCTTGGTACTCTCTGAGCTTGGCTAAGTTTTGAAGACATTTCATGACCCAGCTAGGGAATGTCATCAGTACTAGAAAAGAAGAGGCTTGTAGAGTGGAGGAGGAGGAAAAAGAGGAGGAGGACTGTGTATTCCTTGGTAGTCTCTGAGTTTGGTGGCTTTCTTTCCAGCGTTTCATGACCAAACTAGAGAACATCATCAGTGTTAGAAAGAAAAGTGAGTTATTCCCTATTTATATGCACTCTCTTCTAGCCCTGATGATGTTCCCTAGTTGGATCATGAAACGTCTGCAAGAAAACCACCCACATGCCAACAGAAGTGGCTGCCCTGCATGGTTACGGTCATTCTAGGGTATTCAGACATGACAGAGAGGTTTGTGCAGTGAAGGGCTGCAAAAAATTTTACTACCACCTGTGGCAGTGACTTATTTTGTGTGTGTGGCTTGCTGGACATGTGACCAGGTGGGTGGCTTAAAGGTCATGTGACTGGCTTAAAAGTGGCCAACTTAAAGTCACTCAAGTCCAGGGTTCGGGTTGGGATGCCTGGCCTCTCCTTGCTTCAAAGAGATACAATTTCTCCGGGACCGCCTTCTGCCGCACGAATCCCAGCGACCGGTTAGGTCCCACAGAGTTGGCCTTCTCTGGGTCCCGTCAACTAAGCAATGTCGTTTGGCAGGACCCAGGAGAAGAGCCTTCTCTGTGATGGCCCCGACCCTCTGGAACCGGCTCCCCCCAGATATCAGAGTTGCCCTCACCCTCCTTGTCTTTCGCAAGCTCCTTAAAACCCACCTCTGTCGTCAGGCATGGGGGAATTGAAATTTCCCTTCCCCCTAGGCTTATAGAATTTATACATGGTATGCTTGTATGTATGAGTGGTTCTTTAAATTGGGGTTTTTTAGATTGTTTTTAATATTAGATTTGTTTACATTGTCTTTTTATATTGTTGTTAGCCGCCCCGAGTCATCTAATAAACAAACAAACAAACAAACAAACAAATTTCCCTCTCTATTTACTATTACTGAACATCCAAAATATACTATTTAATTCTATGTATGTATGCCATATGTGTACATACATATTACACCCAGGCACACAAAAATATACATCCCCTACTATATAAAGTGTAAGTACAAACACACACACACGCACAGCTCTTCTAAAATTATACACATGCACATACAATATATCCGCCCAATAAACCTTAAACCTTTAACTATGCAAAAGAAACTTACCTGGTGCAAGTTTATTATATATAGAAGATAAAGTTATGTGTAATAATTAAGACTATTACTTGGTTTTTCTTTTCTTTTTCTGGATGCTTTTTTTCCTTGTATTGTTTGTTAATAAATAAGTATTTCAGATTATTAAGTTATCTATAATGGGCTGTAGAGAATGTATATAGTTCATACCGAGTCTACGGTAGCCGCCCCGAGTCTACGGAGAGGGGCGGCATAGAAATCTAATTAATAATAATAATAATAATAATAATAATAATAATAATACCACTACAGTGATCCCCCGAGTTTCGCGATCTCGATCTTTGCGAAAGGCTATATCGCGATTTTTCCACCCGATGACGTCACTCCCTTCCTTTCTCATCTTTCTTTCTCTCTTTCTCTATCTTGCTTCTTCCTCTCTCACATTCTCTTCCTCCCTCTCTCATCTCTTTCTTTCTTTCTCTCTCTTTCTCTATCTCTCCCCCTCTTGCTCTCGAGCGGCAAGCGAGCGGCCGGGTGGGCGGGTGAACGGGCAAGCGAAGCGGCCGGGCGGGCGGCCGAACGGGCAAGCGAAGTGGCCGGGCGGGGCGGCCCGAACGGGCAAGCGGCAAGCGATCTTGGGGTTTCCCCTTTGCCTGGGCGGCGGGAAGACCCAGGGAAGGTTCCTTCGGCCGCCCAACAGCTGATCTGCTCCGCAGCGCGGCAGCAGCGAGGAGCCGAAGATGGGGTTTCCCCGTTGCCTGGGCAATGGGGAAACCCCATCTTCGGCTCCTCGCTGCTGCCGCGCTGCGGAGCAGATCAGCTGTTGGGCGGCTGAAGGAACCTTCCCTGGGTCTTCCCCGCCGCCCACACGCAAACTCCACCATCTGCGCATGTGCGGCCATGGAAAAAGGGGCGCGCATGCGCAGATGGTGTTTTTACTTCCGCACCACTACATCCCGAAAAATCGATTATTGCGAGGGGTCTTGGAACGGAACCCTCGCGATAATCGGGGGATCACTGTATACAGACCTGCTGCGCACTTGCCCGCTTCTATTATGCTTTTAATTCTATGTGTTTGTATCGTTTTTGTATTGTCATTCTGTATTTATATATGTAAATAAAATTTATTATAAAAAATAAAATTATACACATGCAATCTCATTTACCGCAATAGGAAAAACATACCCAGAGTCCAGAAGGGGGAAAAAAACAGAAAAAAAAAATCAAAGTTTTTCTACCGGTTCTGCATACCTGTTCGTAACCGTAGGAGCCCGTCACTCTGTGTGTGTGTGAGAGAGAGAGAGAGTGTGTAGCTTCTTACCTTAGCAGCAGGAGAGGTAGCCATGATGGAGGTGAGGACCCCAATGGCGTGAATGGGAATGTCATCCGAACTGTTGTCAAAAACCTGGATGGGAAGAAGAGAAAAACGACAAAAATCCTCAAACTTGCAGTGGGTGTTCAGAAGAAGCAGAAGACCGTGAGTTCAAGTCCTGCATTAGCTATGAAAACCAGCTGGATGACCTTGGTCCGGTCACTTTCTCTGAGGGTTGTTGCTTTAAGTAAAACAGGAGGAGGAGGAGGAAGAAGGCAAGTTAGATGTGTTCACCACCTTGAATTATGGCCAATTATAATATAATAAAATAAACAATAAAATAAAATAAACCTGGAAAGAGGAGAGAGATGGAATTCAGGTAGTCCTCAACTTATGACAGTTCACTTAGTGATCGTTTGAAGTTACGATACCGAAAACAGTGACTAACAATCGTTTTTCACACTTGTGACCATCATAATGTCCCCATGATCAGAATTTAGACACTTGGCAACCGACTCGTATTTATGACGGTTACGCGGACCCCCTTTGTGACCTTCTGACAAGCAGAGTCAATGGGGAAGCCAGATTCGCTTAACGACCATATTCCTAACTTAGAACTGCAGTGATTCCCTTTAACAGTTTTGGCGAGGTTGGTTGTACAACGGGGAAAAGTTCAATTATCAACTCTCTCGTTTAGTGGCATGAATTTTGGGCTCAATTGTAGTCATAAGTCGAGGCCTACCTGAATTTTTTTAAATTTTTTTTAAAGTATCTAGACATATTTTTTTAACTTCATGCTTTTCCATCAGAAAATTAAATCAGAAATTGAGTCGGAAATGCTTAATCAAGAGGGACAGAACACCGCAAAACCCACAACTACGCAACCCCTCACACAAACACACCAGGTTCTGACAAGGGTGATTCTCAAGCCAAGCCAATAACTCTGCAAAAATAAATAAATTAAGCTGCAGCACCCATAGAACACAAAAACGAACATTAAAACAGCAGGGGACAGAGAAACACCAGTAGTGTAGATTCAGACAGAAATGAAGTCCTCGTCTTACAACCATTTGTTTTGCAACGATTCAAAAATGCAATGCCCCCTTTAAAAAAAAAAGTCATTTATGATCTGTCCTCACACTTATGCCCGTTGCAGCATCGCCACTGTAGCAAGATCAAAATTCGAGACTCAGCAAACTGGTGTGTATTTAATATTAGTTGTGACAGCCTTGCCATCAGAAAAATTCAGACATGGCATTGTGACAGTTTGACAAATAATGGGAAAGCCAGATTCACTTAACAACCCTATCATAACAGCGGCAGTGATTCGCTTAATGACCATGGAAAGAAAAGTTGTAAAATCAGGCACCACTGACTCTCTAACAGCCAGTTTTCTTAGGAACAGAAATTTAGGTCGTGACGTATTTGACTGTGTAAGTCACTTACAAGGATTTGCTTAACAACTGTAGAAAGACAGATCATAAAATGGAGCAAAACTCATTTAGCAACTGTGTCATTTAGAAATTCTGGGCCCCGTCGTGGTCGTAAACCGAGGACTACATGCAAATGTGCTGGAGAGGCTGAAAACGAGGAAAACCTGTTGGGATGCTAAGTCAAGATCACCCCTTAGCTTTCCCGATGAAAGGTCGGTTAATTTACTTTTTCCACTCCACAGACAAGCTCCCGGTCAGTTTCACACAGATGTCGCCTAGATGTTTCTTTCTTTTTAGCCAGCCAACTTTCAAAAGGGTTCCTCAGTTTCCCTGGCTACCAAAACCGGCAGGAGGAAAGGAATCCTGTTTGTTTTAACGGGTCACAAGCAGATGCCAGCAAGCTCGGAAATGTTTGCAGCTTTAATTCGGATAACCATGGTTTCCCCAGATCGGAACAGGCTGGGACCAACTTGCAACCTGTCCAATCCTTCTTCTTTCCACTTATTTGGGGCCGAAGTCTCTGTGAATGCGATTTAGGAAAGGGCAAAAGGCTACAGAGATCCTGGCTTGTTCTCAGCAGTTACAGGAAGTCCTCAAGTTACAACAGTTCATTTAGTGACTGTTCAAAGTTACAACAGCACTGGAAAAAAGGGACTGGTGATAGTTTTTCACATGACACATCCCCACGGCCAGAGGATAAAAAATTTAGATGCTTGGCAACTGACTTGTACTTATGACGGTCCCTGATCCCCTTTTGCAACATTCTGACCAGCAAAGTCAATAGAGAAGCCAGATTCACTTAACAACCGGGTGACTAACTTAAGAACTTTTGTGCTACTCTTAACAACCGTGGCAAAAAAAGTTGTAAAGTGGGGCAAAACTCACTTAAAAGTTGTCAACTCACAAAAGTTGTAAAGTGGGGCAAATGCCTCACTTAACAACAGAAGTGGTCTCTATTATGGTCATAACTTGAAGACTACCTGTATACTGCTTACCGACCGACTCCTTTCTCTGAATGTGCGTTTTGGGATGAACCAAAATGGTTTTCAATCCAGAGAGGAGAAAATTTGAATTTTTTGGCAAGGTCAAACCAGAGCAAAAGCGTGGTTTATTTTAGGACTAAACTTTTGAACTGCAATTTGAAACAATTCATAAACAAATTGTGAATTTCTGCCCCCTTGGCCTTCAAAACTCCCAAACCATCCCCTGCTTTGAAATTGATGGTATATGAAAGGTTCTGTTTGAGGGTCTCAAATTTTGCTATTCTTCCCTCCTTGTTGTCAGGAAGGATGCTGGGTTCGAGTCTCATCCCGGGAGTCCAGTTCCCAATGAACACAAGATATTAAAAGGGACAAGAGTTTGCAGGTCTTTTCATTGGACATATTATTACTATTACTATTTACTATTATTATTATTAGCCCCTGGGTGGGGTTCGACTAATAACTAATGCCAAATCCAGTGGAACAATCGGCCGCTCTGATACAATTCTGGAAAATAATAATAATAATAATAATAATAATAATAATAATAATAATAATAATGGGAAGTGTTCAACTTGTGATATTGTGATACGAAATCCAGCATATAAATCTCATTTGTTGTATATTATTGTTTTTGTGATGATGATGATGATGATGATGATAATAATAATAATAATAATAATAATAATAATAATAATAATTTTGGATTGCAGAATTGATGGGTCCAGAGTAGCCCCACCTCAAGGAGGGTGTGTGTGTGTCATCAGAGGGCCTGGGAATGATTGGTTTTAGAGGCAGAGGTCCCTCCTCCTACCAGCAGGAGGCAGCCTTGGTTATCTCTTTGCAGGCAGTCCTCAGTTTACAATTGGCTCAAAGGTATGATGGTGGGCCCCCCCCCCAAATGTACAGTGATACCTTGTCTTACAAACTTAACTGGTTCCAGGACGAGGTTCTTAAGGTGAGAAGTTTGTAAGACAAAACAATGTTTCCCATAGGAATCAATGGAAAAGAGATTGTGTGCAAGCCCAAAATTCACCCCTTTTGCCAGCCGAAGCGCCCGTTTTTGTGCTGATGGGATTCTCCTGAGGCTCCCCTCCATGGGAAACCCTACCTCTGGACTTCTGTGTTTTTCCGATGCTGCAGGGGAATCCCAGCAGGGGGAAAATGTGCACTTTGCTGGCAACGGAAATCCGGAGGGGGGGTTCCCAGCGAAGGGAGCATCAGTGAAATCACAGCATCGCAAAAACACCGAAGTTCTCGAAACCCCACCTCCGGACCTCTGTGTTTTTGCGATGCTGCAATTTCACTGAGGCTCCCCTCGCTGGGAAACCCCACCTCTGGACTTGCGTTGCCAGCGAAGCGCCCGTTTTTGCGCTACTGGGATTCCCCTGCAGCATCGCAAAAACACAGAAGTCCGGAGGTGGAGTTTCCCATGGAGGGGAATCTCAGGGGAATCCCATTAGCGCAAAAATGGGTGCTTCGCTGGCAACGGAAGTCCGGAGGTGGGGCATCCCAGTGGCGGCGGTGGGTTTGTAAGGTGAAAATAGTTTGTAAGAAGAGGCAAAAAAATCTTAAACCCCGGGTTTGTATCTCGAAAAGTTTGTATGATGAGGGGTTTGTAAGATGAGGTATCACTGTATTTATAATCCAAATCAGAAATTGGCTGCCCTTCCTCCTGCCCTGTGGTCAAACGATGATATTTTGGGCATTTGTCAACTGACTGGCATTTATAGCTGTTTGGAGTGTTTCATCATCAATTGACAATGATTTATGATATTTGTTTTTGCTGCAAATCGTGGTTTACTTCCTTTCTCCCTCTTTCATTCCTTCTCTCCCTCTCTCTTTCCTTTTCTTTCCTTCCTTCCTTCTCCTCTTTCATTCTTTCTTTTTCTTCCCTTCTTCCCTCCCTCCCTCCGTTCTTTCATTCTTTTTCCTTCCATCCTCCCTCCTTTCATTTCT
The DNA here is from genome assembly GCF_031021105.1 of Erythrolamprus reginae. NCBI lineage: Eukaryota > Metazoa > Chordata > Lepidosauria > Squamata > Dipsadidae > Erythrolamprus > Erythrolamprus reginae. Next base: position 2,321,398 of record NC_091963.1, read on the forward strand.
CTTTCTCCTGTCTGTCTTCCCTCCTTCTTTTTTCTTCTTCTTCCCTCCTCTTTCACTTTCTTTTTCCTCCCTCCCTCCCTCTCCCTTTTTTCATTCTTTCTTTCTCCTCCCTGTCTTCCCTCTCTCCCTTTATTCCTCTTCTTTCCTCCTTTCTTCTTTCTTCCTCTTTCATTCTTTCTTTTTCCTCCCTCCCTCTGTTCTTTCATTTTTTATTTCGTCCTCCCTCCTTTCATTTTTTCTTTTTCCTGTCTGTCTTCCTTCCATCCTTCCTTCTTCCCTCCTTCTCTTTTCTTTTTCCTACCGCCTCTTTCATTTTTTCCTTTCTCCTCCCTGTCCTCCCTCCTTTTCTCCTTCCTCTTTCTTTCTCCTTCTATCCTCCCTCCTTTCATTCTTTCTCCTCTGTCCTCCCTCCCTCCCTCTTTTTCTTCTTCCTTCCTCTTTCTTTCTCCTCCCTCTGTTCTTTCTTTCTTTCTCCTTCTATCCTCCCTCCTTTCATTCCTCCCTCCTTTCATATCCTCCCTCCTTTCATTCTTTCTCCTCTCTGTCCTCCCTCCCTCCCTCATTTTCTCCTTCCTTTCTCTTTCTTTCTCCTTCCTCTGTTCTTTCTTCCTTTCTCCTTCTATCCTCCCTCCTTTCATTCTTTCTTCTCTCTCCCCCCACTCCCTCCCTCCTTCCAAGACCCTCCCCTCCAGTGTTCGCCCCGTGCAGGCTTCCAAACACCGCCCGTCCCATTCGTGAGAAAAGCGTGCAGAAAAGCTGGTGGGGTGCCCCTTCCCACACACACACACACACACCGCGTGTAAAGTGAGCAGCCCCCCATGCAGCCCCCATGCGCCCCTGCCACACCACGAGAAGCAGCAGGAGGCGATACCTGGCAGGTCTCCATCTCGGTCAGCAGCTGTGTGGCCAGATCCCTTGCAGGTGCTTTGCACTCCCTGCTCAGGTAGAGCTGTCGGAAATGGGGGTCAAAATACCAGGGTCATTCCAGAGGGGGCAAAGGGGGGGAGGGGGATCAGGCCAGGGAGATTTGGCCTGGACCGGCCCAGCTGTTTTGGAGACCAGAACTCTGAATCAGTGGTCCCTGAGCTGGGTGGTTTCCTTCCAGATGTTTTATGACCCAACTAGGCTATAGCAGCAGTGCCAGAAGGGAGGGAGTTTGCTGCCCTTTTATAATATCAGTGGTCCTCAATCTTTCTAATGCCGCGAGCCCTCAACACAGTTCCTTGTGCTGTGGTGACCCCCAACCATAAACCTAGCGCCAATTTTCCCAATGGATCTTTAAGCTGATTGGCAGGAAGCTGAGAGGGACACCCCCACTGCTGAATTTTGGGCTGGTCAGGAGGCACAGAGGCCCAAGGACCTCCTGAAACAGGGATGTCAAATCTATAGGTAGTCCTCAACTTACAACCATTTCATTTAATGAATGTTTGGAGTTCCGGAAAGAGCGGTTTATAACTGGTCCTCACTGGGCTACAAGAATGGTAGAAGGTCTTAAGCATAAAACGTATCAAGAAAGACTTCATGGACTCAATCTGTATAGTCTGGAGGACAGAAGGAAAAGGGGGGACATGATCGAAACATTTAAATACGTTAAAGGGTTAAATAAGGTCCAGGAGGGAAGTGTTTTTAATAGGAAAGTGAACCCAAGAACAAGGGTTAGTTGGGGGAAAGATCAGAAGCAACGTGAGAAAATATTATTTGACTGAAAGATTAGAAGATGCTTGGAACAAACTTCCAGCAGACGGGGTTGGTAAATCCACAGGAACTGAATTGAAACATGCCTGGGATAAACATAGATCCATCGTAAGATAAAATACAGTAGTACCTCTAGATACGAGTTTAATTAGTTCCAGAAGGGAGCTCGTATGTCGAACAACTCGTATCTGTAACAAATGGCTTTAGCCTTTGTTTTTCCCCTCCAAGATAACTGGAAGCAAGGAATTCTTGCGCCACCTAGTGGAAGCTCGGCTCGTATCCCGAATTTGAGCTCGGGTCTCGAAAAGAAATTTCTCTCCCCTCGTGGCTCGTATCTTGGAATACTCGCATGTGGAGCAGCTCATATCTAGAGGTACTACTGTACAAGGAATAGTATAAGGGCAGACTAGATGGACCATTAGGTCTTTTCCTGCCGTCAATCTTCTATATTTCTATGTTTCTATCTGAAGCCTCTGCACAGGATCAACATTTGAGTGCTCGGCAGCCAGTGTGAAATACCGAATTCACGCAATCACTATTTGTGACCTTCCCAGCTGACCTCTAATGAACAAAGACAACGGGGGAAGATGGTTTCACTTAACGACCATGTGATTTCTTTAACAACTGTGAAATGGACTCCGTTAAGAACTACTCTGCTTAGTAACGGAAGTCCCGCTCCCGACTGTGGTTGTAAGCTGAGGACTAAAGGTAATTCCACAATTAATGGCACCTCCGAACGAACCGATTTCTCTAAACTCTACTTCCTGCAGCTTTCTGACCTCCCAATGCATCCCTAACCTTAATCCCCACCCCATTGTTCCCTCCTTCACCCATTAAAAAAAAGCATTGTGGTGATTGCTGAATTAATAATAATAATAATAATAATAATAATAATAATAATAATAATTTATTAGATTTGTATGCCGCCCCTCTCCAAAGACTCGGGGCGGCTCACAGCATAACAGCTATACAATATAAATACAAATCTAATTTAATTTAATTTAATTAATTAATTGGATTTATATGCCGCCCCTCTCCGAGGACTCGGGGCAGCTCCCAGCATGTACAGGAAACAATAATAACAATCCAATTATACCTTAAAAAACAATCTTAAAATTCTAATTAAAAACTATCAATATCATTCATTCAGCAGTCAAACTAAGCATTAAAAAAACTATTTAAAAAATACATTGCTATAAAAAACCTATCTGCTACACAATCATACACTCAGTCCAACTGAAGATTGTGAGTCTGGTGGAAAATTGTGAGTTGTGTTGTAGCAACCAGAAATCTTAATGAGTTAAGAGTTTCCGGGACGGATGTACACAAACAATGTTAAAATGGAAAAAACCAGAAAAGTAAAAAGTGACAGGAGAGAAAAAAAGACACGTCCCTGTTTGTTTAAAAAAAAAAAAAGCCAAGTTTAAAAATAGCCCCGGAGAGAGACAGAGCAGAGCCATCTCAAAGAGAGAGAAATCAGGGTTTATTTACGAGCTGTCCAGAGGAATTTTGAAGAGGAGAGAAGGGAGGGAGGGAGGGAGAACCATCTCGGACGCCAAACGGTTTTCCTTCAAAAGGACATCCATCAACCCAACCTCCGAAAACCATACACTGGAGAAAATAGATTTGATTAATGACCCTGAAGGATTTAGAGGATGTCCTCTTGCTCCTGGTAAGGATCTAATGTTCTTTTGCAACCTCCAAGTTTATAACTCTAATGCTAGCCCTGACCAATTTATTATCATGGTTTGCGCTTCGAGAAACTGCTTGAAATCTTCCCCGAACTTGCAATAATTCTTCTTTTACTTGGGGCTTCAAGAGGCTAGCTTTAATAATAGCATTATTCATTAAAGATAAGCGATTAATTAGATAGTGATTGTTATCAATAAAAATAATTCATTCATTAGTAATTAAGTGTTTTTTAATTTTACGATCCCTCCACGTTGCACAGAGGTATCTTTTATTTTTTTTTAATGCAAGGGTTTCTTTTAAATGCAGAGCAAGGGGTGTTTGTAGGTATTGTTCAAAATATCCTAAAATGGCAGGCAAAACCGAGCTTGGTCCAGTTCAACTGAATATCAGAGCGGTCATTTTGACTTTTTTGACCCACACTGTGTACATACTCTGGTTTAGAGGCAGAAGGGAATTAAGGGCACCCTCTGAGGATGCACCAATAATTCTCGTCTTACGCCCGTCCGTTTACTGGCCGTTCAAAGTTACAATGGTGCTGACCTAGGTTTTTTACACTTATGACCACTGCAACATTCCCATGACCACAGGATCAAACTGCTTAGCAACTGGTGCGTACTTATGACGGTCGCCATGTCCCAGGAGGGATCACATCAGTAGCGGACCATGCCGGTAGCAAAAATTGAGCTGCGCGCACAACTCTGTGTCTCTGGCGTGTTCGCGCTTCCAAGCGAGATTTTGCTTCTGCACATGTGCACATGTGGGGACGCAGGCGCATGAGTGATTTTGGTGGGTTTTTTGCTCCTGCGCATGTGGAGAAGCGGAGCTGCAGAGTTGCGCATGCATTGCACTGGTAGTGGCAGGAGCACCAACCCCCGCCTGGATCACGCGATCCCCTTTTGCGACCTTCTGACAAGCAAACTCAACGAGGGTGCCAGATTCACTTAACAGCAGTGTGAGTGTGACTCACTTAAGGACAAGGAAGGTCTTCAAATGGGGCAGAGATCACTTAACAAGAACCTCCCTTATTGTGGTCGTAACTCGAGGGCTATCTGGAGAAAGACAGAAGTTGTAATTGGACCACGAAAACTCTCCCTTGTAGGGATTATTCATCCATACATTTATTTTATAAATAATTTTCTGAAATTTAAGGAAACCCACCAATGTTGGTTGAGAAAAACTTGGATCTCCCCCCCCCCTTACCTTGCTGTTTTGGATCAATCGAATGATGTGTTCGAAACAATTGTTGCTCAGGAACATGGCTTGCAAGACCGGTCGGTCATCGGAATCCAACATTTCCGGAATGGCATCTGAGGAGAGAAAAGAAAGATCACTACTGCTCATCTGTCTGGAACCCATAACACATCTCAGACATCAACACCCTTGAAAATGTCCAAAGATATTTCACCAGAAGAGCCCTTCACTCCTCCACTCAAAACAGACTAACGAAAATAGACTAACAATCCTGGGCCTAGAAAGCCTAGAACTACGGCGCCTAAAACACGATTTGAGTATTGCCCACAAGATCATATGCTGCAATGTCCTACCAGTCAATGACTACTTCAGCTTCAACCGCAATAACACAAGAGCACGCAACAGATTCAAACTTAATACGAACTGCCCCAAACTTGACTGTAAAAAATATGATTTCAACAATCGAGTTACCGAAGCGTGGAACTCATTACCGGACTCAATTGTGTCAACCAACACTTCTCCCTTAGACTCTCCACGACTGACCTCTCCAGGTTCCTAAGAGGCCAGTAAGGTGCCTACTTAAGTGCACTGGTGTGCCTTTCATCCCCTGTCCAATTGTCTTTCATTTCTCTCACTTATCTTATATATTCTCTTCCTTTCATATATCCTCTTCTCTAAGTTCACTTTCACCCTCTTTTATATTATCACATGTCCATTTTTCTTCCTATGTATTTGTGTATTGAACAAATGAATGAATGAATAAATAAATAAATAAATTCAGACAACAATGGGAGAATTAAAAATCACCCAGGATGAATGACCGGTGGCTTTGGCACTGTTTGAAGCAACAATGGACTCCTCAAAAGCTACCTGACTTACATTCATTTAGTGATGGTGTTAGTACTATGTACAAAACAGCTGGGTTTGCAATATATAAACAAGCTAAAAAGGAATGTTTATATGTATTGAAGTACTATAGCTTTAAGATGTAGTGTTGCAAATGGGCCACAAGAGGGAGCCAGAAAGCATGATTCTCTCTCTCTCTCTGCTCTCTCTGTTCTTTTTGCTGATTCGCTGTGGCTGATGTAGCAAGATCTTTGTGTTTGATGATAGTTTGACGTATTTGTAACAAGCAAACAAACAACAGAGTTGGAAGGGGCCTTGGAGGTCTTCTAGTCCAACCCCCTGCTTAGGCAGGAAACCCTGCACCACTTCAGACAGATGGTTATCTAATCTCTTCTTAAAAACTTTCAGTGTTGAGCATTAACAACTTCTGGAGGCAAGCTGTTCCACGGATTGTTTTAACTACGACTGGTCGCGTCTATTGAGATTCTCCAGAAACAGAAAGGTCTGTTTCAAGGTTAGGGGTGAAGACCCCAAAGAAAGTGTCAAGGTACTGAAACATCGGTCCCATCTCAGCAGAGCCCAACTGGTTTTGTAGTCCATTAATACTGGTTTAATTTCTAGGGCAGCCAACCCATCCATCCCTGAAGATCTCCCATAAGGTTTCTGAGGAGGCCTCTCTGGGACATCAGAACCATAGAGAGTTCTGTTGTCCTGCTGACCCTTGCGTTCGCTTTCAGAGCTTGGAAGGACCAGGCGGGGCTTCTGACCTGAGATTTGGAGCCTGTTGCTACACACTGGATTTGTTTTGGATCTCAGAAATGTTTCTTTGGTTCTTAGGAACACGACTTAGGCTTTTGAGAAAGGACACGGAGAACGTAAGAACTTTGGTTCTCTGTGAGCTTGGTGATTTCCTTACTCGCATGTCATGACCCAAACAGGTAATATCATCAGTAGAGGGTGAGGTAGTAGTAGTAGGAGGAGAAAGAAGGAAAGAAGGAAAGAAAGAAGGAAGGAAGGAAGGAAGGAAGAAAAGAAAGAAGGAAAGAAGGAAAGAAAGAAGGAAGGAAGAAAAGAAGGAAGGATAGAAAGAAGGACAGGATAGGAAAGGGAAGGGAAGGAAGAACTGTGGGGTCCTTGATATTCTCTGAGCTTGGTGGTTTTCTTGCAGATGTTTGATGACGCAACTAGAAAACATCATCAATTCTAAAAGGAAGCGGGGGGGGGGTTGAACACGAGGAGGAGGAAGAAGAGAGGGAGGAGGAAAAGGACTGTGGGGTCCTTGATGCTCTCTGAGCTTGGTTGTTTTCTTGCAGATGTCTCAAGACCCAACTAGGGGTCACTCTCAGGGCTAGAAGGGAGGGAGGGTTTGCTGTCTGTTTGTTCCTCCTAGACCTGATGATTGGGTCATGAAACGTCCCTAACGTCCCTAATTTCCTAATTGGGTCATGAAACGTCTGCAAGAAAGCCACCAACCTCTGAGAGCACCAAGGAACCCATAGTACTTCCTCCTCCTCCACTCCTCCCTCCCTCCCTCCCTCCATTCATCCATCCTTCTTTCCTTCCTCCCTCCTTCCCTCCCTCCAGTTCTTGAGGATGTTCCCTAGTTGGGTCACACAACATCTGCAAGAAAACCCACCAAGCTCCAAGGATCCCATAATCCTTTCCTCCCTCCCTCCCTCCCTCCCTCAGTCCCTCCCTCCTTCTCTCTCTCCTACGTTTCTTGAGAATGTTCCCTAATTTGGAACATCTGTAGGAAAACCACCAAGCTCCAAGGATTCCATAATCCTTTCCTTCCTTCCTTCCTTCCTTCCTTCCTTCCTTCCTTCCTTCCTTCCTTCCTTCCCTCCCTCCCTCCCTCCCTCCCTCCCTCCCTCCTTCCCTCTGACATTTCTTAACATTTGTTCCCTAGTTGGGTCACACAACATCTGCAAGAAAACCCCCAAGCTTAGAGAACACCAAGGACCCAACGATTCAATCCTGGCCTACAAACGTCCTTTTCCAATCCCATCTAAGCACCTCAGTACGTGACACCTTCCCTTCCCATCCTCTTCCAGCCCAGGAGACCCCCTGGCCTTCTCCCCGCCTTACCCAGCATGTTCACCCGCAGAGCGATCAGCTTCTCCTCCCAGTGGGGGCCCGGAGAGCCTTCCATCGAGGCCAAGGGCTGGTCGGCGTTAAGGACCTTGAAGAAACTCTCCAAGATGGTCCGTATCTCTACCGCCCGTTGGCTGGGGCTGCTGGTGTGGAGGACGTGGACCATGGACACCACGCTCTTCAGCGTCATCCGCAGCAACTGGGGGTCCTTGGAGGGCCCACTGGCCGGGAGGCACCACCGCCGGAGGACCAGCATGAGAACCTCGACGGCCGATGGGGTGATAATCTGGAGAGCATTTTGCTACGAAGGAGGAAGAGAAGGAGAGCAGCCCCGTTAGGAGCCACAGGTGGCACAGCGGGGAGAAAGCAGACCTGCAGAATGCAATTTGGCAGTTCGACTCTCACCAGGCTCAGTTGACTCCACCTTCCGTCATTCCGAGGTGGGTCAAATGAGGACCCACATTGGTGGGGGAAAGAGGCTGACTCTGTAAACCGCTTAGACAGGGCTGCATAGCACTATGAAGCGGTATATGTCTAAATGCTATTGCTATTGCCCTTCCTTCCTTCCTTCCTTCCTTCCTCCCTTCCTATTTTTCCTTCCTTCTGTCCTTTCTTCCTATTTTTCCTTCCTTCCTTCCTTCCTTCCTTCCTTCCTATTTTTCCTTCCTCCCTCCCTCTTTTTCCTTCCTTCCTTCCTTCCTTCCTATTTTTCCTTCCTTCTGTCCTTTCTTCCTATTTTTCCTCCCTTCCTTCCTATTTTTCCTTCCTTCCTTCCTCCCTCCCTCCCTCCTTCCCCCTTCCTATTTTTCCTTCCTTCTGTCCTTTCTTCCTATTTTTCCTTCCTTCCTTCCTATTTTTCCTTCTTTCTTTCTTTCTTTCCTTCCTATTTTTCTTTCCTTCCTTCCTATTTTTCCTTCCTTCTATCCTTTCTTCCTATTTTTCCTTCCTCCCTCCCTCCCTTTCTATTTTTCCTTCCTTCTGTCCTTCCTTCCTATTTTTCCTTCCTTTCTTCCTTCCTATTTTTCCTTCCTTCCTCCCTCCCTCCCTCCCTTCCTTTATTTACTTCACATTCCACACCAAGACACCAGACACAAGAACAGTTTTCCCCCCAAATGCCATCACTCTGCTAAACAAATAATTTCCTCAACACTGTCAATCTATATACTAAGTCTGCACTGCTATTACTACTAGTTTTTTCTCATCATTCCTATCATCCATTTCCTGCCACTTTTGACTGTATGATTGTAACTTTTTGCTTGTATCTTTAAGATTTTTTAAAATATTGTTTCCTGGTTGCTTATTTGACCCCTATGGCAATCATTAACTGTTATACCTCATGATTCTTGACAAATGTCTCTTTTTCTTTTATGCACACTGAGGGCATCTGCACCAAAGACAAATTTCTTGTGTGTCCAATCACACTTGGCCAATAAAGAATTCTATTCTATTGTATTCTGTTCTGTTCTACTCTACTGCTATTGTCCTTCCTTCCTTCCTTCCTTCCTTCCCTCCCTCCATCCATCCATCCATGGTGCACAATGGTTAGAATGCAGTATTGCAGTGTAACTCTGCTGATTGCCAGTAGTTCGAATTTCACCAGGCTCAAAGTTGACTCCTTCCGAGGTGGATAAAACCAAGACCCAGATCCATCTCTAGTTAGACCTCTGTGCTCTCTTGCTCCTATCCTAATCATCACAGGTAATCCTCAACTTACAACCACAATGGGAACCAGATTTTCCGTTGCTAAGCAAGACAGGTTGTTAAGTCAGTCCCATCCGGCTTCGCAACTTTTTTGTGTGTGGTTAATCACAAGAATTGTGAAGGTAATGGAGTGCTCATTAAATAAATCCAGTTCCGGTCAATGACTTTGCTTTGGGATCCAGGACCAAACAGGGGGTTGGACTAAATGACCTCCTTCTAACCCTAGAATTTTGTGATCCCGGAGGCTTTTAAATGCAGAAGATCAAACACTTACTTTGGATCCAGAGAGAATAGATCCCAAAAGGTGGATAAGCCGTAACTGAAGGCATTCTGGCAGCTCTCGGTCCGTTTCAAAGCATTCTAGCGAGGTAGGGAGGAAAAATAAATCAAAACCAATCAATGGATTAAATAATTATTAAATAATTCAAGCCACTTTGACTAAATGAACTTGACTTCATGAACTCAATCTGTATAGTCTGGAGCAGTGTTTCCCAACCTTGGCGACTTGAAGATATCTGGACTTCAACTCCCAGAATTCCCCAGCCAGCGAATGCTGGCTGGGGAATTCTGGGAGTTGAAGTCCAGATATCTTCAAGTCGCCAAGGTTGGGAAACACTGGTCTGGAGGACAGAGGGAAAGGGGGGACACAGTCAAAACATTTAAATATGTTAAAGGGTTAAATAAGGTCCAGGAGGGAAGTGTTTTTTAATAGGAAAGTGAACACAAGAACAAGGGGACACAATCTGAGATTAGTTGGGGGAAAGATCAGAAGCAACGTGAGATAATATTATTTTACTGAAAGAGTAGTAGATCCTTGGAACAAACTTCCAGCAGACATAGTTGGTCAATCCACAGCCACTGAATTTAAACATGCCTGGGATAAACATAGATCCATCCTAAGATAAAATACAGGAAATAGTATAAGGGCAGACCAGATGGACCAGGAGGTCTTTTTCTGCCGTCAATCATCTATGTTTCTCTGTTTCTAAATGTTTCAAGTAAAATGCAGCGTTTCTCAAGGTAGGGTATTTCTAAGAGGAGTGGACTTCAATTCCCAGAATTCCTCAGCCAGCATGCTTTAAGAGGGAAGAAGGGATGGCTGCACATGGAATTCTGGGAAATTTCCCAAGGTTCAGAAGCAGAGCATTTATGATCACCTTTACGCCCATAAACAGCTAGCACCACAATGATCATAAGTTGAGGACTAGCTTAGGGATGTTTTTCACTTATCTTCCCTACTGGTTTGCAAATGTTACCTCTGCGCATGTATGTTACTCATGTGCGAGCCTTATGCGCATGAACCCAGCCTTAAAAACATGCACAAATAGGACAGCATAGAGGTGGGTGGGGGGCGAGGGGGCCCTCCCACAATTTCTGCTACCAGTTCAAAGCAACTGAATATCTTCTCTAAACTAGCTATAGATTACTTCCATTTTAAATTTGCTTTTGCTTACGATTCAGGTCAGTGACCATCAGGAAAAAGAAGTTACATTTCCATAATATTTCTCAATTTATGACCATGATTGACCCCAACATCCCTGTTGTTAAGCGAGACAGTTGTTAAGTGAGTTGTGCCCCATTTTATCAACCTTTCTTCTTGCAATTGTTCAAGTCAGTGTTTCCCAACCTTGGCAACTTGGAGATATCTGGACTTCAACTCCCAGAATTCCCCAGCCACCATTCGCTGGCTGGGGAATTCTGGGAGTTGAAGTCCAAATATCTTCAAGTTGCCAAGGTTGGGAAACAATGGTTTAAGTGAATCCCTGCAACAATTAAGTTAGCAACACTGTTGCTAAATGAACCTGTCTTCCCCATTGACTTTGCTTGACAAAGGGGTAGCACAGTGGTTAGAGTGCAGCACTGCAGGCCATTCCAACTGCTAGCTGTAGTTCAGCAGTTCAAATCCCACCACCGGCTCTAGGTTGGCTCAATTCAATTCAATTCAATTTATTGGATTTGCATGCCGCCCCTCTCCGTAGTCACTCAGTCTCATGTGCGTGATTTTCAGCCTTCTTCAATCCTTCCAAGGTGGGTGAAATGAGGACCCAGATCAGTGATGGCAAACCTTTTTTTCCTTGGGTGGGTGTGTGCTTTTACGCATGTGTGAGTGCCTATACCCATAATTCAATGCTGGGGAGGACAAAAACAGCTCTCCCTGGCCCCCGAGGGCCCTCTGGAGGCCGGAAATGGCCTGTTTCCCAACTTCTGGTGGGCCCAGTAGGCTCGTGTTTCACCCTGCTGAGGCTCCAAAGGCTTCCCTGGAGCTGCAGAAGGGTAAAAACGCCCTCCCCTACCCCCCTGGAGGCTCTCTGAAAGCCAAAAACGCCCTCCCAGAGCCTCTGTGCAAGCCAAAAATCAATAGGCCAGCACACACATGCACATCGGAGCTGAGCTAGGGCGACGGCTCGTGTGCCAGCAGATATGGCTTCATCTGCCACCTGTGGCACCCATGCCAAAAGTTTCGCCATCACTGCCCTAGGGAGTGCTGTTTCTAAGATGGGCTGACTTTCTCCCACCCCACTGATTTAACACTGAGATCGTGCAGTGGTTAGAGTACAGCACTGCAAGCTACTTCAGCTAAGTATGCCCATGTCACACCAACACTCCGCAGTCTGCATTGGTTGCCGATCAGTTTCCGGTCACAATTCAAAGTGTTGGTTATGACCTATAAAGCCCTTCATAGCATCGGGCCAGAATATCTCCGGGACCGCCTTCTGCCGCACGAATCCCAGCGACCGGTTAGATCCCACAGAGTTGGCCTTCTCTGGGTCCCGTCGACTAAGCAATGTTATCTGGCGGGACCCAGGGGAAGAGCCTTCTATGTGGTGGCTCCGACCCTCTGGAACCAGCTCTCCCCAGAGATTAGGATTGCCCCACCCTCCTTGCCTTTCGGAAACTCCTTAAAACCCACCTCTGCCATCAGACATGGGGGAATTGAAACATCTCCCCCTTGCCCATGTAGTTTTTGTGTATGATTCGATCGTGTGCTTGTTTTTTATATATTGGGGTTCTTTTGAATTTTTTAACTTAAAACTATAATTTAGATTGCTAAAAATTAGATTTGTTACTATGTATTGTTTACCATTGTTGTGAGCTGCCCCGAGTCTACGGAGAGGGGCGGCATATAAATCCAATAAATCTAATCTAATCTAATCTAATCTAATCTAACTGTTCGAATCTCACCACCGGCTCCAGGTTGACTCATCCTTCCCTCCTTCCGAGGTGGGTCAAATGAGGACCCAGATTGTTGGGTCCAATAGGTTGATTCTGAAAACCGCTCAGAGAGGGTTTTAAAAGCACAATGAAGCAGTATATAAGTCTTAAATGCTATTGCTAAGGTCACAAAAGGGGCCCACGTGACCACCAGGGACACTGCAACTGTTGCAAGTACATGCCAGCTGCCAAGACTCTGAGTTTTGATCACGTGACCACGGGGATGCTCCAACGGTCGTTAAGTGTGAAAAACGGCCATAAGACTCTTTCTTTCAGTGTCGTAACTTAGAGTGGTTGCTGAATGGATGATTATAACTTAAGGATCTCTCTCTCACACACTTAAACACACACACACACACACAAACCAGTAGCGGGTTCCTACCAGTACGGTTGACACCATAGTACCAGTAGCCAAAATTGAGCTGTGTGCGCAACTCCGCGTCTCCAGTGCGCCTGCGCATGCATCCAAGTGAGATTTTGCTTCTGCACATGCGCAGAAATAAAAATCTTGTGAAGAGATGGGTGTGTGTGTGTCAGATTTTGGGCGTGTTTTTTGCTTCTGTGCATGTGTGGAAGCAAAACAAAACCACCAAAATCTCTCGCATGCATCCCCTCGCAAGATTTTGCTTTCTGCACATGCGCAGAAGTAAAATCTGGCTCGGGGACGTGTGCGCGCGCATGCCAGGGCTGTGGAGCTGCACACGCGGCACGCCTTTAGCAGCAGGAGCGGCAACCCCCGTCTGATACACACACTTATTATATATATTATAATAAGTGCTGTCCTGTTGTGAGCCGCTCTGAGTCCTGGGAGAGGGGCGGCATACAAATCTAATAAATTATTATTATTATTATTATTATTATTTATTAATTAATTAATTTATGATATGATATGATATGATATGATATATGTCAGTGATGGTGAACCTACAGCATACGGAGCCATATCTGAGGGCCCACAATACATTGCCCTCTTTCAGCTCCGGCACGTATACGAGTGCTGGCCAGCTGATTTTCAGCCTTCTTTCAGCCATTTTCACGCTTCCCAAGCTTTAGGGAAGCCTCCCAAACTCTGGGGATGACAAAAAATGGCCTAACGGGCCAACCGGAAGTTCAGAAACAAACTTCCGGTTGGGCCATTTTTCATCCTCCCCAGGCTTACGAAGGCCTTTCTCAAAGCCTGAGGATGGCAAAACAAAGGCCTAACAGGCCTAACAGAAGTTCAGAAACAAACCAGTCAACGAAGCAGTGGAAGTGATGTGCCGGTGTCTGGAGGCTGTTGGGGCCTGGATGGGTGTCGACAAACTCAAACTCAACCCTGACAAGACGGAGTGGCTGTGGGTCTTGCCTCCCAAGGACAATTCCATCTGTCCGTCCATTACCCTGGGGGGGGGAAATTATTGGCCCCCTCAGAGAGGGTTCGCAACTTGGGCGTCCTCCTCGATCCACAGGTAACATTAGAGAAACACCTTTCAGCTGTGGCGAGGGGGGGGCATTCACCCAGGTTCGCCTGGTGCACCAGTTGTGGCCCTATTTGGATCGGGGGTCACTGCTCACAGTCACTCATGCCCTCATCACCTCGAGGCTCGACTACTGTAATGCTCTCTACATGGGGCTACCTTTGAAGAGTGTTCGGAAACTTCAGATCGTGCAGAATGAAGCTGCAATCATAGGCTTTCCCAAGTATGCCCATGTTACTCCAACACTCTGCAGTCTGCATTGGTTGCCGATCAGTTTCCGGTCACAATTCAAAGTGTTGGTTATGACCTATAAAGCCCTTCATGGCACCGGACCAGATTACCTCACGGACCACCTTCTGCTGCACGAATCCCAACGACCAGTTAGGTCCCAGAGAGTGGTCTTCTCCGGGTCCCGTCAGCAAAACAATGTCGTTTGGCGAGACCCAGGGGAAGAGCCTTCTCTGTGGTGGCCCTGGCCCTCTGGAACCAAATCCCCCCAGAGATTAGAATTGCCCCCACCCTCCTTGCCTTTCATAAGCTGCTTAAAACCCACCTCTGCCGTCAGGCATAGGGGAACTGAGATATTCTTTCCCCGTAGGCCTTAAAAATTTTATGCATGGTATGTTTGTATGTATGTTTGGTTTTTATATAATGGGTTTTTAACTGTTTTTAGTATTGGATTATACTGTTTTGTTACTGTTGTTAGCCGCCCCGAGTCTGCGGAGAGGGGCGGCATACAAATTCAATAAATAATAATAATAATAACAACAACAACAACAACAACAACAACAGCAACAACAACTTCCGGGTTGGGCCATTTTTCATCCTCCTCAGGCTTCAGAAGGCCTTTCCCAAAGCCTGAGGATGGCAAAACAAAGGCCTAACAGGCCTACCAGAAGTTCAGAAACAAACCTCCGGTTGAGCCATTTTTCATCTAGAAACCATGATGGCAATATTGGCAATTTGCCACTAAAATATGTAAAAGTAAGAAAAAAATGCAGCGAAAATACTTTTCTGTTCAAAGGGTTTTCAGTTAAGAAAAGTCCCCAAAATCCCTGGCAGGCAGATAATTAATATTAAAAGTGCCAACGGTTTTTGGAAATCACCTGTATTTGTGTATTTGTGACTCGGTGTGTGTGTGTGTGTATTTAATGAGGCGAGGTTCTGTTGTCTGGAAAGATTTCTTGCATAGATAAATTCTGCTAACATGTCCTAATTGCCCGAATTTTGATGTACATTTAAAATTCAATGTTTTATTAAATGTTATATTTAATTTAATCTTAATTAAGTTTAAAATCTAGTTAAAAATTTAAATTTAAGAGCATAAATTTAAAGCAATGGAAGATGGTGGGGGGGAAATCACAATTTTTAGAAATACATAGAAACTGATGGCAGAAAAGGACCTCCTGGTCCATCTAGTCTGTCCTTATACTGTTTCCTGTATTTTATCTTAGGGTGGATCTATGTTTATCCCAGGCATGTTTAAATTCGGTTACTGTGGATTTACCAACAACGTCTGCTGGGAATTTGTTCCAAGCATCTACTCCTCTTTCAGTCAAATAATATTTTCTCACGTTGCTTCTGATCTTTCCTTCAACTCACCTCAGATTGTGTCCCCTTGTTCTTGGGTTCATGTTCCTATTAAAAACATTTCCCTCTTGAACCTTATTTAACCCTTTGATGTCTTTAAATGTTTCGATCATACCCCTCCCCCTTTCCTTTCTGTCCTCCAGACCAGTGTTTCCCAACTTTGGCAACTTGAAGATATCTGGACTTCAACTCCCAGAATTCCCCAGCCAGCATTCGCTGGCTGGGGAATTCTGGGAGTTGAAGTCCAAATATCTTCAAGTTGCCAAGGTTGGGAAACACTGCTCCAGACTATACAGATTGAGTTCATTAAGTCTTTTTCACACAATTCATTTTCACACAATTGTTGCAGCATCCCCATGGTCACATGATCAAAATTCGAACATTTGGCAACTGATTCATATTTATGACGATTGCGGTGTTTTGGGGTCTCATGACCCTCTTTGGCGACCTTCTGGCACAGCAAGGTCAATGGGGAATCTAGATTCATTTAACGACCGTGTAACTAACTTAATAATTGCAGGGATTCACTTAACAACTGTGGTAAGAAAAGTTGTACAATGGGGCTAAAATTCACTTCACAAATGACTCACAACAAAAATTGGAGGCTCACAAGTCAAGGACTCACTGCATATGCTTGTCTAATGGGAACATTACATATTTCAATCTAATACAGTTATAAAATTGTGAGGTTTTTGGTTGTTTTGACAATGGATGTCTCCCTGCTCCTTTTGCATTTTGTTCATGTTTTCTTACTAATTAGAAAGCAATTAATTCATGAATCATTGTAATTCAGTAATATTCCATTCATTTTAAGCAATTGAGAGGAAGGAAAGAAGCACATAATATGTTCTGATGATCCTACGTCGACTTGTTTAATGAGAATATTACCTGTTTTCTTTCTCCTCTTGAACAAACACTGTAAGCTTTGTGTGTTTTGCTCTTCTTTTGTTGCTTAATTAAAAAGCAATTAAAAATAGAAAGAAGGAAAAGAAAGGAAAAGGGGATTTTTTTTTGGGCAGGGTGGGGAAGAGAGAAAGAGAGAAATTGAGCGAGGCTGCCACATGTACCTTCAAAAAAGGAACCGAACTCCGGAGGCAACACAGCTGCTGTGAACTTGTATTTGTTCTTCTCTTTTGCACTCACAACCTCCCTGGCAGGGAAACAACACAAAAGGCTGTGAGAGAGGTTGGAAGGGGGGAGGAAAGGAAGGAAAAGGGAAGGAGGCAGGGAGGAAAACCAACAGTGAGAGAGTGGGAGAGAGAGTGAGGAAGGAGAGAAAGAAGGGGAAAATGAATGGAAGGAAGGAAGGGAGGGAGGGAGGAAGAAGGAAAGAAGAAAGGAAGGAAAGAAGGAAAGAAAGAAAAAGGAAGGAGGTAGAAGAGAGAGAGAGAGAAAGAAAAGGGAGGAAATAAAGAAAGAAGGGAGGGAGAGAGAAGAAAGAAAGTGAGAAAGAAAGAAGGTGGGAAGAAGGGGAAAATGAATGGAAGGGAGGGAGGGAGGAAGGGAGGAAGAAGGAAAGAAGAAAGGAAGGAAAGAAGGAAGGAAAGAAAAAGAAGAGGGAGGTAGAAGAGAGAGAGAGAGAAAGAGAAAGAAAAAAGAAAAGGGAGGAAGAGAGGGAGGAAAGAAAGAAAGAAGGGAGGGAGGGAGAAGAAAGTGAGAAAAAAAGAAAAGAAAGAAAGAAGGTGGGAAGAAGGGGAAAATGAATGGAAGGGAGGGAGGGAGAGAGGGAGGGAGGAAAGAAAGAAAAAAGAAGAGGGGTAGAAAAGAGAGAAAGAAAGAAAGAAGAAAAGGGAGGAAGAGAGGGAGGAAAGAAAGAAAGAAAGAAAGAAGAAGAGGACAGAGAAGAAAGAGTGAGAAAGAAAGAATTAAAGAAAGAAAGAAAGAAAGAAAGAAGAAAGAAGAAAGGAAGGAAGGAAGGAAAGTGGGAAGAAGGAAAAAGGGAGGGAGGGAGGAAGGAGGGAAGGGAGGAAATCCAGTATGGATGGATATGTGGGGTTTTAAGGTTTTTATTCTCTTTCCAGCATCCCAATTGTAATTCTTGACAATTTGAAGTTGTGTGGACTTCAGCTCCCAGAATTCCCCAGGGAGGGGTTGAAGCCCACCCATCTTTAAATTGACGAGATTGAAAAACATCCATTTAGAGGAGATCCTATAACTATCCAGGAAAATCTGGTAAATAATCTGGAGGTCCCTGACCACTGTAAATTGAAATAAACCTACCGAATAACTATTACATAAGGAAGGAGGGGAAGGGGAGGGAAATTTGGGAAGGAAAGACATTATGAAGGAATACTGTAACCCCAGTGAATTTTGCCAGGGAAAAAAAAAGCACCTTCCCATACATGCATCCCATACATAAATTGCCTTAAAGCGTGCTTTCCAAATGTGCTGGATTTAGATCCCATCATCCCCAGCTGCAGACTAGCTAGGGAATCGAAGCCCAACATATGTGGCAAGGACCAGAGAGAGAGAGAGAGAGAGGAATGGCAGGGGGATTCCAGCCGCGGGACAGGAGGTCCTTGACATATGACTGCCATAAGGATTGGAACATAGGTCGCTAAGTGAGGCGGCTGTTATGTGAGTGACCTTTTTTGCCCTGAGGGTTAAATAAATCGTTGCAGCTGTTAAATGAATTCTCTAGTCAGTAAAGGTTTGGAATTTGTTTTACTACCACAATATAGCCGTGGCTTATTCTGTGGGTGTGGCTTGCTGGCCATGTGACCGGGTGGGAGTGGCTTGATGTTCATGTGACCAGAGAGTGGCTTAAAGATCATGTGACTGGCTTAAAGGTGGCCAACTTGACATCACTGACATCAAGGGTTAGAGTTACGGTTCCTGGCCTCTCCTCGCCTCAAAGAAATACAATTTCGCTCTCTATTTACTATTACTGAACATTCAAAATACTGTATACTATTTAATTCCATGTATATATGCCATAGGTGTACATACATATTACACACAGGAACACAAAAGTATACATTATCTACTATATAAACTGTATGTACACACACACCCGCACAGCTCTTCTAAAATTATACACATTCAACCTCATTTACTGCGATAGGAAAAACATACCCAGAGCCCAGAAGGGGGGAAAAAAATAAATATTTTCCTACCATTTCTGCGTTCCTGACCTTACCCGCAGGAACCCATCACTGCCTCTAGTCATTAATCAAAGGGTCAAATCGATACGACTGGTCAGAAATTCTGATCTGAATTTCAATTTTTTCAGGTAGGTTGTAATTTTAAAGGGTTGTTAAGTGAACAGCCGTAAGTCAAGGATGACTTGCACAAAACTTTAGAGTTGTGTCTGTCCAATGAAGATGGGTGGACTTCAACTTCCAGAATTCCCCAGCCAGCGGTAGGAATCTGGTTTTGAATTGGCTTGCTTAAGAGGCAAATACAGGTAATCCTCTACAATTCAATTAGTGACCATTTTGAAGTTACAACGGCACTGAAAAAGCTTTTGCAGCAATCCCAGCGGTAACGTGATCAAAATTTGGGCACTTGGCAACTGACTCATATTTATGAGGGGTGCAAAGTCCCGGCGGTCACTTTTGTCATTTTTTGACAATGGGGAAGCCAGAAACATTTAACAACCATGACTAATTTAACAAATTAAGAGAAAACATGTTACTAATTTACGGATTACTAACAATTGCAGTGATTCACTTAACAACGTGGACAAGAAAAGTTGTAAAATGGAGCCAAACTCAGTTAACAACTGTCTCGTTAGCAATGGAGACTTTTGGGCTCAATTTTGGTCAAATGTCGAGAACTACTTGTATCGCCAAACCTTGCACAAAAGAAACCCACAAAAGATTGTGAATCGTGCAAATTATTGGCTTTTGTTTATCCCGGGCAGCCTTTGGAAACCTCAACAGGAAGTGGAAGCAACAGGTTCTTTTATATGTTTAAAGAATTTACGTATATGAGTGGAATAGGATCAGCCTTCGATGGCCTGGTGGCTTCACCAATGACCGTCCATGTCAAAAGGTGGAAGAGAATCATGGAAAATTTTATTTTTATTTAGTTGTTGTTATCGTTCAGTTGCTATGTTGTGCCCAATGTTTTGGGATCTTAGAGGACCCGCTTTTTAAAAATAAATTAATTGATTGATTGATTGATTTGATTTGATTTCTATGCTGCCCCTCTCTGAAGACTTGGGGTAGCTTACAACATATAAAAACAGTAAGTTATAATAAAAATAAATCCAATTAAATTAAACATTGCATAACTATTTAAAATTCCTGATATTAAAAATCAATTCCAGTCATTCATACAGCAATCATACAATCATTTGTCAGCCAGGGGCTGAGATCTAATCTGCCCAAGCCTGGCGGCATAGGTGAGTCTTGAAACTCTTGCAGAAAGCGAGGAGGCTGGGGGCAGTGCGAATCTCCAGAGGGAGCTGATTCCAGAGGGCTGGGGCCCCCACAGAGAAGGCTCTTCCACTAGGCCCTGCCAAGCGACATTGTCTAGCTGACGGGACCTGGAGAAGGCCGACTCTGTGGGACCAAAACGGTCGCAGGGATTCATGTGGCAGGAGGCGGTCCGCTGGTAATTTGGTCCGATTTTATTATTGAAATGATGATAGTGCATATTATGAGCAGGGGTGGTGCAATGGGTAGAGTGCTGTACTGCAGGCCACTGAAGCTGACTGTAGATCTGTAGGTCAACGGTTCAAATCTCATCACTGGCTCAAGGTTGACTCAGCCTTCCATCATTCCCAGGTGGGTAAAATGGGGAGCCGGATTGTGAGGGCAATAGGCTGGCTCTGTTAAAAAGTGTTGTTGCTAATGTGTTGTAAACTGCCCTGAGTCTAAGGAGAAGGGTGGCATAAAAAATGAATAAATGAAGGAAGGAAGGAAGGAAGAGAAAGAGAGAGAGAGGAAGGAAGGAAGGAAGGAAGGAAGGAAGGAAGGAAGGAAGGAAGGAAGGACTAGCATTTCAAATCTCCCCATTGGTTCAAGGTTGACTCAGCCTTCCGTCCTTCCGAGGTGGGTCAAATGAAGACCCGGATTGTGGGGGCAATAACCTTGCTCTGTTAAAAAGTGCTATTGCTAACATGTTGTAAGCCACCCTGAGTCTAAGGAGAAGGGCGGCATTAAAATAGAATGAATGAATGAACAAATAAACAAACACATGAATGAATGAATGAATGAATGAATGAATGAATGAATGAATGAATGAATAAATAAATAAAATGATCTTGAATATTATTGAATGGTTATTGCAGCCGATTAGGTTGAAATGGTGGTGACACTGCCACATTTCAACACACACGTACACACACACACACACACACACACACACACAAGACCAGGGGTCTCGGATCTTGGGTGCATTCTGTAATTTGAGGCCTGTTGGGTACAACATTGTTGCCCTAAGTGCAGTAGTGGTTTGCACCCTGTAGGGGTGGGATCGGCGATCTGTTAGCGGAAATCGGAGATTTTTGGCAAAATCTCGCTTCTGCTTGTGCAGAAGCCGAATCTTGCATGAGGATGTGCCCGCCCACCTGCCAGACTCGCACACACCCATGCCAATCTCCGGGAGCGTTGCGGTAGTGGCGAAAGGTAGGGACACCTGCCTGCCTACGCAGCACCGTGTTGCCCCACTGAAGGTTACAAACAGACAAACAGACCACGCATGGGTTTTAGTATTAGGTAGGTCGTCTCCTCCCACTAGTTGCGAACCTTCCCAGGGGCCACTCACCCGCTCAGCTGCCTCCGCCATGTCTGGTACGGATCGAAGAGACACTCGCAAAGGTGCAGGGCGTAGAGGGCGACGCTCTCGAGCTGGCGTTGGTGGGGCCAGGTGTCCGTGTGGAAGCTGTTGAGCTGTCGGGGAGTTAACCACCAATTAACCACCTTCAACAAGGAAGGAAGAAAAGGGAGGGAGGGAGGGAGGGAAGGAGGAAGAGAAAAGAAAGAAAGAGAGTGAGAGGGAAGGAAGGAGGAAGAGAAAAGAAAGAGTGAGAGGGAAGGAAGGAAAAGAGGCAGGTAGAAGAAAGAGAGAGACAGAAAGAAAGAAGAAAAGGGAGGAGAGAAGGAGGGAGGGAAGGAAGGAGGAAGAGAAAAGAAAGAGAGTGAGAGAGAAGGAAGGGAGGGAGGGAGGAAGGAAGGAAGGAAAGATGGATGGATGGAAGGATGGAAGGGAGAGAGGGAGGGAGGGAGGGACAGTCTTACTTTAAACAGGGAGGTCAAAAGGCAGAAAAATGCAAGATGGACCACAAGGATAACAAGGAGGGTGTGATTGGCCAGTTCTCTAAACTGGGCAAAAAGTTAACCTTCGGTCCACCCAAACCGGCATGGAATATCGTCTCAGGATCCAAGCCATAAAATGAACACCAACTTTTAAAAAATTATTCGTTCAATTTCTAGGCCGCCTTTCTCCTGAGTCTCAGGGCGGCTGACAACATATTCATACATAACAAAGGAAGAAATCAAAATTGAATAAAACAACACTATAAAAAATCCCCTTAATTTAAAACATCTCACGGGCAGCCCACCTCGTACAACTCTGTCATATCTCAAACAGTCAGATAATAATACGGTATGGCACAAAGCCACCAGGCCCCAGGCCTGCCGGCATAGATGTGTTTTTAAGCTCTTCCGGAAGGCTGGGAGGGTGGGAATAGTACGGATTTCCGGGGGGGGGGGGGTTTGATTCCAGAGAGCAGGGGCAACCTCAGAGAAGGCCCTTCCCCTGGGGCCCGCCAGCCGGTTGATGGGATAAGTTAGGCAAGAGATGGTCCTGTAGGTAATCAGGTCCTAAGCCAGTGATGGCAAACCTATGGCATGGGTGCCAGAGATGGCACTTAGAGCCATATCTGCTGGCATGCGAGCCGTTGCCCTAGCTCAGATCCAAAGTGCATTTGTGGGCCTACCAGCTGATTTCCGGCTCACACCGAGGCTTTGGGAGGGCGATTTTGGCTTCCAGAGACCCTGGGGGGATGGGGGAGGGCATTTTTTATCATCCTCTGGCTCCAGGGAAGCCTTTGGAGCCTGAGGAGGTCGAAACACGAGCCTACTGGGCCCACCAGAAGTTGGGAAACAGGCTGTTTTCGGCCTCCAGAGGGCCTCCAAGGGCCGGGGGAAGCTGTTTTCGCCCTCCCCAGGCATTGAATTATGGGTGTGGGCACTCGTGCATGTGCGATAGTGCCCCTACACTCTGTTTCGGCACCTGAGGAAAAAAAGGTTCAACATCATTGTCCAAAGCCATGTAGGGCTTTAAAGGTCAACACCAACACTTTGAATCGTATTCAGAGACTAGTTGGCAACCAATGCAACTTGTGTCTCTTGTACATAATTGACCCCTCCCTGCTAACCCAGGTTTGGAGGCTAGGAAGATCCTGGTTACCTTTTTCGAGCAGGTGGACAGCAGAACGATCAGCTCATGGACAAACAGGGGTGGACGGTCAGCTTGCACGTTTTCGAGATTCCTGCAAGGAAACCAGAAGTGGCCTTGAGAAACGGAAGGCTCTTTAGGCAAAACAACCTGCACTGTTAGGATAAAACGTAATTTTTAATCATTGGTAATAAATAATAATTAGTGTTGCAGCATAGCAAATTATGTTAGAATAGGATTGTATTAAAAATCTGGACCTCTAGCATAAAAAAAATACTCTGCTTGACCCTGACTCTATAAAACCAGGACAGGAGGACACTAATCTGCCTAATCTGCATTCCTGGGAATAAAACATCACACAATAAACAAAGTTTTCACCACTATAGGATCAAAGGGGGGAATTTATATTGCCTAAGGCAGAGGTCCCCAACCTTTTTTGCACCAGGGACCGGCTTTAAGCTAGACCAGTTTTCCATGGCCCGGTGGGGGGGGGCTTTGGTCATATGGGGGTGGGGTTATGGAGGGGTGGAGCTTAGTGACGCAGCCCTCCACACTTCTCCACAGGGCGGGGAGAATCAGGAGGCTCCTTTGGCGGCTGGGGGCTGCCTGGCTTTGTGATTTTGGCTGGGGGGGGGGAGTTAGGAAGGTCCTACTTCTCCCCCCCCCAGCCAAAAATTCAAAGCCTATCTGCTGGATACGGGCGATGAGTGGGACAGAGCGGAAGGAAAGCCTCTTGCAGCAGCTGCCACAGCCACCGGCTTCGGCACCGCTCGTCCCGCTCATTATCCGTATCCAGCAGATAGGCTTTGAGTTTTTGGCTGGGGGGGGGGAGAAGTAGGACCTTCCTAACTCCCCCCAGCCAAAATCACAAAGCCAGGCAGCCCCCAGCCGCCAAAGGAGCCTCCTGATTCTCCCCTTTGAATCCCGCCGGCCAAGAGCACTTGGGCAGCAGCTTCTGCCAGACACGGGGAATGAGCGGGACGAGCGGTGCCGAAGCCGGTGGCTGTGGCAGCTGCTGCACGAGGCTTCCGCGCCGCTCGTCCCACTCATCGCCCGTATCCAGCAGATAGGCTTTGAGTTTTTGGCTGGGGTGGGGGGAGAAGTAGGACCTTCCTAAGTCCCCCCCCAGCCAAAAACTCAAAGCCTATCTGCTGGATACGGGCGATGAGTGGGACAGAGCGGCACGGAAGCCTCTTGCAGCAGCTGCCACAGCCACCGGCTTCGGCACCGCTCGTCCCGCTCATCGCCCGTATCCAGCAGATAGGCTTTGAGTTTTTGGCTGGGGGGGGAGAAGTAGGACCTTCCTAACTCCCCCCCAGCCAAAATCACAAAGCCAGGCAGCCCCCAGCCGCCAAAGGAGCCTCCTGATTCTCCCCGCCCTGCCCGTCGCCCCACCCTGTCCTGCATAATGTCCTCTGCCGGGAGGGCAGCGGCGCCGCGGACCGGCTGGAAAACCCCAACGGCCCGGTCCCGGTCCGCGGACCGGCGGTTGGGGACCTCTGGCCTAAGGCATACAACAGCAGGACAGGGT
Source organism: Erythrolamprus reginae (assembly GCF_031021105.1). Classification (NCBI taxonomy): domain Eukaryota; kingdom Metazoa; phylum Chordata; class Lepidosauria; order Squamata; family Dipsadidae; genus Erythrolamprus; species Erythrolamprus reginae. Next base: position 2,345,758 of record NC_091963.1, read on the forward strand.
GGTTAAGGAAGATTAGCCAGATAAGGAAAAAGCCTTCAGAGAAATTAGGTGTGACAACATCTGCTCTTGGAAAGAGTTTTGTAGGAAATTGTTTATTGATATCTATGGGAAAGGAAGAACTCAAAAGATACGTTTGAAGTTGTGTATCATTTGACATGTATATGTAATTATCCCCCATTTCCTTATGTTCCTAAATAAAAAGGGGTACATGGCTCTACACCATGTCACTTCACCCAGAGAGAGACAATGTGTCCACGCTTTCTTTCTAGGATTCGTGTTCGTGAGTGACCCCACAGGGCTGGGTTGCACTTAGCCCCTTTTGAAGAAATTGCTTTCATTAGGGACTCAGCAGCACCCACAAATTAGTATGCTTTAAGAGGGGAGGACTTACATTCCCATAATCCCCCAGCCAGGAGGCTTTAAGAGGAAAGGATTTCCAAAATCCCCCATCTGGTATGCTTTAACAGGGGAGGACACAGAATCCTTTCAACCAGCATAGTTTAAGAGGGGAGAACTACAACTCCCATAATTCCTCAGTCAGTCATGTTTTAAGAAGGGAGGACTTCAACTCCCAGAATCCCTCAACCAGCTTGTTATAAAGGCCTACATGGCATTGGACCATCTTCTGCCACATGAATCCCAGCGGCCGATAAGGTCCCACAGACTTGGCCTTCTCCGGGTCCTGTCGACTAAACAATGTCGTCTGGCGGGCCCCAGGGGAAGAGCCTTCTCTGTGGCGGCCCCGGCCCTCTGGAATCAACTCCCCCCAGAGATCAGAACTGCCCCCACCCTCCTTGTCTTTCATAAATTGCTTAAGACCCACCTATATCGCCAGGCATGGGGGAATTGAGACATCTCCCCCAGGCTTATATAGTTTTATGTATGGTATGATTGTGTTGTATGGTTTTTAAAATGATGGGTTTTTAGATGCTTTCTTTTAAATATTAGATTTGTTACATTGTCATATTGTTATTATTATTGTTGTGAGCCGCCCCGAGTCTGCGGAGAGGGGCAGCGTACAAATCTAATAAATTATTATTTAATTATTTATTAAATAATAATTTATTATTATTATTTATTATTATTTATTATTATTATTATTAATAATAATTGTTGTTGTTATTATTATTATTGTTGTTGTTGTTGTTATTATTATTATTATTATTATTATTATTATTATTATTTAAGAGGGGAGGACTAAAACTCCCAGAATCCCCTAGTACAGGGCTAGGCAAAGTTGGCTCTTCTATGACACGTGGACTTCAACTCCCAGAATTCCTGAGCTAGCATGATTGGCTTAGGAATTCTGGGAGTTGAAGTCCACAAATCATAGAAGAGCCAACTTTGCCTACCCCTGCCCTAGTCAGTCATGCTTTAAGATGGGCGGACTTCTACTCCCAGAATCCCTCAGCCGGCTAGCTTTAAGAGGCCTGTGCTTCTGGTTTCTCCCCTCCCCTCCTCTCATTTCATTTCTGATCCCTCCTCATCCTCCATCTTGGTCGCTTATGCTAAAGTTATCCGGGTGCTTATCTGCAGTTTACCAACCGACCGCAGCACCCACAGGAAGGCGGGTAGCGCTGGGGGCTGTCTGTCCCCCCTTCCTGTCAGGTTAAAAATAGAACAGAGCTTGGCACATGCCTTCAGATCATCATCTGGACCATCATCCCCATGGCCAGCTCTGTTTGAGGATAATGGGAGCAGTAGTCCTGTACAACTGGGCCAGTGCAGCTCTCTGCTTTGTGTCAGAGTTAGGGAAGGGATAAATAATTTATTTGTATTGACATATTATACCCATATATTATCTTTATATACCATCTTACTCTGAAAATAAGACCCTGCCTTATATATTTTTGGATCCCTGAAATAAGCGCTTGTGTTCAGCTGCCTTTTTCCATGACGAACCCCAAAACACCAGCTTGAAGATGACGAGTGTGATCTCGTCAAAATATCGCAAAGGCACTCTTGATCTTAAAATAAAACTTTTTTTTATTAAAACTTTTTTACCTTAGAGTAAAACTTTTCTTTCTTTTTAGACTTTTTAATGTTAAATTGTTATTTTAGATTTTAATTATTAGATTTGTTAGCATGTACTGTATTGTTTTTATCACTGCTGTGAGCCGCCCCGAGTCTGCAGAGAGGGGGGGCATACAAATCTAATAAATAAATAATAAATAATAATAATAATAATAATAATAATAATAATAATAATCTTACACAGGAAAAGACCCAAACACACCAACACACACACACACACACACACACACACACACACACACACACACACACACATGTTTTCGTAGATTTTCACAGGTACAGATATGAAGATCTTGGCATATTCGCCAGAAATCTCTGAAACTTACACGGGAAGAAACCCGCATATGACAAGACCTTCACACACACACACACACACACACACACACACACCCCTCACATGTTTTTGCTGAATTTTAAGATTAAGGGAAACTAGGATAGCAGTCTTCCTTAATTTTATAGGATATTTATATATGTGACATATTTTTGCTGATAATGAAAAGGAAGAGAGACTAGTATAGACCGTGTATATCTATCTATACTAGTGTAGATTATATATATAATATACAGTACTGTATATATTTTCAACAAAAATATAACTACAGTATATTTGAGTCTTCGGAGGGGGGCGGCATACAAATTGAATTAATAATAATAATAATAATAATAATAATAATAATAACAACAACAACAATAATAATAATAATATATATATATATTATTTAGCAGTAAAATACCTTGCCAGGGAACAAAGCAATATTTAATCTGTTGGTTAAATTCATAATGTAAACTAAGCAAACTTTCAAGGAAATTGCGTCTTTGAAAATTGGCACTGATAAGCGGTGCTTTGCTGATCTCTCTTTTGCCTTAGGGTTGGTTTTTTTTTTTTTTAATTGTGTAGCTTTCAAAATGAAAACAAACCAGGATGTGTATTTTTAATCTGCCACCTTTAGAAAAGAAAACTTTTAGAGTGGTAAAACCAGCTTGGTATTTTTAAGGTGCAGTTTTTAAAGTGGCAAATAAATCCACTTCCTACTTTTGAGGTGAAGTTATTAAGAGAGGAAACCAAGCTGGCTTCATGTTTTTTTAAGGTACAACTTTTAGAGTGAGAACCAAACTAGCTTCCTGTTTTTAAGGTGCAACAATTAGACTGGAAAACAAACCAGATTCTTTTTTTTCAGAGAATAGAATAACAGAGTTGAAAGGGACTTTGGAGAACATCTAGCCCACCCCACTGCTCAGGCAGGAAATCTTTAAGGTGGAACTTTTACTGTAAAAACCAAAACAGTTTCCCATTTTTAAGGTTTCACCTTAAAACCAGCTCCCTATATTTAAAATGCAACATTTACACTGAAAACCAAACCAGCAAAGGCACAACTTTTAAGATGTTAATCGAACCAACTTCCTGTTTTTAAGATTCAGCCTACCTTAGAATAAAACTCAAACTGGGTTCCTGAAGTTTAAAGGGCATTTAAAAAAAAAAGTCCAGCCACTTTTTTTTGCTGCAGTTCAAAAAAAAAGTAGTAGAAAAGAAAGAGTCCCCCAGAAAAAGCAACAATCAATCAAATATATCTGTTCTGAAATGGATAAACTGATGATGGAATTAAGGGGCCAAAAAGATTCTGAGTATTATGAGGTATAGGAACAGTGGCACGGATGGATCCAGTTAAGAAATAGAAACATAGAAACATAGAAGACTGACGGCAGAAAAAGACCTCGTGGTCCATCTATTCTGCCCTTATACTATTTCCTGTATTTTATCTTACAATGGATATATGTTTATCCCAGGCATGTTTACATTCAGTTACTGTGGATTTATCTACCACGTCTGCTGGAAGTTTGTTCCAAGGATCTACTACTCTTTCAGTAAAATAATATTTTCTCATGTTGCTTTTGATCTTTCCCCCAACTAACTTCAGATTGTGTCCCCTTGTTCTTGCGTTCACTTTCCTATTAAAAACTCTTCCCTCCTGAACCTTATTTAACCCTTTGACATATTTAAATGTTTCGATCCTGTCCCCCCTTTTAAATAGAAATAAGAAAATCACAAATGATACATAAAAGCTAATAAAACGCAGGATGTAAATATGTAAATATTAAGGGTTTGAATAAGGATTTTGTGATTGTATGTATTAATGGAATATCTAATGCAGCAATGCAGAAATATTGTATGTTTATATTACAGGGGGGGTGTTGTTTTTTAAAAAAATCTGTTTGAAAACCAATAAGATTTATTAAAAAGAAAAAAAGAAAGAGGTTTCATTGGCCGACGTTTTTAGAGCTACTCCAACTGAGGGCCCAATGTCTAACTTTTCCTGCTTATGTTCTCATGCCAAGTTAAGTTTGTGTTGCTGATTTTTTGAAAGAGCTCAGAAACATGTGCAGAACATGGCATCGGACCAGAATATCTCCGGGACTGCTTTCTGCTGCACGAATCCCAGCGCCCAGTTAGGTCCCACAGAGTTGGCCTTCTCCGGGTCCCGTTGACGAAACAATGTCATTTGGCGGGACCCAGGGGAAGAGTCTTCTCTGTGGCGGCCCCGACCCTCTGGAACCAGCTCCCCCCGGAGATCAGAATTGCCCCCACCCTCCTCGCCTTTTGTAAGCTCCTTAAAACCCACCTCTGTCATCAGGCATCGGGGAATTGAGATATTCCTTCCCCCTAGGCCTATATAATTTATCCATGTTATGTTTGTGTGTATGTTCGGTTTTTAATAAGGGTCTTTTAATTATTTTAAATATTAGATTTGTTATATGTTGTTTCATTATTGTTGTTAGCCGCCCCGAGTCTACGGAGAGGGGCGGCATACAAATCTAATAAATAAATAAAATAAAACAAATAAAATCCTTCATTTACAACCACTCATTTAGTGCCCAAAGTTACAATGCCACTGAAAAAAGTGACTTTATGACCCTGTTACAATCATTGCCGCATCTCTGTGGTCACGTGATCAAAGTTCAAAGACTTGGCAACTGGCATGCACTTATGACAGTTGCAGCATCCGGGACGATGTGATCCACTTTCGCAATCTTTACACAAGCAGTCAATGTCGCGTTCATTTAATGACAACACGATTCACTTACTAACTTCAGTGATTCTGTGATGGAATATATACAAACCAATTTTCAGTGTTACAAACTGTTCAGTTTTCAGTTTGTTCGATTTATAATTCAGAGTGTCCAGTACAGAGGACGGCCACAATTGAGGGCAAAATTTACATCATTAAATGAGACATTCGTTAAGTGAGTTTTGCCCTATTTCACGGCCTTTTCTTGCCATGGTTGTTAAGTGAATCACTGCAGTTGATAAGTTAGTAACCCGTTAAGTCATTAAGTGAATCTGAGTTCCCCACTGACTTTGCTTGTGAGATGGTCGCAAAAGGAGACGTGGGACACAGCAACGGTTGTAAGTATGAACCCTTGTCAAGCATCTGAATTTTGATCCCATGATCATTGTAACGCTACAAAGGTTGTAACTGTGAAAAATCAACATAGGTAATTTTTTTTCTCCCCGGTAATGTTATAAAATTTGAATGGTCACTAAATGAGCCGTTGTAAGTCGAGGGTCACATGTGTTTCGGTTTCTGCTTCCTCTCCAATTTCTGCAAAAGTGCCAACCTCATGCCAGGCTCCGCACAAAAAGACAACCAAATTCTACATTATGATTGTTATTATAATTGGAATAATTCCAAAAGAACTGGAATCCTATTTGAAAACCGACCTCGGCCTTGGACAAATGCCCATTGGTCAATTGCAAAAGGCAGCTTGACTTGGACGAGCTGCTGTCCTGTGACAATACAGGTAATGATGATGATGGTAAGACAAAAAGATGAAGATAAAGAGGAAGACGGAGAAGAAGATGAAGATGATGAAGATGAAGGAGGAGGAAGAAGAAGATGATGAAGAAGATGATGATGAAGAAGAAGATGATGATGATGAAGAAGAAGATGATGAAGAAGAAGATGAAGAAGATGGAGATGAAGGAGAAGAAGAAGAAGATAATGAAGAAGAAGGAGGAGGAGGAGGAAAAGAAGAAGAAGAAGAAGAAGAAGAAGAAGAAGAAGAAGAAGAAGAAGAAGAAGAAGAAGAAGAAGAAGAAAAGCAACAATAACAACCACAACTACCACAACAACAGGGTCGGAAGGGACCTTGGAGGTTTTCTAGTCCAACCCCCTGCTTAGGCAGGAAACCCTACACTACTTCAGACAGATGGTTATCCTACATCTGCTTAAAAATTTCCAGTGTTGGAGCATTCACAACTTCTGGAGGCAAGCTGTTCCACTGGTTAATTGTTCTCACTATCAGGAAATTTCTCCTTAGTTTAGTTTCCACCCATTGCTTCTTGCCCTGCCCTTGTTCTACTCTTCAACTTAGGACTTACAATGGAACCCAGAATTGGTGTCGCTAAGTGGGGAATTTGTGAGGTTTGTCCAATTTTTACGATTTTTTTGCCACAGTTGCTAAGTGAATCATTTAACTGTTGTTAAATCAGTCACATGGTCATTAAGCAAATCAGGCTCCCCGACTGACTTGTTAGAACGTCACAAAAGGGGACGACGTGACCTTTGGACATGGGAACCATCATAAATAGGAGCCAATTGCCAATTCTGACCATGTGACCATGGTGGGGCTCTTGCAAAGGCCATAAAGCAAGAAAAATGGTCATAAGTCCTCTTTGCCAGTACAGTGGTACCTCTACCTACAAACGCCTCTACTTACGAACTTTTCTAGATAAGAACCGGGTGTTCAAGATTTTTTTTGCCTCTTCTCAAGAACCATTTTCCACTTACAAACCGGAGCCTCCCAAACTGTAACCGGAAAAGGTGTGGAGAAGCCTCCGTGGGGTCCCTCTAGGAATCTCCTCGGAGGAAACACAGTCGGAAAAGGTGGGGAGAAGCCTCCGTGGGGCCTCTCTAGGAATCTCCTCAGAGGAAACAGGGCCAGAAAAGGGGGGGAGAAGCCTCCGTGGGGCCTCTGTAGGAATCTCCTCGGAGGAAACACGCCCAGAAAAGGTGGGGAGAAGCCTCAGTGAGGCCTCTGTAGGAATCTCCTCGGAGGAAACACGGCCGGAAAAGGTGGGGAGAAGCCTCCGTGGGGCCTCTCTAGGAATCTCCTCAGAAGAAACAGGGCCGGAAAAGGCGGGGAGAAGCCTCTGTGTGGCCTCTCTAGGAATCTCCTGAGAGGAAACAAGGCCAGAAAAACCTTTGTGGGGCCTCTCTAGGAATCTCCTGGGAGGAAACAGGGCCTCCACCCTCCCTGTGGTTTCCCCAATCGCACACACTGTTTGCTTTTACATTGATTCCTATGGGAAAAATTGCTTCTTCTTACAAACTTTTCTACTTAAGAACCTGGTCACGGAACGAAATAAGTTCGTAAGTAGAGGTACCGTTGTAGTGCTGTAACTCTGAACAGTCACTAAATGAACGGTTGCAAGTCAAGGACTCCCTGTCAGGCTAAGAAAAGAGTGGTTTTATGTTGCGTTTCGTTTAGTGAAACAGCCACTAAACAAACTGTTGTAAGTCAAGGACAAACTGTGGCAATAAAACCATAATAATAAACATAATATTAAATATATATATCTCTGTTAAAAATTGCAAGCTTCCCTTGCAAGCAAGGAACTGGGAAGCTTGCAAAGACCCAAAGGTCTAGGGACCAGCCCTCTTCTCCCCCTTAACTTTAGCCACTTCTCCCGCCCCTCAAAATAACCAGCGTTAAGCAAATGGCAAAACCAGTCCAGCGTTCCATCTCCAAGAGGCCATTCAGTTGTTGATGGAAGTGCACACTCAGTGAAGTCGCTTAATTGCCATTTTTCACCACCATCCCTCGGGAAAAAAAGTGTGTTTGGTTAAGTATTATCCAACTTGGCCATCTGGTTACACACCTGGGACATTGTGTGAACACTCACTGGCCAGCCGTAGTGGTTTTTTTCAGCGGCCCAAAAGTCACACCTCTCGTGGTTGGTCAACCATGCTGACTTTTTTTAGACAGGGAAAAATTGTTCAACACAGCTGTGGTCAAAAACAATATTTCCCCCCCTCACTACCCGCTAAAAGGGGTTTGTAGGAACGAATTGAGCAAGGATGTAAATTGCACATTCCTATTTCCCGTCTCTCTGGGTGGAAATGTGAAATTTCTGATGTTGTCTACACCCTGAAAGTCCAATAGATCTTCTTCCAAGCTTTGTAGCTTCGGGGTTTTATTTTATTTATTTTATTTTTATTTATTTGTTTTGTCAAGTGTGTATTGGTGGTATACAAAGAGATAACAATATTTATGTACATGATACTAGTGAAAGAGAAACATGAGGACAGGGGACGGAAGGCATGCTGGTGCACTTATGCACGCCCCTTACTGACCTCTTAGGAATCGGGAGAGGTCAACAGTGGAGAGTCTAAGGGTAAAGTGTTGGGGGTTGGGGGTTGATACTACAGAGTCCGGTAATGAATTCCATGCTTCAACAACCCGATTACTAAAGTCGTATTTTTTACAGTCAAGTTTGGAGTGGTTAATATTAAGTTTAAATCTGTTGTGTGCTCTTTTGTTGTTGTGGTTGAAGCTGAAGTAGTCTTTGACAGGCAGGACACTGCAGCATATGATCTTGTGGGCGATACTTAGATCATGTTTAAAGCGTCGTATTTCTAAGCTTTCAAGACCCAGGATTGTAAGTCTAGTTTCGTAGGGTGTTCTGTTTAGGGTAGAGGAGTGAAAGGCTCTTCTGGTGAAGTATCTTTGGACATTTTTGATGGTGTTAGTGTCAGAAATGTGGTATGGGTTCCAAACAGATGAGCTATATTCTAGGATGGGTCTGGCAAATGTTTTGTAAGCTCTGGTAAGTAGTGTGAGATTACACTGCTCCAACATGCATGTGTGTGTGTTGACCAGCTGATTTTTGTCTCACACAGAGGCTCTGGGAGGGCAGTTTTGGCTTCCATAGATCTTCCAGGAGGGTAGGGCGGTTTTTTCCCTCCCCCAGCTCCAGGGAAGCCTTTGAAACCTGGGGAGAGTGAAAAACGAGCCTACTGGGCCCACCAGAATTTGGGAAACAGGCCGTTTCCAGCCTCCAGAGGGCCGTCGGGGGATCGGGGGAAGCTGTTTTTGCCCTTCTCAGGCATTGGATTATGACACACCCACGTTCTTTTGGCACCCGAGGGAAAAAACGTTCACCATCACTGGTCTAGGAACTCGTGCTTGAGCGGGTGATTGGACTAGATGACCTACAAGGTCCTTTCCAACTTTAATTAAAAAATATTTAAAAAGCTTTTCAGCACACACACTGAGGAATTAAGGCCTTGATCCAGGATCCCTGTCCAGACAGGAAGAAGATCCAATTCTTCTTGTACGTTGAGATATCTCCAAGAAAGGACCGAGGGGAGGAGGGTCTTTTAAAGCGCTTAAGGATATAGATGCTCGGAAGGGATGGAGGATGGGTTTCCATGGAAATCAAAATAGCACAAGGGCATCCTGCTCGATCCAAGGTTGAAGGCACCTAAGAAGGCTTCCTTGAGGACCATCTCTCTCTTGACTTGGCTTCTCCTATAGGATTCTCCAGAATAAATTTTTGGGGCCTGGAGAATGCCACATTCTGGAATTGAGGCAAATTTTTATTCTGGGGGCTTTGGAAGCCAACATCTCAAGATAACTCTCCAGGCTAGACCATCATCAGGAGAATCTACAGCAAGGCTCTCCAAGCTTGGCAACTTTAAGACTTGTGTACTTCAACTCCCAGGGTTTCTGGCTGAGGAATTCTAGGAGTTGAAGTCCACAAGTCTTAAAGTTGCCAAGTTCTCTCTAAAGGCAAGGGATTAGCTCACTAACCGAGAGAACCTTGCAGCCTCCAAGCAAGCCAACTCTACTACCTAAGATCATCCCAGAAACATTCCTTGGACAATACATTTATTTCCACCTCCCAGGAGGAAATACGGAAAAAAGTCAAATCAAAAGCAGATAGTCATAAAGATTTGGAGAGGATTTAAAAGCCCCGTTTTTGGTATGAAGCAGAGAAAGAATAAGATTTCATTGAAATTTTGGGAGGGCGGGGGTCAGGAAGAAAAGAAAGGAAAGGGGAAGGAAAGAAAGAAAGCAAGAGGTACAGAGAAAAGAGAAAAAAGGAAAGAGAGAAAGAGAAAGAGAAGGGGGAAGGAGGAGAGTAAAATAGCATTAAATCAAAGATTACATTGAAATAGAAAACAAAGGAAAGATGAAGGAGGAGGGAATAAAAAAGGAAGAAGAGAGAAAGAAAGAAAGAAAGAGAGAGAGAGAGAGAGAAAGAAGAAAGAAAGAGAGAGAGAGAAAGAAGAAAGAAAGAAAGAAAGAAAGAAAGAAAGAAAGAAAGAAGGAAATTAGGAGAAATAGCAATAGAAATAATAGCAATTGAAACAGAAAAGGAAGGAGAGTGAAAGAAAGAAAGACAGAAAGAGAGAGAAGAAAGAACGAGAGAGAGAGAGAGAAAGAAGAAAGAAAGAAAGAAAGAAAGAAGGAAGGAAATTAGGAGAAATAGCAATAGAAATAACAGCAATTGAAACAGAAAAGGAAGGAGAGTGAAAGAAAGAAAGAGAGAGAGAGAGAAAGAAGAAAGAAAGAAAGAGAGAGAGAGAAGAAAGAAAGAAAGAAAGAAGGAAGGAAGGAAGGAAGGATATTAGGAGAAATAGCAATAGAAATAACAGCAATTGAAACAGAAAAGGAAGGAGAGTGAAAGAAAGAAAGAGAGAGAGAGAGAAAGAAGAAAGAAAGAAAGAAAGAGAGAGAGAGAAGAAAGAAAGAAAGAAGGAAGGAAATTAGGAGAAATAGCAATAGAAATAATAGCAATTAAAACAGAAAAGGAAGGAGACTGAAAGAAAAGGAGGAAAGAAGGGAGGAAAGGAGAAAAAAAGAAAAGGAAGGTAAGTATAAAGAAGAGTGAAAAAAAGAAATTGAATTAGAAAAGAAAGAAAGAAAAAGAAAGAAGGAAAGAAAAAGAAAAAAGATAGAAAGAAAGGGGGGAAGATAGGGAAAGGAAGGAAGGAAGGGAACAAAGGGAGAAAGAAAGAGGAAAGAAGAAGAGAAAAAAGAAAAAAAAACAACCAGGAGATATTCACACGTCTTTGTAACCTCCTATTTTCACTGCTTTGGTGACAGCCAGAGAATTGCCCTTTCCATTCCCTTTGAGGAAAGGTTTCACGCCAGGCCCCTCTCTGCCAGACAGAGAAAGTGTGGAGTAACTTAGCAACCGCAATCACAATTATACCACCCACAGCATCCCTGCAGACCCAAACAGCCTCCAGGCCTGCCAGGATCCTACTTGAGACGGAGACTGAAGATTTTAAGAAGAGACCCGACAAACAGTTGTCAGGAATGGGTCTCCTGCTTGAGAAAGGCAAATCTCCTGTTTTGAGGGGGAGGAGGAAGAGGAGGGTTTCCTGCTTGAGCAGGGGGTGGACTAGAGCAGGGGCTTCCACCCTTGGCTACTTTAAGGCTTCAATTTCCAGAATTCCCCAGCTAGCATAAGTGAGGACTAGGGAATTCTGGGAGTTGAAGTCCACAAGTCTTAAAGTGGCCAAGGGTGGAAACCCCCTGTCTTGGATAACCCTTCTGGCCTCTTCCAACTCTATCATTCATGGCTGGCTGAGGAATTCTGGGAATTGAAGTCCACAAGTCTTAAAGTGGCCAAGGGTGGAGACTCCTGTCTTAGAAGACCCTTCTGGCCTCTTCCAACTCTATCATTCATGGCTGGCTGAGGAATTCTGGGAATTGAAGTCCACAAGTCTTAAAGTGGCCAAGGGTGGAGACCCATGTCTTAGATGATACTTCTGGCCTCTTCCAATTCTATAATTCATAGCTGGCAGAGGAATTCTGGGAACTGAAGTCCACAAGTCTTAAAGTGGCCAACATTGGAGACTCCTGTCTTAGATGACCCTTCTGGCCTCTTCCAACTCTATCACTCATGGCCGGCTGAGGAATTCTGGGAGTTGAAGTCCACAAGTCTTAAAGTGGCCAAGGTTAATGACCCCTGTCTTGGATGACCCTTCTTGCCTCTTATTATTATTATTTATTATTTAGATTTGTATGCCGCCCCTCTCCGCAGACTCTTCCAACTCTATCACTCATGCCAGGCTGAGGAATTCTGGGAGTTGAAGTCCACAAGTCTTCAAGGGCCCAAAGGCGGAGACCCTTGGATTACAGGACATCCAAGGCCCCTTCCAACTCTTATTCTGTTACTCTGAGGAGCCACTTTGCAATCCAAGCATCAGGCCTATCTCGTACCATCTCAGAGCTGGGTTCAAATCCCGACAAGCTCTATAAAGATCAGTCTTTTCATCCATGCAATGTGAAAGGGCTACTTGGAGTAAAATTTGGATGCTTGGCCCCTGTTCGTATTTATGTCCGGGGATCATGTGATCCACTTTTGAAACCTTCTGTCCAGCAAAATCCACGTGGAGCCCAGATTCACTGAACAGCTAGGTGGTTAACTTAACCCCTGCAGGAATTCACTTAAAAATGAAAAAAATAGCAAAAATTGTATTAAAATGGAAGTCAAATTCGCTTAAAATCCATCTTGCTTAGAAAACAGAAATTTTGTGCTCCGTTGAGGTTAATAAGTCGAGGACTATCTATGCATCTCGTCTCTAAGTGGAAAAAATGGCAAAACCAGAAATTCCCGGAATGAACCAATCATGGTTTATCAAAATACGTGGAGAAGGACCCCCAATATCAAATTTACATTATATTTCATACAAAAAAATTCTATATTTTATTCGATCCTATCCAACCCAAGCCACATTGCAGAAAAATTTAAGAGTTTTAACATGACGTAATAAATATTTTGTTTTTCTCGACCGATTTGTAAAAACTTCCATCCACTACCACCCCCAAACAAACCAAAAACAAAACTCAACCTACACACATTTAATTGCAGGTGCTAAAAGAAACATGGGCTCCATTTTCGTTTTGCAAAAAAGGTGGAAATTATTCAGAGTTTTGAAGAAAAAAGAAGAAGAAAAAACACAGTTTGCTTTAAAAAGTTTACCTGCAAATAATGATGAAGAACTTGGTGAGCAGGAGAGCTTGCTTCAAGCCAGTTTCGGCTACTTCGTCGCGTGAAATCTGGGACACTGAAGAGGTCAGTTGTTGGGTTAACACTTGCAGGACGTCCAGAGGTAAAAGTGGAATTTCAGATACGGAGTCTTCAGGTCTAAAGAACGAAGAGATAATAGGCATCGTAGATTTGCAGCCAGACATATAGATAGTCCTCAACTTACAACAGTTCATTTAGAAACATAGAAACATAGAAGACTGACGGCAGAAAAAGACCTCATGCTCCATCTAGTCTGCCCTTATACTATTTCCTGTATTTTATCCCAGGCATGTTTAAATTCAGTTACTGTGGATTTACCAACCACGTTTGCTGGAAGTTTGTTCCAAAGATCTACTACTCTTTCAGTAAAATAATATTTTCTCATGTTGCTTTTGATCTTTCCCCCAACTAACTTCAGATTGTTTTAGTGACCATTCCAAGTTACAACGGCACTGGAAAAAACAACTTTTTCACGCTTACGGCCATCCAAGTGATCGTAAAATGGAGGAAAACTCCGTTAACAAATTATTCAAAAACCTATCCCATTCAACCCAGAACTCTTCCTTTTAGGTATAATCAGGCACCAAATTGACAAAGAAGACAGATACAGTGGTAGCTCTACCTAAGGACACCTCTATTTAAGAACTTTTCTAGATATGAACTGGGAGTTCAAGATTTTTTGGCCTCTTCTTAAGAACCATTTTCTACTTAAGAAACCGAGCCCAGAAAAATTTCCCAGGAAATTTGAGAGCAGCACAAAGGCCCGGCCAGTTTCCTGCCATTCCCCCTGGGTTTTCTCTCTCTGGCTCAGTATTATAGAAGACAGGGTGGCGCAGCAGGTAGAGTGCTGTACTGCAGGTCACTGAAGCTGACTGTAGATTTGTAGGTCAGTGGTTCAAATCTCACCACCGGCTCAAGGTTGACTCAGCCTTCCATCCTTCCGAGGTTGTAAAATGAGGACCCGGATTGTGGGGGCCAAAGACTGGCTCTGTTAAAAAGTGCTATTGCTAACATGTTGTAAGCCGCCCTGAGTCTAAGGAGAAAGGCGGCATAAAAATCAAATAAATTAAAAAAATTAAAATATGGGAGGCAGCCTTGCGCCGGGTGTATGGGAGGCGCCTGCTCCTCCTCGCCGTCTCAGAGTCCCTCTTTTTTTTCTTTTTTTAAGCCTTAAAGTTTTGGATTTTTATGATTTCCCTCCGCTCACCTTCTTCCTTCGGCAGCGACTGCCCTCCTCCTCTTCTTCCTCCTCCTCCTCCCACCCAAATTCTGAGCTTTTATTTCTTTCCTAATGGGTTTGGACACATTATTTGCTTTTACATTGATTCCTATGGGAAAAATTGCTTCTAGTTACAAACTTTTCTACCTAAGAACCTGGTCACGGAACGAATTAAGTTCTTAAGTAGAGGGGCCACTGTACTTGTTAATAAATATACTAACTGTGGCAAGAATAGCCTTCGCCCAAAACTGGAAACGTGACTATACCCCCACCACTTTAGATTTTATCAACAAGACAATGGAGTCTGCTGAACTGACATAGATGACCCTGGAATTGCAAGATAAAAAAGAATCACAATTTTACAAAGCCTGGGAGAAATGGTTCCCTTGGCTAGACCAAAAAAAGACTCCGAAAACTTGATTGAACTACAAAGAACTTACTATTTAAACTTCCATTCTACAACCTCATCAGAAATAAAGATATAAGGGTAGGGCAGAAATTTATATTTACGATGTTGAAAACATACACAAGTGACTCGTAGATATCAACAAGGGGATCAAACTTCTTCCTATATAAACCAATGACCACAAAAATACCAGTAATTAACAGAAATGTAACAAGTCTATAAAGGCTATGAGACATGATAGTCAACAAAGAGGTTGACTTGTCTCTGTTGTATATATGTACAGTTTCCTTCTCTTTTTCTTCTTTTCTTTCTCTTCTCTTCTTCTCTTTCCTCTTCCCTTCTTTAACTCTTATTTTCTTTTTTCTGTTATTAATGTGCTGTTCTGTTCTCTCCTTTCTATTCAGTTAAGACATTAACTACTTATTATGATAGAGGTTCAATGCAAAAACTATACATTTGTACTTGTTTTTATATTCCTCGTGCTCAAATTTCTCAAATTTTGTGATTTGTACATGTAGACACATATACATATTGTGGTGTTTCTTTTCTTCAATAAAGATTTTTTTTAATAAACCCAAATGTCTCATTTAGTGAAGGAAATTTGGCAAAGCTCAATTATAGTCATAAGTCGAGGATGCCTATAAATACAGGATCTGATCCATTTATATTCGCAAATTAGCAAAGGATGGAAAAGCAGCCCAAAGGGGAAAAATGCCTTTTCTAATAAGCCCTTGACTTATGGCCAGATTCCCTCGACTTGGGAATCTGACTATCACGGTTGTAAAACGAGTATGTGATGCGGCTGACTTGCTTGTACAACCACACAATTCACTTAGCAAATGGGCCAAAAAAAAACCCCTATTGTAAAAAAACAAATGGGCCAAATAAAACTGTCTTGTTTAACAGCGAAAATTTTGGGCTCATCTGTAGGTCGTAAACCGAGGACTCCCTACAAACACAGGGTCCAACTTGACCTAAAAAGTTGATTCAGCAAATTGATTCCTGTCTCGTAAAAGGCAAGGCATCAATTCACACCTTGCAGAAATCTTGTGAAATAACTCACAGTGTGTGTGTTTTTGTGTGTGTGTGTGTGAATGCCACTTTTGTCCTGGAGTGTGTTATTTTCTTCCCTGTGTCACTAACACAATTTCTTTTTGGGAGAGTTTATGTGCAGCATCCAGCTGTAGAAAGGACTAAATAATTCAAGATTTATTCGGGCTTTTGAGCCCCAGTTTCTTTACGAATAAAGGGGAAAATATCACCCCATTTTAGAAGAATGAAGAAAAATTAGGGAGAAAATGAGGCTGGCAGATGTAGAAGAATGCAGAAATTGGGGTTTGGAAGATAAATGCCCTTTTGTATACAGCTTGTCCTTGACTTGCAACAATTTGTTTAGTGATCATCTCAATGTTACAATGGCACAGAAAAAAAGTAAATTCGTATTTATGACGGTCACATTGTCTCGGGGTCACGTGATCCCCTTTTGCGACCTTCCAACGAGCCAGACTCACTTAACAACCATGTTACTAACTTAACAGCTGCAGTGATTCACTTAACAACGGTGGCAATGTAGGAGGAAAATGGCACTAAATAAACGTTTTGTTTCACAATGGACATTTGGCCTCAATTGTGTCGTAAGTCGAGGACTACCCTGTGCATCTGAAAAAACCCGACAGCCAAGTATTTTTTTAAAAGATTGCCTAAGAAAGTGTCAACCTACACACGCTGGCCATATCATGCAATCATTCAAATGGTGCATCGATGAGGACTAGCTGCATGGTTCCTTGGTTTTAACTGCCCTCCAAAACAATAGCCAAACCCACACCCAATGGACTCTGTCCGGTTTAATTTCCAGTCATTGCAGGCAGTCCTCAATTTTACAACCGCTTGTTTAGTGACCATTATAATGGCACTGGGGAAAAATGAGTTATGACCATTTTTCACAGTTATGACCATTGCAGCATCTTTATGGTCACGTGCCTGTTAAGTGATTCACATTTATGACGGTTGCAACCCCACCCCAGGGTCATGTGACCATCTGCCAAGCCAAGCCAAATGGGGACCATGCGACTAACTTAACGACTGCTGTGTTTCACTTAAGAACGGTGGCAATAAAAGATCATCAAACCCCACTCGCTGCACAACTGTCTCGCTTAGCAGCAGAAATTTGAAATTTGTGGTCAGAAGTTGAGGACTACCTGAAAATTTGGACATGACTCATTTAACAACCAAATTCCAGTCCCAATTATGGCTGTACAGTAAAGTTTTAATTATATATACATATGTGTGTGTGTGTGTGTGTGTGTGTGTTTTGTTTTTTATGTCGGATCACCCTGGTATATTGAAGGAACGTCACAGCTCCTTTTAGCCTCTAGGTCCAACCCAGGACCATTACAAGGCAGTTAATTTTTATTTATAGCCGACAACTATATTCTGTATGTGTCAAATGTGTCAATATATATATATATGAGTGTGTGTGTGTGTGAGTGTGTAACATGTTTTTTTGCTGAATTTGAAAATTAAGGGAGACTAGGATAGATCTATTTCGGCCTTATTTTGGCCTCATCAGTTAGCCATACCCACTGGGACTTGAACCTGCAACCTTTGCCTTGTATATATATATATAAGAGTTACCTTCTTGGTTCCAGAGAATGGACAGCGATGATCTTCTCAAAATTGGCCACAAAAGCTTCTAACCATTGTTGGAGGTAGGACAAATCTTTCTAGAAAAAAAGAAAAGCAATAAAATAGGAGTTATAAACATTCCCAGGCTCAGAACCGCTTGGGATCCTGGTCCAGGTGACTGGACAAGGAAGGAAGACTTCAGAAGAGAAGGATTTAGGGGTCATGATTTCTGACAGTCTCAAAATGGGGGAACAGTGCAGTCAGGGGGTAGGGAAAGCGAGTAGAATGCTTGGCTGCACAGCTAGAGGTATCACAAGCAGGAAGAGGGAGATTGTGATCCTCTTGTATAGAGCGCTGGTGAGACCCCATTTGGAATAATACTGTGTCCAGTTCTGGAGACCTCACCTACAAAAAGATATGGATAAAATTGAACGGGTCCAAAGACGGGCTACAAGAATGGTGGAAGGTCTTGAGCATAAAACGTATCAGGAAAGACTTCATGATCTGTAGAGTCTGGAGGACAGAAGGAAAAGGGGGGACATGATCGAAACATTTAAATATGTTAAAGGGTTAAATAAGGTTCAGGAGGGAAGTGTTTTTAATAGGAAAGCGAACACAAGAACAAGGGGACACAATCTGAGGTGAGCTGGGGGGAAAGATCAGAAGCAACATGAAAAAAGATTATTTTACTGAAAGAGTAGTAGATGCTTGGAACAAATTTCCAGCAGACGTGGTTGGTATATCCACAATAACTGAATTCAAAAATGCCTGGGATAAACATAGATCCATCCTAAGATAAAATACAGGAAATAGTATAAGGGCTACTTTATACTTATATTATGCTAAACATGCTACAATACAATAGTACTATATTTGTATGACAAATAAAATAGATAGATAGATAGATAGATAGATAGATAGATAGATAGATAGATAGATAGATAGATAGATAGATAGATAGATAGTGTTTTGCCTGGCTCTATGGTATGAGTCTCCCGAAAATTCAAGGGTGCAAATTTCAGACACACACACACTTGAAAGTTCAAAAACAATGTTCTTTATCACAAAAATTCAAAAGAAACAAAGCACCCTTTTTGTATTGCAAAGAACACTCGTCCCAAAACAACCTTGTAGGCTGTACAATTCCCTTAATCAGTCCTTAAGTACTTAGCTAGCAGCTGTGAAGGAACGTCAGAGCCCTCCTTCTTCCAACGAAGTGAGACACACACACTTTGCTCCGCTTTGGTTTCAAAGGTGTGAGAAATCAACAAACAAAGTCTGGAAACAGCAAGGCACGGTCCTGAAGAACAATGATCAGATAATCTTCCACAACGGCCAAACCAACACACTGCTATTTATATCAGCAGCACTAATTACTGGAGCCCCACCCAAACACAGGTGGCCTCTCTTATCTCCTGTAATATGTCCTCAATTGGTCTCTTCTACGCATAACTGTGCGCCTGCATGGGTCCAAGACTTCCGCATCCGAATCGACCGAAGATAATGGAGATTGGCTTCCTGGGCTGTGTGCCAAGCCCCCCTCTTCCAAGTCACCCCCACCTTCTTCTTCGTCCGAGGAAACTGCACTACCTGCTTCTGTCGGCAATAAAACAGACCTATGACATGTTGAAGTTTCCCCTGCATCCAACTCCACATTCCTTGGGGCAGGAGCTGGGCCAGAGCCAACCACAACAGACAGACAGACAGACAGACAGACAGACAGACAGACAGACAGACAGACAGACAGACAGACAGATACATAGATACATAGATACATAGATAGATACATAGATAGATACATAGATACATAGATTTATTTATTTATTTTTTATTGATTGATTTTGTCCGATACACAATGAGGGTTTTAGTGGGTATACACATAGTAAAATACTATGTGTATACTATTTACACATAGTAAAATAAGATAGACAGACAGACCAGGAGGTCTTTTTCTGCCGTCAATCTTCTATGTTTCTATGTTTCTAAGATCTTCCGGATGATCTCAACGGGCCCCTCTGAACGTTTCTCAGTGTCAGTCTCTTCCTTGAAAAACCAGGAGTTGGTAGTGGCGCCTAGCTGAACTTCACAGATTTTATTGAAAGTCTTACATCTGTCTGGCATTGCAGGGCGCAAGGGCTTCCCATGCACCATCTACTTTTGGCGCTTTCTGAGTTGGGTTCTTCTCTCGCATGCTCCTTTAATGACCCAACCTTGTAACACCATCAGTGTTAGAAGGAGGAGGGTGTCGGGATTCCAAATAACATCCGAGCCATCGTTTTGAGTTGGAGACTTTGGCCTGTTGCAAGTAGAATAGTACTGTGGGAATTGGGGTGGGGTGGTTGCATGAGAGAGAAAGATACTAGCCGCAACAAATTATTTCCAGAAGATTCAAGGTCACCCTTCCTTCAGCACCAGCCGGAAGTACAGGGAAAGGTCGTGGACGTTGAAAGAACCGGAGTGGTCCACGTGATAAACTTGTTGGAGTGGGGAGGAGGAATGAACCTTAACCTGGGTGGAGAATTGTAGGGAAAGTTATGTGGAGAGGAGGGGGGGGGTAAACTTGATGCTCTCAGAGTTTAGTTGCTTCCTTTTAGACGTTTCATGACCCAGCTCAGTAGTATCAACACTGCTAAACGTGTTAGCCATACTCCCTCCTTATACTGAGGATGTTACCCAGTAGAGTCATGAAATGTTTGCAGGAAAACGACCAACCTCAGAGAGCACCAAGGATGCTACACTCCTCTTCTTCCTCTTCCTCCTCCTCCTCCTCCTTCTCTCTCTCTCTCCCTCATTCTTTCTCTTTCTGCAAACCTCGCTCCCTTCTGGCACTGATGATGTTCTTTAACTGGGTCATAAAACGTCTGTAATAAAACCACCAATTCAGAGACCAGCAAGGACCTGATAGTCCTACTACTACTACTCCTCTCTGCAAACCTCACTCTCTTCTAGCGCTGATGATGTTCCCTAGCTGTGTCGTGAGACATCTGAAATAAAACCACCAAGCTCAGAGCGCCCCAAGGATCCCAGAGTCCTCTTCCTCCTCCCCCCTGTCTGTCCTCCACAAATCCCACTCCCTCCTAACCCTGATGATGTTCCCCAAATCGGTCCTGAAACGTCTGCCAAAGAGACAACCAACCTCAAAGAGCACCAAGAATCCCACAAAACCTTAACGTCGTTAACCCTTGTTGTTAATATTGTTGCAACAAATATTCTCATCTGTTGGTACAATCTTATTTAAACACACTTTATGCCTCTGATGTAGCAGCTCACAGAAGCTGACGCCTTTTTGTGAAAATTGTGGGTGGGAAAAGGCGCTAGGAGACGCCTCCCGGTTGTGTGAACCCTTCCAAAAAATGATGGTTTTTAATAACACAGGTTTTATTGGAAAAGCTGTTAGCAGACACCACGTTTTTTGCATAACATGCCTGAACCACTGAAGCACAAAACTTCACGTCTTTGTCGTCACGGTCAAAGATCTGTTGTGAGTCTGCAACAACACATCGGAGTTTTGTTTTTACTAGAAACCGTTCCTGGACTTTGGCCTCAAGATAGGGGGAGAAAAAAACAACGTTCTGTCTTTGGCTTTTGTTGAAAGATTAGTTGGTTTGTTAAAGGAAGAGTTAGTATAGTATTTATATATTTTTTATTTATTCATTTGTCCAATACATAAATACATAGGAAGAAAAATAGACATGTAGTAATATATATAAGGGTAAAGTGAACTGAGAGGAGAGGATATATGAAAGAAAGAATATATATATGATAAGTGAGAGAAAGGAAAGACAATTGGACAGGGGACGAAAGGCACACCAGTGCACTTATGTACGCCCCTTACTGGCCTCTTAGGAACCTGGAGAGGTCAATCATGGAGAGTCTAAGGGAGAAAGGTTGGGGGTTGACACAATTGAGTCTGGTAATGAGTTCCACGCTTCGATAACTCGATTGTTGAAATCATATTTTTTACAGTCAAGTTTGGAGCGGTTCGTATTAAGTTTGAATCTGTTGCGTGCTCTTGTGTTATTGCGGTTGAAGCTGAAGTAGTCATTGACCGGTAGGACGTTGCAGCATATGATCTTGTGGGCAATACTCAAATTGTGTTTTAGGCGCCGTAGTTCTAGGCTTTCTAGGCCCAGGATTGTTAGTCTATTTTCGTTAGTCTGTTTTGAGTGGAGGAGTGAAAGGCTCTTCTGGTGAAATATCTTTGGACATTTTCAAGGGTGTTGATGTCTGAGATGTGGTATGGGTTCCAGACAGATGAGCAGTAGTCTAGGGTGGGTCTGGCAAAAGTTTTGTAGGCTCTTGTGAGTAGTGTGAGATTGCCAGAGCAGAAGCTGTGTAGGATCAGGTTAACAACTCTAGAAGCTTTTTTGGTGATATTGTTGCAGTGGGCTTTAGCACTTAGGTCATTCGATATTAGTATTCCAAGGTCTTTTACTGAGAGTGGGTTGGCAGTGAGAGATTGTTTATTCAGTTCGTATGTGCATATAGTATAGTATAGTATAGTATAGGGCTTTTTCCCCCTTTGCATGTAGTGCTTGACTTATGGCCTTCTGATAAAGAAAGTCAATGGGGAAGCCAGATTTGCTTAACAACTGCATTGACTTACTTAACAACTGCAGTGATTCACTTAATGACCAGGAAAAACAAAGGTCGTAAAATGGGACAAAACTCACTTAACAAATATCTTGCTTAGCAACAGAAATGTTGGGATCAATTGTTGTCATAAGTTGAGGACTATCTATGTTTCTTTCCCAGTTTGGGGCCTTAACCGCTAAGTTAAAAAAATAAAGCAAGGTCAAACATTAAAATATTAAGAAAATTAATATTAGCACTCAGGTCTTAGACGTCTCTTTCCTTCCCCTTTCTCCTTCCCCTCTTTATTTTCAATTATACAATAAACCTAATTTGAAAAAGAAAAAAATAACAAATACTGTACTACTTTTGCAACCTGGTGTAAGAAGAAACCCTGGATATGGAAAATTGCAACGTATCCCAACATTTCAAATTAGAGATGGAACAATATGTATATCAAAGCAACTGTGGGGGACCCCCAATTTTCTCTTCTGAAGGGAACAACCCCAAAATTTAAAGCAGAGATGGGACAATATGTCAAAGCAGCTGCTGATTTTTTTAGTACAGTATTATGTTGTAGGAGGTATTAAAACCGCCCCGAGTGAGCGCCCCGAGTCTGCGGAGAGGGGCGGCATACAAATCTAATAAATAATAAATAATAATAATAATAAATTTATTAAGGCTTAAATTTAGGATTGTAATGCTGATAGGAATTAATAATTCTTAATTGATTGAAAATATAGAAAATTTAGAGGTATTAACTATAAAGTAAGAAATGTAGATATGTATTAATAATTGATATTAAAATAATATAATAAATATAATAAAATAAAATAATCATTGGCTGGATATTAATTGGGTTTGGAATAAATTTAAAAATTTGAGGCTAGTAAATATGTACTAATAAAAGGGAGATGAAAAAATGTTTGAAATTTGTTTGTTCTTATTTTTTTTAACTTTAGAACACTAGCTAGGTTATATAGGGGTTTTTAGTTTTTTTCAAAAAATCTATAAGGACAGGTAGGAGGCACTACAGTTTAGGTGTTTTGAAATATTGTTTTTTTTATTATTATTATTATTATTATTATTATTATTATTATTATTATTATTTAGATTTGTATGCTGCCCATCTCTAAAGACTGATATTATATATTTGAAGGAAAATCAAGGAGGGAGTTTAATTAGAAGATAATTGGTGTACCTGGATGACAAAATTCGAAAGTTTTGCAATGGGGAAAATTATAAATGAGTTACTAACAAAATATTGCTTTTTATTGTATTGCAATATTTCACTATGAAATAGAGTAATTTTTTAACCCCTCCCCAAAATAAGCAGGTGTGGGCACCCCTTTTGGAAACGTTGCATTGTCTTAGGAAATGAAGCTGGTGGGTCAGTGGGTGGAGGAGAAATCGGGTGTGCTCACAGCTCAATCTGACATTTCATCCAATCTCTAATGAGGTGGTCGGTGTGGGGGAGAGGATAGATGACCTTCAGGTGTCCTGTGCACCCAGCACGTGCTGAAAACAGGAGTGAAACCAGGTGGCTAATCTTTGTTGGCCAATGCCAGATCTCGGGAAAGCTGGTACAGCATCGCACTTTGTTGGAGAAAGGCAAGCAAGGTTTCAGCTTTCGATTTACAGCTAAAATCCAAACACGAGATAAGGATAATAAACTCGCAGCCTGGACTTCAGTTTACAAGAGCAGATCACAGGAGGTTTAGACTATTAAAAATGTTTTAAAACCATTTAAACCATTAAGAAGCCTTATATGGCCCAGGCACGGCTGGAGATTGAAAAGGAGAGCCGGCTTGGTTTAAGGGGTTAAGGCACAAGGCTAGAAAACAGGGGGAAGTGAGTTCTAGTCCTGCCTTAGGCATGAAGGCCAGCTGGGTGACTCTGGGCCAATCACCAGGAGATGGTGAGTTCTAGTCCCGCCTTAGGCATGAAAGTCAGTTGGGTGACTCTGGGCCAATCACCAGGAGATGGTGAGTTCTAGTCCCGCCTTAGGCATGAAAGTCAGTTGGGTGACTCTGGGCCAATCGCCAGGAGATGGTGAGTTCTAGTCCCACCTTAGGCATGAAAGTCAGTTGGGTGACTTTGGACCAATCACCAGGAGATGGTGAGTTCTAGTCCCGCCTTAGGCATGAAAGTCAGCTGGGTGACTCTGGGCCAATCACCAGGAGAGTGTGAGTTCTAGTCCCGCCTTAGGCATGAAAGTCAGTTGGGTGACTCTGGGCCAATCAGCGGGAGATGGTGAGTTCTAGTCCCGCCTTAGGCATGAAAGTCAGTTGGGTGACTTTGGGCCAATCAGCGGGAGATGGTGAGTTCTAGTCCCGCCTTAGGTATGAAAGTCAGTTGGGTGACTTTGGGCCAATCAATGGGAGGGTGGGAGTTCTAGTCCCGCCTTAGGCATGAAAGTCAGTTGGGTGACTTTGGGCCAATCACCAGGAGACAGGAAGTTCTAGTCCCGCCTTAGGCCTGAAGGCCATAATAAGTTATAGCTGATCATTGGACTTGAGGCCAAATTCTCGTTGAGCAGAATTTGTAGAATTACAATAGGATTTAAAATCCAGCCATTCTGAGCAATCAGTCAGGTTAAAAAGCATCCAAAGAGGAGGCTGGTAGTCCTCGACTTATGACCACTCGTTTAGTGAACAGCATTACGATAGCGCTGGAAAAAAAGGGGGTCATAGTAGACACAGTTCTCATGTTTACAATCATTTCAAGAGTCCCCGCAATTATGAGATTGTGATTCAGAGGTTCTACAATTTGACGAAGTCACTTATGATCATTTTCACACAACCACCATTTCAGTCTCCATGGTCACATGATGAAAATCCTGACGCCTGCCAACTGGCTTGTATTTATGATGATCCTAGGATGTTGTGATCCACTTTTGCGACTGTCTGTCAAGCAGAGTCAATGGGAGAACCCCAGATTCATTTAACAACCATACGACTCACTTAAGGACCGCAGGATTCTTAACGATGGTGACCAGGAAGGTCGTCTATGGAGGCAAAACCCACTTAAGAACTGCCCTGCTTAGCGACATAAACTTTGGTCATAAATTGAGGATTTGGAAGGTCAAAATGAGACTGAGCACCCAATCCAGGAAACAGCCTGGATTCCAACCATGGTTTTTGCCAGGACTTTCCAACTGCAACAATCACAAGCAGGAAGGATGAAGCAACACATTGTGAAATTGTGATACATTTGTTGCTGGCAACAACTCCTTTGACCCAGATGTGAGAAACTGGAATTTGTAACCCTGAAAAATTTCTGGTGTCTTAAATATCTCCCGAAATCGGCCTTTTGAGTAACTGACAAAGGAAGAGTTTAAATTAGTGGGTTTAAAAAGAAAAAAAGGAGTTAAATGAATTAAATTAAAAAGAAAAGAACCCGGAGCATTTTTAAGAGGGGCGGACTTCAATTCCCAGAATTCCGCAGCTAGCCAGCCCCACTGAGGAATTCTGGGGAATGAAGTCCACCCCCCTTCTTAAAGCATGGGGGATTCTGGGAATTGAAGTTTTAAGATGCTCCAATTTCTGGGAAGGAAACACAGTTTAAACCAACGCAATCGCATCTTCCTGCATTTATTTTTCTCTAATTTTCTTGCAAGGGTCTCTCCACAACTAGACCTCCTTGGCTGCACCACTCAACACCACCACACATGGTTCCCTTTTTGTGTCAACATCCAAAATGTTTCTTGCATCACTGCTGAGCTACTCATGTAGGCACAGTGGGTTCAAGGGCACCCGTAAAGGCCTCCCACCCCTGCAACCCCTGTGCTTAAAAAATAAAATTAAAAAACTCTAAAATGCATAGAGTGCTGGTGAGACCACATTTGGAATACTGTGTTCAGTTCTGGAGACCTCACCTACAAAAAGATATTGACAAAATTGAACGGGTCCAAAGACGGGCTACAGGAATGGTGGAAGGTCTTAAGCATAAAACGTATCAGGAAAGACTTCATGAACTCAGTCTGTATAGTCTGGAGGACAGAAGGAAAAGGGGGGACATGATCGAAACATTTAAATATGTTAAAGGGTTAAATAAGGTCCAGGAGGGAAGTGTTTTTAACAGGAAAGTGAACACAAGAACAAGGGGACACAATCTGAAGTTAGTTGGGGGAAAGATCAAAAGCAACATGAGAAAATATTATTTCACTGAAAGAGTAGTAGATCCTTGGAACAAACTTCCAGCAGACGTGGTAGATAAATCCACAGTAACTGAATTTAAACATGCCTGGGATAAACATATATCCATCCTAAGATAAAATACAGAAAATAGTATAAGGGCAGACTAGATGGACCATGAGGTCTTTTTCTGCCGTCAGACTTCTATGTTTCTATGTTTCTATGTTTCTAAAAGTTCTGAGTCCAAGATTTGACTAGTCCTATATGGCTTCACCCTAACCCCGGCTTTCTTTTGTGATAGTCCTCAGTTTATGAAGCAATTATTCCTCTCTAGAGTCCTTTGGTACGACCACACTTGGAATACTGTGTCCAGTTCTGGGGGACGGCAATTCAAAAAGGACATTGATAAACTAGAGCAATTTCAAAGGAGAATTTCAAGGATGGTGAGTGGTCTGGAAACCACGTCCTCTGAGGAACGGTTAAAGGATCTGGGGATGTTTAGTCTGCAAAGGAGAAGACTGAGATGAGACTTGACAGCTGTCTACAAATACCTGAAGGGCTGTCAAGGAGCAGAGGGATCAGCATTGTTTATTTTTATTTATTTATTTTGTCCAATACACAATGAGGGTTTTAGTGGATATATATATCTATATACACATATTAAAATACATGATGAAGGTTATAGAGGAGATACTCATAGTAAAATATATCTAAGAAAGAATAGAAAAGAAGATATAGGAATAGAACATATCAATGAAAGAATAGAAGAAGGGATATAGGAATAGAGGAAAGGTATAGGAGATATAGGAGAGCAATAGGACAGGGGACGGAAGGCACTCTAGGGCACTTGTTCTCATTAGCCCACGGAAGGACTAGAAACAATGGGATGAAACTGCAAGGGAGCAAATTTAGATGAGATAATAGAAAAAACTTTATAACAGTAGGGGTGATAAACCAGTGGAACAGCTTGCCACAGGAGGTGGTGGGGTCGCCTTCACTGGAGGTCTTCAAACAGAGACTGGACAGTCTTCTTTCTGGGATGGTTTAGTGAATCCTACATTGAGCAAGGGGTTGGACCTGATGACCCTGGAGGTCCCTTCCAACTATATGATTCTATGATTCTATGACCAGAACAGGACCGCAATCCTTGTAGCTCAGCAAATTTTACCATCATTTTTTTCAGCAGAGTTCTTAAGTGAATCCACGAGGTTGTTACATGGAATCACTTTGTTAAGAGAATCTCATGATTCCGGCCTCTGAATCCCTGAGATGAGGATGGACTCAGGAGAGATAAAGACGCCCGTCACGAGGCGGGCTTGCGTCAGACTCCATATCTAGCCGTGCGGTCAATTTAGAGCTGAACCCAGCTTGGATGGCACATATAACCTGCCAATCAAATTTCACGATCTACCAGCAAAACTGGTGACGTTGGACAAAAGGAATTATTTTACAGGTCCTTCTATTATTATTATTATTATTATTATTATTATTATTATTATTATTATTTATTAGATTTGTATGCCGCCCCTCTCCAAAGACTCAGGGCGGCTCACAACAATGATAAAAACAATATTATAGTGGCACAAATCTAATATTAAAATAAATAACTAAAACCCTATCATATTAAAACCAGACAACACATACATACCAAACATAAATTATAAGGAGCCTGGGGGAAAGGTGTCTCAAATCCCCCATGCCTGGTGGTATGGGTGGGTCTTGAGTAGTTTACGAAAGACAAGGAGGGTGGGAGCAGTTCTAATCTCCAGGGGGAGTTGATTCCAGAGGGCCGGGACCGCCACAGAGAAGGCTCTAACATCAAACTGCCTCTAAGGAAAGCTTTACTTTCAACCTCCTGCAAGTCAACTAGGCCCAAACAAGACAACTCCACTTCCAAAGACACTTGGACTCCAGGACCCATCATCCCCAGCCTTATCCCCCCCCCACCTCCCCAAACCTGGAAACCTCTCCCAGGTGGTCCTCACCAGCCATCCCTGATTATTTCCCACCAAACTTTAATTCAGATGCCAAGGACAAATTCCACTTCACAAGTTCCAGCATCCCTGATGGTGTTACTTAGTTCGGTAATGAAACGCCTGCAAGAAAACCACCAAGCTCAGAGAGGACCCCAAAGACCCTGCAGTCATTGACTTCTTGCCCCTTTCATCTTCCTCCCCTCCCCCTTCTCCTCCTTTCTGCAAATCACACTACCATTTAACACTGATGATGTTCCCTAGTTGGGTCATGAAACGTCTGCAACAAAACCACCAGTAGCATCAGCATTAGCAACCACCAAACTGAGAGAGCACGAGCAAGTTTGTTCCAAGCATCTACTACTCTTTCAGTCAAATAATAATAATAATAATTATTATTATTTATTAGATTTGTATGCTGCCCCTCTCCGTAGACTCGGGGCGGCTCACAACTGCAATAAAACAATTCATGACAAATCTAATAATTTTAAAACATTTAATTTTCTCTTTCTTTTTCTCTCTTCCTTCTTTACTTATTCCCTCTTTCTTTTTTCTTTCTCTTCCTTCCTTTCCTTACTCCCTCTTTTTTTCCCTTTCTTTCTCTCTCTTTTTCTTTCTCTTCCTTCCTTCTGTCCCTACTTCCTCTTTCTTTTTTCTTCCTTTCTTTTCTTTCTCTCCCTTCCTTCTTTCCTTACTCCCTCTTTCTTTTTTCTTTCTCTCTCTCTTTTTTGTTTATTTTCCTTCCTTCTTTCCTTACTCCCTCTTTATTTTTTCTTTCTTTCTTCTTTTCTTTCCATTCTCTTTCTTTCTTTCCTTTTTCCTTCCTTCCTTCTTTCTTTTTTCTTTCTTTCTTTCCTTCTCCCCTTCCTTCCTTCCTTCTTTCCTTTTCCTTCCTTCCTTCCTCCCTCCTCCTCCCACTCCCTTTTCCAGAGACCAAATAAAATGCATGGCTTGGATGTCCTTCGCAAACCCATGCAAACCCATGGCTCAAGACAGGCCAAAATCGCACACTGCAATGACACATCCATAGACTGACAATCCCCACAATGGTTACAGGTAGCTCCATCCAGCCCCCTTTCTCCATCCACGAAGGATGAGGGAGGCCCTTACGGCAGGATTTTGCAAGGTTTTACCTGGCCCGGTGCGGCGCCGCAGCCGTTCCATGCAGAGGTGCCAAGGGGCTCCATCACTGAAGGATGCCTTTTACGCACTAACGACTACAGAATCCATGTGGCTGCCCCCTGCCCAACCTCCCGGAGAGGTGACAGGGGACAATTTTTCCAAAAGAGCTGAAAACACCAACGAAAGAAAAGTTTGCAGAGAAACTGAGAATTGCCGAGCAAGGATGTGACTTTCGCAAAAGTGTTTCTCAGTTTAATAAGTTCCAGGAAATGCCAAGTCACGGCAAGAGACAACACTTCCTTTCCTGCCGAACTGAGAGGACCCACCGCAAAACAGTGTCTCCGTTGCGCTTGTCGCAAGCGAACACGCCCCAAAGCTGCTGTCAAATCGAACCAAAAAAAAAAAAAAAAAAAAATAAGATAAAAGATATATATATTGCTAATTTTATATATATATATAAAATACCAGCAAGTAGCCCGAAGCTGACTTTCTTTTTCCCGCAGACCAATCCTCCTTTCTCGTACCACCATCCCTGTGACATCTGTTGTTGTTTTTTTTAACGAAGCAGGTTATTTTGCGGCTCGCAAAGTAAAAGTAAAAAATAAAAGATTGAAAAGGAAGGGGAAAAAGAAACTTGACATCCTTTGAAGAACGATGGGCACCTCAGACTTCCGGGAGAAAGTCCTGACCACCTTCAGCTGTGAAACCTAAAGACTTGAAAATGGGACAAGAACAGATTAAAAAATTAAAATAAATCACAGTGTCAGGCCAAAGCCATTTTAGTTGATGTCCTTGGCCTGCCACACTTTTATGTTGTTTTAAAATGTATTCTTAGCTGTGGGAATTTGTGGAGGCGTCATTGCATGTGTGCAACAAAGTGGCAAGTGCATTTTGACCTAAACAAGTGCAAAGTTATGCACATTGGGGTAAAGAACATAAGAAACCAGGTTGCAACGGCTTGGTCTCTTTAGCCTTGAAAGACGGCGTTGAAGGGGTGACTTGATCAAAGGGTTTAAATTCATGCATGGGACAGAAAAGGTGGACGGAGAAAAATTATTTTCTCTATCACACAATATTAGGACGAGCCCCCCCCCTAAAGCTCACAGGTAAGAAAGTGAGGACAAATAAAGAGAAATATTTCTTCACCCAGAGGGTCCTTGGTTGATGGAGTTCCCTTCCAGAAGAGTCAGCCTGGAGAGCTTCAAGGCAGGATTAGACAGATTCATGGATGCCAAGTGTATCATAGGTGGTTATTGAAACGGATGTCCAAGTGCTGCCTCTATGTTGGTTGAGGCAGGCAGGGTTCCCTTGGGTCCCATTTGTTGGGGGTCAAGAGAAAGGGAGGGTTCTGCCATCTCTTTCTGCTCAAAATCCCCATGGACAATTGGGGGGCCACTGTGGGACACAGAATGCTGGATTCGATGGGCTTTTGCCCCGTTCAGCAGGGATCTTCTTAAGTTCTTATGCATGTAGCTGTAACAAATTCCTTCTGGATTGTCAAGGTCATCCTTTGTCTTTGCACTCCTACACCTGCACTGAATGAGATGGGAGTTGCTGCCAAGTTGGCAGAAGAAGATTGGTCAACTTTCAACTGGGTGGAGAAACCCTGAAGGACTTCAGATTCGGGTTTCTCCCACATGTGCCAACATGTCTCTGCTAATAAATTCGAACTTTGAGGAATCTTTGGCCTTGGACTCTGATTTAACTTTCGATGCTATTTGGAACCCTGACACACAGGATGCGGCAACTTTGTACAGACAGTCCTCGACTGACAACAGTTCACTTAGTGACCATTCAGAGTTATGGAACTGAAAAAAAGGCGACTTATGGCCAATTTTTCACACTTATCATAATCATTGCAGCCTCTCCGTGGCCACGTGATCAAAATTCACATGCTTGTCAACTGGTTTGTATTTATCACAGTGGTGATGTCCCCGGAGTCACCCGGGTCCCGTTTCGCGACTTTCTGACGAGCGAAATCAAAGGGTAAGCCAGATTCACTTAACAACCATGTGACTCACTTAACAACTGCAGTAATTCACTTAATAATTGTGTCAAGGTCATGCCGCACAAATCCCAGCGACTGGTTGGGTCCCACGGAGTTGGCCTTCTCCATGTCCCGTCAACTAGACAATGTCGCTTGGTGGGACCTAGAGGAAGGGCCTTCTCTGTGGGGGGCCCTGCCCTCTGGAATCAGCTCACCCCAGAGATTCACACTGCCCCCACCCTCCTTGCCTTTCGAAAGAGTCTCAAGATTCACCTATGCCACCAAGCTTGGGGTTATTAGACTCTGGCCCCTGACCGATGAATGTATAATGAGTTTGTGTGAATGGACATGGGTGTCTTTTAATAGGTTTTTAAAACCTTTTGAAATGTAACTATTTAAAATGTAATTTTTAACTCAAATTAACTGTATCTCGATGTATACTATCTTTTTTTTAATATGTTGTAAGCCGCCCTTTGTGTTCGGAGAAGGGCGGCATATAAATCTAATTAATAATAATAGTAACAGTAACAGTAATAATAATAATAATAATAATAATAATAATAATAATAATTTATTAGATTTGTATGCCGCCCCTCTCCGAAGACTTGGGGCGGCTCACAACAACGATAAAAACAATATTATAATGGCACAAATCTAATATTAAAAAACTAAAAACCCTATCATAATTAAAAAACCAAACAGCACATACATACCAAACATAAATTATAATAAGCCTGGGGGGAAAATGTCTCAAATCCCCCATGCCTGGCAGTATAGGTGGGTCTTAAGTAGTTTACGGAAGACAAGGAGGGTGGGAGCAGTTCTAATCTCCGGGGGGGAGTTGATTCCAGAGGGCCGGGGCCGCCACAGAGAAGGCTCTTCCCCTGGGGCCTGCCAGATGACATTGCTTAGTTGACGGGACTCGGAGAAGGCCAACTCTGTGGGACCCTATCGGCCGCTGGGATTCGCGCGGTAGCAGGAATAGTAATGGTAATAATAGTAATACAGTAATAGTAATAGTAATAATAATAATAATGGAGCAAAATTCAACTTAACAAATACAAATTTTGGGCTCAGTTGTGGTTGTAGGTTGAGGACAACCTGTTCCAATTTGGGTCCCACCAGAGAGCTCACGGGACGAAAGGCATGAGATTATCGACTTAAGGCACATACAGGCGGATTTCTTTTTTTTAAAATGCTCTGGGTAACAATGAAGAGATTCACAATCATTTAATCTGCAAGATCAAAGATAATGAGACTTTTGCTTTGCAACGGATGTGTAAGCAGGAACACCAATCTGGTGTATGGGTCTACAGGCAGTCTTCACTTTATGACTGCCCGTTTACTGAATGTATGAAGTTGGAACTGCACTGAAAGACGTAACTACTACTACTATTACTACTACTACTACTTATTATTATTATTATTATTATTACTACTACTACTACTACTACTATTACTACTACTACTACTACAGAGTTGGAAGAGACTTTGGAGGTCTTCTAGTCCAACCCCCTACTTAGGGAGGAGACCCTACACCACTTCAGACAGATGGTTATCCAACATCTGCTTAAAAGCTTCCAGTGTTGGAGCATTCACAACTTCTGCATTTGCAAATTGTTCCACTGATTAATTGTTCTAACTGTCTGGAATTTTCTCCTTAGTTCTAAGTTGCTTCTCTCCTTGTTTAGTTTCCTCCCATTGCTTCTTAAGCATAAAACGTATCAGGAAAGACTTCATGAACTCCATCTGTATTGTCTGCAGGACAGAAGGAAAAGGGGGACATGATCGAAACATTTAAATATGTTAAAGGGTTAAATAAGGTCCAGGAGGGAAGTGTTTTTAATAGGAAAGTGAACACGAGAACAAGGGGGCACAATCTGAGGTTAGTTGGGGGAAAGATCAGAAGCAACGTGAGAAAATATTATTTTACTGAAAGAGTAGTAGATCCTTGGAACAAACTTGACGTGGTAGATAAATCCACAGGAACTGACTTGAAACATGCCTGGGATAAACATAGATCGATCTTAAGATAAAATACAGGAAATAGTATTAGGTCAGACTAGATGGACCATGAGGTCTTTTTCTGCCGTCCATCTTCTGTTTCTCTGTTTCTTGTTCTACCCTCAGGTGCTTTGGAGAATATAGTTTGACTCCTTCTTTGTGGCAGCCCCTGAGATATTGGAATACTCGCTATCTTGTCTCCCCTGGTCCTTAGGACTAGTTCCTTGCAGTTAGAATTGTGTGACCACCTGATTGAATTTCCCAGGCTTGGCCACAACCACAATTGCCACACCCCGGGGGGGGGGGGTTGTCATTTGATCGCCATTTGCAACCTTCTCTTCTGATGAACAAAGTCAATGAGGGGAAACAGGATTCGCTTAATGACCGTCTGACTCACTTCCCTGCAGTGATTCACTTAATAACTGCTTAACTGGCACGGCACACTTAACTTTGTTTAGCCACAAGAATGGTGGTCATAAGTCAAGGATTACCTGTGAAAAGTCACTGGCACTTATTTATTTATTTTATTTATTCAATTTAATGATGGGGTGATTCACTTAATGACTGCAGGGATTTGCCTTAGTAACCATGGCGAAGCCAAAGTTGCTTAATCAACATAGGAAAAAAGGTGTTAGAATAGAATAGAATAGTATAGAATAGAATTCTTTATTGGCCAAGTGTGATTGGACACACAAGGAATTTGTCTTTGGTGCAGATGCTCTCAGTGTCCATAAAAGAAAAAGAGACATTCGTCAAGGATCAGGAGGTACAACCCTTAATGATTATCATAGGGGTCAAATAAGCAATGAGGAAACAATCAATATTAATATAAACCATAAGGATACAAGCAGCAAATTATAGTCATACAGTCCTAAGTGGGAGGAAATGGGTGACAGGAATAATGTGAAAAAACTTGTAGAAATAGAAGTGTAGACTTAGTAAAAAGTTTGACAGTGTTGAGGGAATTATTTGTTTAGCAGAGTGATGGCTTTCGGGAAAAAACTGTTCTTGTGTCTTGTCTTGGTGTGCAGTGCTCTGTAGCGATGTTTTGAGGATAGGAGTTGAGACAGTTTGTGTCCAGAATGCGAGGGGTCAGTAAGCAAATAAATAAATAAATAAATAAATAAATAAATATTAATTGAATTTCTATGCCAAATGAATGGGACTCTCCGAGTAATGACATTGCTAAGTCCAATTGTCGTTGTAGTCTTGCTAAAAACCAGGACCCTGATTTTTTAATGAACAAATTTGCACTTCAGCCTGCAAGATGATCCACACAATACAGGATGTGAAAAGGATGTTGTTTGTGACATACAACACAGGAAGTCCCACTGCCATTTAGTTCAAAGTTACAACAGAAAAACTGGGGGGGGGGGGAAGTGAGTTACGGCCATGTTTCACACTTATGACCGCTGCAGTGTCCTCAAGGTCACAACTGATACATATTTGTGACAGTTGCTGTGGCCGGGCGGGGTGGGGGTCACTTTTGGCCACCTTCTGCAAAGCAAAATCCACCAAAATGCAGAACTGCTTAACAACCGCGATACTCCCTTAACAACAGCAATGATTTGTTTAACAACCTTGGCAAGAAAGATCACGAAATTGGACAAACCTCCCTTAATTTGCTTAGTGGCACAACCTTTTGGGCACGTTTTGTGGCCATAAGTCGAGGACTCCCTGCACACAGCAAAAGCAAGATCTGGATAATGATCTGTTTAGGTTGAAACAGACCATCATTCCAAAGAGAGGTGGTCTTTGACTTAGAACAGTTCGCTTAGTGACCGTTCCAAGTTCCAACGGCAGTGGGAAAAGTGACTTACGACTTACTATCTATCCATCTATCTATTCATTTATTTATTTATTCATTCATTAATTCAATTTTTATGTTAGCATACAACATGTTAGCAATAGCACTTTTTAAAAACAGAGCCAGCCTGTTGCCCTCACAATCCGGGTCCTCATTTTACCCACCTTGGAAGGATGGAAGGCTGAGTCAACCTTGAGCCGGTGGAGAGATTTGAACCATTAACCTGCAGATCTAGCAGTCAGCTTTAGTAGCCTGTAGTACTGCACTCTACCTACTCAGCCAGCTCCGCTCATTTTATGACCTTTTGACAAGCAACATAGAAACATAGAAACATAGAAGTCTGACGGCAGAAAAAGACCTCATGGTCCATCTAGTCTGCCCTTATACTATTTTCTGTATTTTATCTTAGGATGGATATATGTTTATCCCAGGCATGTTTAAATTCAGTTACTGTGGATTTATCTACCACGTCTGCAGGAAGTTTGTTCCAAGGATCTACTACTCTTTCAGTGAAATAATATTTTCTCATGTTGATTCTGATCTTTCCCCCAACTAACTTCAGATTGTGTCCCCTTGTTTTTGTGTTCACTTTCCTATTAAAAACACTGGACCTTATTTAACCCTTTAACATATTTAAATGTTTCAAACATGTCCCCCCTTTTCCTTCTCTCCTCCAGACTATACAAACTGAGTTCATGAAGTCTTTCCTGATACGTTTTATGCTTAAGACCTTCCACCATTCTTGTAGCCCGTCTTTGGACCCGTTCAATTTTGTCCATATCTTTTTGTAGGTGGGGTCTCCAGAACTGAACATAGTATTATTCCAAGTGGGGTCTCACCAGCTTGAATAGGGAGGCAGGATTCACTTAACAACCAGACTACTAACTTGACAATTGTAGTGATTCACTTAACAACTGTGGCAAGAAAGGTTGTAAATGGGATGAAATTCAACATTTAGAGATGCCTCACTTAGCGACAGACATCCTGGGGTCAACCGTGGTTGTAAGTAGAGGACTATCCGTATTTGATGGTCGCTGAACGCAGAAAGGAAGGATCTATCTACACACCAACGTGAATGCTCACTCCCTTGACTTTTATTGCATCTTTTTAAAAGTCTGCTTTTTAGAGTAATCATTTTGTGGTCGTGATATCTCTGCGTTGTTTGTTTTTTCCCCGCCTCTTCAACTCAGGCCTTATCTTTTCACAAGGAGGTTTACATTTCAGTTTTATCGTTTTACATTCTGTACTTTTATTGCTGCTGTGAGTTGAGCGGGAATCTTTTCGAGGAGATAAACAGCGTACGCATCAATGTCTTCCCCAGCTTTTTGCTTTGATCTGTTTAGTGACCGTTTCGAAGGCACGGATAAAAATGACATAGGACCCACACGTAGTGGACGTGTCCCAAAGCTAAAAAATATTGGAAAAACCTTCATAGATGGTTACAAGAAATAACAGGAATCATGGTTGAATTCACCCCAGAACTATTCTTACTAGGTATTATTAGGAAAATATTTCCCCAAAATGTGAAATACTTATTGTTACACATTGTAACAATAACCTATGCACAAAAATGGAAAGACTCAAAAGCACCTGGAGATAAAGAGATAACAATTTAAAATACATTGATTGTGCAGAAATGGATCAGTTAACCGTGGAATTGAACGACAAAAAATATTTGGACTATTATTCTACCTGGACAATGTGCTATAAATGTATGCAAAAGAGGGCAGAAAACTCACATAAAAACTGGCTCCCTATAAAAGATATATAAGTACAAGATATATACCGGTATGCAGAGACATATAAATGTGTAATATATAGATAAGAATGTTAAAATGCGGACATTGACCAGCTTGAAAATATTTAATTTATATGTGTGTAAATGTATGTTTATATGTTGTGTTTGTCTTTTTTTAAAATGTATATATTTAATAAAAATTACTTTTAAAAAATGACTTAGGAACCATCTTTGCCGTTGCAATCAATGCAAACCAGTCCCAGGATCCCATAAACAAAATTGAGTTAGTCCTCGAATTACGACCATCCATTTAGCGCCCGTTCAAAGTTGTAATGGCTCTGAAAAAAGGGACATGGGACATTTTTTTTCACACTTACGACCATTGTGTCTTTATGATCACGTGATCAAAATTCAGATATTTGGCAACCAGCATGTAGAATTAGTCCTCCACTTATGACCCTCCATTTAGTGTCCATTCAGAATTGCAACAGCACTGAAAAAAAGGGACTTAGAACAGTTTTTCACACTTAACAACCGTTGTGTCTTCATGATCATGGGATCAAAATTTCAGGACTAGAGTTAGTCCTTGACTTATGACCATTTAGTGTCTGTTCAAAGTTGCAACGGCTCTGAAAAAAGAGACACAGGACATTTTTTTCACACTTACGATCATTGTGTCTTTATGATCACGTGATCAAAATTCAGACACTTGGCAACCAGCATGTAGGGTTAGTCCTCCACTTACGACTGTCCATTTAGTGTACGTTCAAAGTTGCAAAAGGACATAGGACAGTTTTTCACACTTACGACCATTGTGTTATAGTGCTTTGCACCTCGGAAGGCTGAGTCAACCTTGAGCGGGTGGTGAGATTTGAACTGCTGAACTACAGCTAGCAGTAGCCTGCAGTGCTTCACTGTGCCACCCTGGTCGTAAATTGAGGGCAAACATTATTTATCAGGATTGCAGTCCTGGAAATCATGTGATCGCTGTTTGTGACCTTCGCACCCAATTTACGACAAATAAACTCAATGAGAGGGAAAAGCAGGATTCACTTAATGACCACCCGATTCTCTTTAATGACGGTGACTCACTTAACAACCAAGTGAATGCAGCTCACAAATCTAGATGCGACACTTTTACCAACGGCTTTGCCTACCAATGAAAATTCTGCTCTGCAGATTAACTATGCAGTAGAATGCTTGGCTGCATAGCTAGAAGTGTAACAAGCAGGAAGAGGGAGATTGTGATCCCCTTATATAGAGCGCTGGTGAGACCCCATTTGGAATTACTGTATACTGTGTTCAGTTCTGGAGACCTCACCTACAAAAAGATATGTACTGATAAAATTGAACGGGTCCAAAGACGGGCTACAAAAATAGTGGAAGGTCTTAAGCATAAAATGTATCAGGAAAGACTTCATGAACTCAATCTGTATAGTCTGGAGGACAGAAGGAAAAGGGGGGACATGATCAAAACATTTAAATATGTCAAAGGGTTAAATAAGGTTCAGGAGGGAAGTGCTTTTAATAGGAAAGTGAACAGAAGAACAAGGGGACACAATCTGAGATCAGTTGGGGGAAAGATCAGAAACAACTGTGAGAAAATATGATTGGACTGAAAGAGCAGTAGATGCTTGGAACAAATTTCCAGCAGACGTGGTTGGTAAATAAGATTCAGGCAGGAAGCGTTTTTAATAAGGAAGTGACCCCAAGAACAATGGGGCACAATCTGAGGTCAGTTGAGGGAAAGATCAGAAGCTATGTGAGAAAATATTATTTGCCTGAAAGAGTAGTAGATCCTTGGAACAAACTTCCAGCAGATGTGATTGGTATATCCACAATAACTGGATTCAAACATGCCTGGGATAAACATAGATCCATCCTAAGATAAAATAAAGGAAATAGTATAAGGGCAGATTAGATGGACCATGAGGGTTTTTTTTTGCCTTCAATCTTCTATGTTTCTATGTTTCTATGCTCCCAATTGCAGCCGTGAAACGGAGGACTTTTCTCTGACGTGTTCCCAGGATCTAATCGACAGCATTGGGCGAGGGTGGGGAAACTGAGGCAGGTGGAGGTGCATTTGCTGTTTCAGCTTCCGCCATCCTCTTCTACACACACATACTCTCACACACACATGCACAGAGAGACACACACACACACCTTCCCCAAGACTGGGGCAAGGGATTAATCCCCACAAGTTTGCTGGGAACGTAGAAAGTTCAGGATTCGAGTCCAGACCTGTTTGAACCACGCAGCAAATCCGGTTTTCTTTGCATTTTTCCCCCCCGCCCTCAATTAGGACAGCAGAGAGGCGAGAGGCAGATGCGGTGGTGTCCAGAGTTTCAGAAATGCAGGGAGTCCTCGACTTACAACGGGCCGTTTACTGACCTTTCAAAGTTACAACGACAATGAAAAAAACTTCACACTGCAACGACCGTTGCAGCATCCCTGAAGGTTACGTGATCATAACTGAGAATGCTGGGCAATGGATTCGTACTTACGACGTCCGCAGCGTCTCGTTTTGCGACCTTCCCGAAAAGGAAAGTCAGTGAAGAAACCAGACTTATTTAACAAAAGGTGTGATTAACCCTAAAAGCTGCAGCGATCCACTTAACGACGGTGGGAAGGAAGGTTGTAAAATGGGCCAAAGCTCCCTTAGTAACTGTCTCGCTTAGCAACAGAAATTTGGCTCATTTGTTGTCACAGGTTGAGGACCACCCTTAGGTCGTAAGCTGAGGACTTCCTGTAGAGAGAGAAAGAAAGGAAAATGCAGGATGGGAAATATTAGAGAAAGGCAGGGGGGGACCATAATGGAAGTCCTCGACTTACGACCACATGTCCAAATTTAATTGGATTGATTTCATTGTAATTTACTATTTTTTATATGTTGCAAGCCGCCCTAAGTCTTTGGAGAAAGGCGGCATAGAAATAATAATAATAATAATAATAATAATAATAATAATAATAATAATAATAATAATAATAATAATATCCTTTGATTAGCAAGTCAGTTGTTAAATGTAGATAGATAAGTAAACTAAGTAAAAGTAAAATAGCATGAAGATAAAGTAAAATACAATAAAGTAATTAAAATAAAACAATAAAACAATGCAATAATATATAGCAAGGCAAAGGAGTCTTTGATTTACAACAATTGAATCCGAAATCTCCGACGTTAAGCAAATTTAACGGTTATGAAGGGAGCTTCCTCTCAATTTTAGGACCTTTCTTTCCACAGTCGTTAAATGGTTAAACGGTCACTAAATGAACTGTTGGAAGTTGAGGACTACCTATAATCACACAGACACAAACACACACAAAAAAACCTGAAAGCTTTTGTGGGACCCTCCCACTACCAGTCACCAGGATCACACAACTTGCTTTGTCGCACAATTGCACAACCCCCCAGGTGAAAGGGAAACGAGGGAGTGTCGAACCGCAGCTTCTCCCACGGACAATGCAAACGCAAGGAGGTTGTGTAATTTGTCTACGGATGAGGCACCACCAGGAGATCCCCATGTAAGTTGCCTAACTAAGAATAGAAAGGAAGAAGAATGGTTGGAAAAGAAACAACACTTTTTAATGCCTTCTTGCCAAACAAACTAACAACACGGACAGTGAGTTTAGCCCGTAGGGGTATTCTTTATCTTTTTAATTGGAGGTGTGTGTGGTTGGGTGTGAGTTTGTCATAGGATTGTGGTAGAAAAAGAAGGAAACGAACAAAAAATAAATGCAGAGGGTCCTCGATTTACAACGATTTGTTTAGTGACCATTCAAAGTTACAACCTCACTGAGAAAGAGGAATTATGAATGTTCTTTACACTCACAGCATCCCCAGGATCACATAATCAAAATTCAGATGCTTGGCCACTGACTCACATTTATGACGGTGGCAGCGTTATGGCCACTGACTCACATTTATGACGGTGGCAGCGTTATGGCCACTGACTCACATTTATGGCGGTGGCAGCGTTATGGCCACTGACTCACATTTATGGCGGTGGCAGCGTTATGGCCACTGACTCACATTTATGACGGTGGCAGCGTTATGGGGCCATGTGATCCCATTTCTTGACCTTCTGACAAGCCACAGCAAGCCGGATTCGCTTAACCACTGCAGTGATTCACTTAACAACTACAGCAAGGAAAGTCGTAAAACAGGACCGATCTCACTTAACAACTGTCTCACTTAGCAACAGAAAAAGGTGTAGACAGGGCAGGAGATCAGTGGGAAGAGAAGCTGGCATGTCAACAGGTGGGCAAATGAGGTGTGAGAAAGCGAGATTCGGATGGTCCAGCTGGGCAGAAAGACCTCACCTCCAGCATTGCAGGTTGTGCGTGGACTCCAACTCCCAGAATCCCCCAGCCAGCGTGCCTTTAAGAGGAGAGGACTCCGACTCCCAGAATTCCCACCCAGCCTAACAATTTGGGAATTCTTAGAGTTGTAATCCACCTCTTTCGACTGGCCAAGTTTGAGAAACACCAATTTAAACTCTTCAAAAACTGAACCAACAAAACGAAACTCAAAGCCCAAAACAGAAATCCGTCCATTGGCCTCCACCTTTCCTTCTGGGTAAAGAATGCATGTCTATACTCCAATAAATATAAATATATATTTATATTCATGGCATATAAATCCAATAAATAAATAAATAAATAATAAATAAATAATAATAATAATAATAATAACAACAACAATAACAACAACAAAACATCCATAAGCATAATATAATTCTAATACTAATACTACTACTAATAATAAAGATTTCACAGACTGACTACAAGCATAGACACGATGCTGTGGCACAGATGATCCACTGAAACTTGTGCCGAAACTACCATTTACCAGCGGCAAAGAACTGGTGGGATCATAAGCCTGAAAAAGTGGTTGAAAATGAGGAAGCAAAACTACTGTGGGACTTCCGACTTCAGACTGACCGAATTCTGAAGCATAACACACCAGACATCCTGATTGTGGAGAAAAAGAAAGTATGGATCATCGACATCGCAATCCCAGGAGACAGCAGAATTGAGGAGAAGCAGCTAGAGAAATTAGTGAAATACGAAGATCTGAAAATTGAGCTGCAACGACTCTGGCATAAGCCAGTGAAAGTGGTCCCAGTGGTCCTTGGCACGCTGGGCGCAGTGCCAAAGGATCTCAGTGGACATTTGAAAACCATTGGAATTGACAAAATCTCCATCTGTCAATTGCAAAAGGCCGCTTTACTGGGATGGGCAAACATAATTCGCCGCTACATCACGCAGTCCTAGGTGCTTGGGAAGCGCCCGACTGGTGATGAAATACGAAATCCAGCATAGTGATCTAGTTTGCTGTGTTGTATTGACATAATAATAATAATAATAATAATAATAATAATAATAATGATAATAATGATAATAATGATAATAATGATAATAATGATAATAATGATAATAATGATAATAATGATAATAATGATAATAATGATAATAATGATGATGATAATAATGATAATAATGATAATAATGATAATAATAATAATGATGATGATGATGATAATAATAATGATGATAATGATGATAATAATGATAATAATGATGATAATAATGATAATAATGGTAATAATGGTAATAATAGTAGTAGTAGTAGTAATAATAATAATAATAATAATAATAATAATAATAATAATAATAATCTCATTCTTCCACCTGGGAAAATGAAAACAGACCGGCTTTTTCTGCAATGTACCCCAGGATTGGGACGTTCCATCAATGGTTCAAATTGCGACGACTCCCAATAGACTTGGAAAAGCAGAAAAGTCCAGAGGATGCCAACATAGCTGAACCATCCGGATGGGATTATGGGGGGAGCCTGAATCCCACCAAGCTCTCTTTGGTCTCTCCGCTTTTCCCCTCCAGCTCAAAGCCCGCCAATCCAAATTTTCTCACCGTACTATCGGGCAGGCGATTGCTCGCTGTCATCTTTCCCCCAGCTGCTAAGGCTTCTGATTTTCGCTAGGCTGGGCTCACCAGGGCGAGAGACATGGGGCGCGGTTTCACGCTCCGCCAACGGGACGAGCATGTGTGGCAGGTTGAGGCACCGCTGGATGGCCAGGCCCCGGTTCCACCTGTGGGATTTTTTTTCCTTTTGAGGAGGGCTGCCACGCCTCTGCACAACGCATCGCGTCCAGACGGCCTCGGGAAAGCGAGCGACATCTTGCAAGCAAATAGCCCGAATTTTTTGGAGAGGTCTTCTTGCTGCGACTTGATGGCACATGAAATGGATCATTGGAGGTGCCAGGTGACCCTTGGCGCACCGACACAAACCAACCCCCCCCCCCCAGCCCCAATGCGTTTCCTGCCCTGGGGTGTTCTGGCTGGTGAGCGTTTCCCTTCTCGAATGAACCCTGGTCCGGCTGGAAAAGCCTGTTTTTCTATTTCTTTTTTTCTTTTTTTCCCAATGCTGCTTTTCTGGCTCGGCAAATTTATGAGGCTGATTAATATTTCCAGAAAGATTACAACATGAACAGCAGAGTTACTTCCTTTGATTATTATTTTTTTTTATTTTTTTTTAAACGTCATAAATTTAGCCACATCCATAGAGAGGGGCCAGATCCCATCGGAAAAGAAAGTGTAGCTTGTAAGTAAGTGAGAATTTTAGATTTGGAAACATCTTGTCTCATATACTGAAACTGTAAGAGGGGAGGACTTCCACTTCCAGAATCC
The DNA here is from genome assembly GCF_031021105.1 of Erythrolamprus reginae. Taxonomy (NCBI): domain Eukaryota; kingdom Metazoa; phylum Chordata; class Lepidosauria; order Squamata; family Dipsadidae; genus Erythrolamprus; species Erythrolamprus reginae. The sequence goes on from NC_091963.1 coordinate 2,389,136, forward strand.
CCCCAGCCAGGATGCTTTAAGAGGGGAGGGCTTCCACTCCCAGAATCCCCCCACCCGGCACACTTTAAGGGGGAGGACTTCCCCTCCTAGAATCCCCCACCCGGCACACTTTAAGAGGGGAGGGCTTCCACTCCCAGAATCCCCCCACCCGGCACACTTTAAGGGGGAGGACTTCCACTCCCAGAATCCCCCACCCGGCACACTTTAAGAGGGGAGGGCTTCCACTCCCAGAATCCCCCCACCCGGCACACTTTAAGGGGGAGGACTTCCCCTCCTAGAATCCTCCACCCGGCATACTTTAAGGGGGAGGGCTTCCACTCCCAGAATCCCGAAGCCAAGATGCTTTAAGAGGGGAGGGCTTCCACTCCCAGAATCCCCCCACCCGGCACACTTTAAGAGGGGAGGGCTTCCCCTCCTAGAATCCCCCACCCGGCACACTTTAAGAGGGGAGGGCTTCCCCTCCTAGAATCTCTCACCCGGCACACTTTAAGGGGGAGGGCTTCCACTCCCAGAATCCCGAAGCCAAGATGCTTTAAGAGGGGAGGGCTTCCACTCCCAGAATCCCCCCAGCCAGGATGCTTTAAGAGGGGAGGGCTTCCACTCCCAGAATCCCCCCACCCGGCACACTTTAAGGGGGAGGACTTCCCCTCCTAGAATCCCCCACCCGGCACACTTTAAGAGGGGAGGGCTTCCACTCCCAGAATCCCCCCACCCGGCACACTTTAAGGGGGAGGACTTCCACTCCCAGAATCCCCCACCCGGCACACTTTAAGAGGGGAGGGCTTCCACTCCCAGAATCCCCCCACCCGGCACACTTTAAGGGGGAGGACTTCCCCTCCTAGAATCCTCCACCCGGCATACTTTAAGGGGGAGGGCTTCCACTCCCAGAATCCCGAAGCCAAGATGCTTTAAGAGGGGAGGGCTTCCACTCCCAGAATCCCCCCACCCGGCACACTTTAAGAGGGGAGGGCTTCCCCTCCTAGAATCCCCCACCCGGCACACTTTAAGAGGGGAGGGCTTCCCCTCCTAGAATCTCTCACCCGGCACACTTTAAGGGGGAGGGCTTCCACTCCCAGAATCCCGAAGCCAAGATGCTTTAAGAGGGGAGGGCTTCCACTCCCAGAATCCCCCCACCCGGCACACTTTAAGGGGGAGGACTTCCACTCCCAGAATCCCCCACCCGGCATACTTTAAGAGGGGAGGGCTTCCCCTCCTAGAATCCCCCACCCGGCACACTTTAAGAGGGGAGGGCTTCCACTCCCAGAATCCCCCCACCCGGCACACTTTAAGAGGGGAGGGCTTCCCCTCCTAGAATCCTCCACCCGGCACACTTTAAGGGGGAGGGCTTCCACTCCCAGAATCCCCCCACCCGGCACACTTTAAGAGGGGAGGGCTTCCCCTCCTAGAATCTCTCACCCGGCACACTTTAAGGGGGAGGGCTTCCACTCCCAGAATCCCGAAGCCAAGATGCTTTAAGAGGGGAGGGCTTCCACTCCCAGAATCCCCCCACCCGGCACACTTTAAGGGGGAGGACTTCCACTCCCAGAATCCCCCACCCGGCACACTTTAAGAGGGGAGGGCTTCCACTCCCAGAATCCCCCCACCCGGCACACTTTAAGAGGGGAGGGCTTCCCCTCCTAGAATCCTCCACCCGGCACACTTTAAGAGGGGAGGGCTTCCACTCCCAGAATCCTCCACCCGGCACACTTTAAGAGGGGAGGGCTTCCACTCCCAGAATCCCCCACCCGGCATACTTTAAGGGGGAGGGCTTCCACTCCCAGAATCCCGAAGCCAAGATGCTTTAAGAGGGGAGGGCTTCCACTCCCAGAATCCCCCCACCCGGCACACTTTAAGAGGGGAGGGCTTCCCCTCCTAGAATCTCTCACCCGGCACACTTTAAGGGGGAGGGCTTCCACTCCCAGAATCCCCCACCCGGCATACTTTAAGGGGGAGGGCTTCCACTCCCAGAATCCCGAAGCCAAGATGCTTTAAGAGGGGAGGGCTTCCACTCCCAGAATCCCCCCACCCGGCACACTTTAAGGGGGAGGACTTCCACTCCCAGAATCCCCCACCCGGCATACTTTAAGGGGGAGGGCTTCCCCTCCTAGAATCCCCCACCCGGCATACTTTAAGGGGGAGGGCTTCCACTCCCAGAATCCCGAAGCCAAGATGCTTTAAGAGGGGAGGGCTTCCACTCCCAGAATCCCCCCACCCGGCACACTTTAAGGGGGAGGACTTCCACTCCCAGAATCCCCCACCCGGCATACTTTAAGAGGGGAGGGCTTCCCCTCCTAGAATCCCCCACCCGGCACACTTTAAGAGGGGAGGGCTTCCACTCCCAGAATCCCCCCACCCGGCACACTTTAAGAGGGGAGGGCTTCCACTCCCAGAATCCCCCCACCCGGCACACTTTAAGGGGGGAGGCCTTCCCCTCCTAGAATCCTCCACCCGGCACACTTTAAGGGGGGAGGCCTTCCACTCCCAGAATCCCCCACCCGGCATACTTTAAGGGGGAGGGCTTCCACTCCCAGAATCCCGAAGCCAAGATGCTTTAAGAGGGGAGGGCTTCCACTCCCAGAATCCCCCCACCCGGCACACTTTAAGAGGGGAGGGCTTCCCCTCCTAGAATCCCCCACCCGGCACACTTTAAGAGGGGAGGGCTTCCCCTCCTAGAATCCCCCACCCGGCACACTTTAAGAGGGGAGGGCTTCCCCTCCTAGAATCCCCCACCCGGCACACTTTAAGAGGGGAGGGCTTCCACTCCCAGAATCCCCCCACCCGGCACACTTTAAGAGGGGAGGGCTTCCCCTCCTAGAATCCCCCACCCGGCACACTTTAAGGGGGAGGGCTTCCCCTCCTAGAATCCCCCACCCGGCACACTTTAAGAGGGGAGGGCTTCCACTCCCAGAATCCCCCCACCCGGCACACTTTAAGAGGGGAGGGCTTCCCCTCCTAGAATCCCCCACCCGGCACACTTTAAGGGGGAGGACTTCCACTCCCAGAATCCCCCACCCGGCATACTTTAAGGGGGAGGGCTTCCACTCCCAGAATCTCTCACCCGGCACACTTTAAGGGGGAGGGCTTCCACTCCCAGAATCCCGAAGCCAAGATGCTTTAAGAGGGGAGGGCTTCCACTCCCAGAATCCCCCCACCCGGCACACTTTAAGGGGGAGGACTTCCACTCCCAGAATCCCCCACCCGGCATACTTTAAGGGGGAGGACTTCCACTCCCAGAATCTCTCACCCGGCACACTTTAAGGGGGAGGGCTTCCACTCCCAGAATCCCGAAGCCAAGATGCTTTAAGAGGGGAGGGCTTCCACTCCCAGAATCCCCCCACCCGGCACACTTTAAGGGGGAGGACTTCCACTCCCAGAATCCCCCACCCGGCATACTTTAAGGGGGAGGGCTTCCACTCCCAGAATCCCGAAGCCAAGATGCTTTAAGAGGGGAGGGCTTCCACTCCCAGAATCCCCCCACCCGGCACACTTTAAGGGGGAGGGCTTCCACTCCCAGAATCCCGAAGCCAAGATGCTTTAAGAGGGGAGGGCTTCCACTCCCAGAATCCCCCCACCCGGCACACTTTAAGGGGGAGGGCTTCCACTCCCAGAATCTCTCACCCGGCACACTTTAAGGGGGAGGGCTTCCACTCCCAGAATCCCGAAGCCAAGATGCTTTAAGAGGGGAGGGCTTCCACTCCCAGAATCCCCCCACCCGGCACACTTTAAGGGGGAGGACTTCCCCTCCTAGAATCCCCCACCCGGCACACTTTAAGGGGGAGGACTTCCACTCCCAGAATCTCTCACCCGGCACACTTTAAGGGGGAGGACTTACTCACAGAATCCCCCACCCAGCATTTTTTAAGAGGGGAGGACTTCCAGAATCCCCCAGCCGGCATGCTTTAAGAGGGGAGGACTTCCACTCACAGAATCCCCCAGTCAGCATGCTGACCAGGTCACATGACCTACTTTTGCAACCTCCTGATAACCAAAACCATCGCTTAAGGATCCTGTAATTAACACTGGAAATGGTTCATTTAACAACAGTAGCAAGAAAGGACATCAAACGAGGCAAAACTCACTTAACAAATATCTCACTTAGCAACTGACATTTTGGGCGCGTTTGCGGTCGTAAGTCAAGCATTGCCTGTAAAAGCAATAACTCTGCAAACCAAAAGTTCTCCTTGATCTCCTAGTCCTCATTAATTCCTTTCGGCATTCATGTGATGCTCAAATGTTTGGTTTCCGGTCCCTATTAACATATATTAGCTCTTTGATGTGCACTGGGCTTTTGGAGCCATTATAATTTTAGCAATCGTCAGCAAGCAGAGGATTAGCATCTAAAACGATTTTCATAAAAATTCGTTTATTAATCTCAACGGGGCAACCAGGACCAGTAAATTAATTCCCGAAGGTAGCATTGTCCGAGTTTCTTATTAAAATTGGCTCAATATTCCAGCAACTCTAGCAAGTAGTCCTGAATTACAATGGTTCATTTGCTGACCGTTCAAATTTACAATGGCACTGACCAACATACCAGGAGGAAAATGAGCCGTCGAAAAATCCAGAAATTCAGTTTTAAAAGATAAATACAGTACAATTTTTTTAAAGGGGAAATATATATATATATATATATATATATAGGCAGTCTTTGACTTACAACAGTTCATTTAATGACCATTCAAAGTTACAGCGGCACTGACAAAAGTGGCCTAGGACCATTTTTCACACTTATGACCATTTCAGCATCCCTGTGGTCACATGATCCGAATTCGGATGGTTGGCAACTGATTCATATTTATGACGGTCGTAGTGTCCGGCAGGTCACATGATCTCCTTTTGCGACCGCGTGATTTACTCAACCACAGCAATGATTCACTTAACGACTTAGGCACAAAAATGTTTCAAAATCAGCTGGAATTCACAAATGTTTTACTGAGTAACGGAAATTGTGGTTGTAAATCGAGGGCTACCTATATAATTTCTGATCATCCTTGAAAGAAAACAACTTTTTCAATCAGCTTCATCGCTATTTAATACCCTCTTTCCCCCCAAAATAAGACATTCCCTGATAAATAAGCAGAATTGGGCTTCTGAGTGCATCGCAATAAGGCCAAGCGCTTATTTCAGGGATCAAAAAAATAAAAGGCAGGGTCTTATTTTTGGGGAGCACTCAGGTATAATCCCTTACAGGCATAGAGTTGCGTGATACAATAAATTAAAACAGAGCAATTTTAACATGCAGGTTTAAAGAAATGATTAAAAATAGTATATTAACTAAAAACTGGCAGGATTACTCTCTTGTTACAATGGGGAATTTCCTTGATGGTGGCTTTTTAAAAAGAAGAATGGAAGACTTAATCCCAGAGGCAGAAATTAAAGATTTGCAACAATAACAAAAAACCTCTTGTGGAAGTTTTAACATGTAAAGTTTTCAAAAGAATAAGACGACTTTTTTTCCCTTTCGAGTTCACGCTTCTATGGGTTTCAGTTTCCAAAGCCAGCACGTATGGACTTACCAAGAATTCCCCTGCCACCATACTTTGAATTGGGTGGACTTCAACTCCCAGCATCCCTCAGCCAGCATGCTTTAAGACTGGGATGGCGAAGCTATGGGCACATGGGCCACAGGTGGCATGCAGAGCCATATCCGAGGGCCAGTGAGGCACTGCCCTATATCAGCTCCACAGCTGATTTTCGGCCTTCCCCGGGCTTCAGGAAAGCCTCCAGAGCAGTGTTTCCCAACCTTGGCCACTTGAAGATATTTGGACTTCAACTCCCAGAATTCCCCAGCCAGCAAATACTGGCTGGGGAATTCTGGGAGTTGAAGTCCAGATATCTTCAAGTGGCCAAGGTTGGGAAACACTGCTCCAGAGGCTCTGTATGGTGAAAAACGGACCCAATGGGCCTACTAGAAGTTTGTAAACGAACTTCCGGTAGGCCCATTGGGTCAATTTTTCATCCTCAGGCTTCAATAAAGCCTCCAGAGTAGAGGGATGGGTTCCTCTTACCTTCCTACTGGTGCGCTACATACACATCGCATTTGGTTTTTTTTAAGATAATGGGTTTTAGTCATAGTTTTAATTATTAGATTTGTACCTATATTGTTTTTATTGTTGTTGTGAGCCGCTCCGAGTCTCCGGAGAGGGCCGGCATACAAGTCTAATAAATTATTATTAATTATTATATCACGCGCAATTTTGCTTCTGTGCATGCGCCAAGGGATGATTTTCTTTCTGTGCATGCTCAGGGAGCAAAAATTAGGTGAAAAGATGGTTCTGCACACGGACCAGCAAAGTCAGCACTGGAGGCTGGCATGTGTAAATTGTGTAATCAGCAGGCCACTACTTGAGTGGTGCACCGCCTGGCTTACTTGTAAGCATGGGGGCAGCATAGGGAGTGGTTGTACGGTTTCTGCCACACGAATCCCAGCGGCCGACTAGGTCCCACAAAGTTGGCCTTCTCTGGGTCCCATGGACTAAACAGGGGAAGAGCCTTCTCTGTGGTGGCCCCGGCTAAGGATAAATTATGATTTATCCTTACCAGCAAAGATGCTCTTACAGGCAGTCCTCAACATGCGACCATTCACTTAGTGACTGCTCAACATTGCCACGGCACTGAAATAAGTGAGTTACGCAACTCCATCACGATCCTCTTAACTTCCGCCTAAACAACTATCCCAGGAACCCATAAAATAATACTACGAATCATTGATAAAAGGATGAACAAGTTCAAAAGGATAAAAATTTAAACTCTAACTCAAGTTTAGAAACTCAAAATTTTCATTTATACCGATAGTAAAGATCTTAAATGCTTTAGACCAGTGTTTGCCAACCTTGGCAACTTGAAGATATTTGGACTTCAAGTCCCAGAATTCCCGAGCCAGCGAATACTGGCTGGGGAATTCTGGGAGTTGAAGTCCCGATATCTTCAAGTTGCTAAGGTTGGGAAACACTGCTGTAGAGTACCCGTAATTGGGTCAACAGATAAATTGACATTATTTACAACATCTGATAAATTTATAGATAGGAATTTTCCTCTTCTTTTCTTCCTTCTTTTTCTTCTTTATTTTTTCCCTTCTTTCTCTTTCCTCTTCCTTTTTCTTTCCGTCTCTTCCTTTCCCTTTAGTTTTTTTCCCTTTTTATATTATTATTATTATTATTATTATTATTATTATTATTATTATTATTTATTAGACTTGTATGCCGCCCTTCTTCAAGGACTCGGGGCGGATATATATATATACAGTATTTGTCGGATCACCCTGGTATATTGAATGTATATTGATCCTGGTATAGCCCTTCCCTGGTACAAAGCTGAAAGGATCAGATCCTGTGGTCTAGAGGTTAATTCTCTGCTTATAAAGCAGAAGCTACTGGATCAAATCCCAGTAAGGTTATGGCTCGCTGATGGGGCCAGAACAAGGCCAAAATAGTGCTATCCTAGTCTCTCTTAATTTTTAAAATTCAGCAAAAACATGTAATATATGTGTGTTTGTGTGTGTGTGTGTGTGTGTGTGTGTACTTTGATTTATAGCTGCATACTCAAATTCATATACTGTACATTTGTACCAATATTTGCATAGTCCTTTTGCTTTATGTATCCCCTCCCCTATTAATCTTCAATAAAGATTACATTTTCTTTAAAAAAAAACACAAAATAAGTGAGTTATGCCCATTTTTCACACTTATGACCGTTGTAGTGTCCCTGTGGTCACATGTTTTGTGACCTTCTGATGAGCAGGGTCAATAGGGATTCGCTTAACAACCGTGTGACTAACTTAACAACTGCAGGGATTCGTTTAACAACGGAAGGCAAGAAAGGTCATAAAAGGAGGCAAAACTCGACTGAACCACTGTGGAATAGAAACGTTAGGCTCCACTGTAGTTGTCATAAGTCGAGGACTTCCTGCATTGAAACCCTACGGTCGTTAGCGCCTCCCTGGGGAGTTCCTACACCCAAGACGGCTTCGCAAAATGTGTCTTCTGGATGCAAAAGTCACAAAAGTGTGAAAAGGCAGGAAATCACGCCCAGGAGACCTCCTCTTGCTGCAAACTTTATTTCGTAGTGGAAAATTAAGAGGCACAACAACAAACGACAACCACAAATGTTCAGCAACAGCACAGCTTGAGTAAGAGTCCAAAACAGGAGAGGATGAATCAGAAGGCAGATGTAGTCGAGAGTTCTTGGAAGCGACTTTCGGGAGTAAATGCAATACTGCACAATATAAATGGGTGGGCTTTTTTTGTGCTCCTTCAAAGTTTGCAAAGACAAGTGTGCAAAATATTTGGCACTGCATTGTATTTTGTATTGCATCGTGTTTTGAGTCATATTTTGAATCATATTTGAATTATGTTTCGCATTCTGTTTTGAGTTTTGTTTTGTATTTTAAAGTATTGTGTGGTATTTTTTATTATATTTTGCACTGTATTTGCATTGCATTTTGTAATGTATTGTGTTTTGTACTGGATATACACTTTGTATTTATGTGTACGGCATTTTGTAGTGTATTGTATGGTTTTATATTCATTCCTTGCCTTTCGCAAGCTCCTTAAAACCCACCTCTGCCGTCAGGCATGGGGGAACTGAGATATTCTTTCCCCCTAGGCTTCTACAATTTATGCATGGTATGTCTGTATGTATGATTGGTTTTATAACAAGGGTTTTTAGCTGTTGTAGTATTGGATTGTCCCATGCTGTTTTTATCACTGTTGTTAGCCGCCCCCAGTCTACGGAGAGGGGCGGCATACAAATCCAATAAATAAATGAATAAATAATAAATAAATATTGCATTTTTGCCATATTGTATTTGGTGTTTGTATTCTGCTTTGTATTGTACCATGTTTTGTATTGGATTGCATTTCATACTGTATTATATTTATACATACGTACTGTATATACTTATATAGAGAGCTGGGATGGCGCAGCAGGTAGAGTGCTGTACTGCAGGCCACTGAAGCTGACTGTAGATCTGTAGGTCCGAGGTTCAAATTCCATCACCGGCTCAAGGTTGACCCAGCCTTCCATCCTTCCGAGGTGGGTAAAATGAGGACCCGGATTGTGGGGGCAATAGGCTGGCTCTGTTAAAAAGTGCTATTGCTAACATGTTGTAAGCCGCCCTGAGTCTAAGGAGAAGGGTGGCATAAAAATTGATTGATTGATTAAATATATTATATTATATTATATTATATTATATTGGATTGGATTGGATTGCATCTTGTGTTGTATTCCTATTGTATTTTGCACTGTGCTGTGCCTTGTATGGTGGTGGTATTATTATTATTATTATTATTATTATTATTATTATTATTATTATTAATTGGATTTGTATGCCGCCCCTCTCTGTAGACTCGGTATGGTACTTACATCCTGCTTTTATTCTTTTTATAAATAACATCCCTAATACTCTTCCTTCCTTTCTTCTATTCTCCCCACCACAACAGCCCTGCGAGGTAGGCTGGCTCTCTGAGAGTTACTAGCCCAATGTCACTCAACTGCCTCTCAAGCCTAAGGTGGGACTAGAACTCCCTGTCCCCTGGTGATTGGCCCAAAGTCACCCACCCGGCTTTCACACTTAAGGCGTGACTAGAACTCACCATCTTCTGCTTTCAGTGCCTTAACCATTAAACCGAACTGCCTCTTTTAGAGTTTTAGACTTTCATTTAAAAGACATTATGAGCTGATATTCTAATTTTTGCAAAACAACTGTACATCTCTCCATCTTCATCCTTATTTGTGTGGATCATGGTTCTTCTACAGATAATCCTGGATTAATTGCTATCTGTTTAACCCACTGATCAAAGCCACGATGGTGTTGAAAAAGGCGACTTTGACCAGACCTCACAGTTATGACCACGGCAATATCTCGCTGGTCATAAAACAAGGATTGCACATGGAACAATATTGGACCTCTGAAAAGTATAAGCATGCGTATGTCCTCAGTACTTTGTTTGGGCCCCTTTTACAGCAAATACTGCTTCTATGCAGCCTGACATGGAAGCTATCGGCCTGTGGCACTGCCAATATTGTTCTATGTAGAATCCTTGTTTTATTGATTGCATGTAATATTCTAGTTTTCTGAGATGGTGGATTTTGGGTTTTTCATGAGCTGTGCCCCATAATCATCACAATTTTGACCAATCACGGCTTGAACTATCTTGCCTCGTATGTAGTGAGCCTCTCTCATATATTACGCTTCATCTTTTAAGTTGTATTATTGGAATAAATGAAGTTTCGAACAACATTCTAAGTTTTTGAGCTTCACCTGTATATATATATAAATGTCACATTTTTTTTGCTGAATTTGAAAATTAAGGGAGACTAGGATAGATCTATTTCGGCCTTATTTTGGCCTCATCAGCTAGCCATACCCACTGGGACTTGAACCTGCAACCTTTGCCTTGTAAGGCAGAGAATTATCCTCTAGGCTACAGTATCCAATCCCTTCAGCTCTGCACCAGGGAAGGGTTACATATTTGTGTGTGTGTGTCGAATCACCCTGGTGTATTGAAGGAACATCAATATATATATGTAGATTGTTCGGAGTTCGGGTTTTGCCCCGTGTAATATTTTGAGTGTCTATGCGACGTTTTGGTGAAATCACATTCATCATCATCAGGCTGAAGTTGTAAGCTTCGTGCTGCTGTAGATATATATATATATCTACAATAATACCTGTATAACTGTAGATATAACTATATCTACAGCAGCACGAAGCTTACAACTTCAGCCTGATGATGGTGAATGTGATTTCACCGAAACGTCGCATAGACACTCAAAATATTACACGGGGCAAAACCCGAACTCAGAACAATCTACATACATGAACGAAAACACACACACACACACACACACACACACACACACATATATATATATGTCACTTGTTTTTTTTGCTGAAAATTAAGGGATTTTCATATATATTTTCATTCATTCATTCATTCATTCATTCATTCATTCATTCATTCATTCGATTTTTATGCCGCCCTCCTCCTTAGACTCAGGGCGGCTTACAACATGTTAGCAATAGCACTTTTTAACAGAGCCAGCCTATGGCCCCCACAATCCGGGTCCTCATTTTACCCACCTCGGAAGGATGGAAGGCTGAGTCAACCAATATACTGTTGCCACTTTTTCCTGATTGTTCCCTGCGGCTGTTGGCATGGGGGAAAGTTTTTTTTCTGGGTCAAAGAAGCTGGTTTCAGCTAATTTCTAACAAATGTCTCACTTAACGACAGAAATTTGGGCTCAATTGTGGACACAGATCTACCTGCAGCAACGTGAGACAGGGAAAGACCTGGTATTGAACAATTGCTTAAGAACTGTCATAAAATGAGGCGCTAACCTTTTAAAAAAACCCAAACCAACCCGGTCTTAGCAATGGAAACAGTGGCCATAAGGTGAGGGCTACCCATATTCCAGCCAATCAGGGACAGCACAGCATTGGCAATGATGTTGTGGAACCGAGCCAGTCAGGAAATTCAACAAAAAAGTTTGTGACACCAACGGGCGGTGCAGGAAACGAAACCTCTTTGCTTAAACCGAGTTAGTTCTCTAATATCTGGGTTTGGCTTCTATCAGAAGTGAGTAATAATCCATTGTCCTCTCTAAGGCAGGTCTCCTCATGCACGGGGTGTGGTTGTGGAAGGTGACACACACACACACACACACACACACACACACACACACACACACACAGAGGATAATACCTGTTTTGGACCCACACCTGTGGCAAAGCAACACCTGCTCCATTGTCTTGGTAACAAAAGCAGGTGACCTACCTGTCTATTCAATTCTTAGCATCTCGTATCACTTGAGAATCTCAGGCGGATCAAAGTGTATCAGTGGTCCTCGACTTACAGCCACAACTGAGCCCAGGACTTAACCTCGCTAAGTGAAATACTTGTTAAGTGAATTCTGTCCCGTTTTACAACTAAGTGAATCCCTGCAATTGTTCATCTAGAAACCTGGTTGTTAAATGAACCTGCCCTCCCCATTGGCTTTGCTTGTCGGGAGGTCGCAAAAGCGGATCACGTGAGACCCCAGACACCGTCATAAATATGAGTCAGTTGCCTAGCTATTTTGAGTACGTGAGTTGCAATGGTCACAGGTGTGAAAAACAGTCATAAGTCATTTTTCCCCCCAGCACTATTATAATTTTGAACAGAAACATAAGAAACACAGAAGATTGACGGCAGAAAAAGACCTCCTGCTCCATCTAGTCTGCCCTTATACTATTTCCTGTATTTAGGGTGGATCTATGTTTATGCCAGGCATGTTTGAATTCAGTTCCTGTGGATTTACCAACCATGTCTGCTGGAAGTTTGTTCCAAGTATCTACTACACTTTCAGTCAAATCATATTTTCTCACAGTTGCTTCTGATCTTTCCCCCAACTGACCTCAGATTGTGCCCCCTTGTTCTTGGGTTCACTTTCCTATTAAAAACAGTTCCTCCCTGAACCTTATTTACCGACCACGTCTGCTGGAAATTTGCTCCAAGCATCTACTACTCTTTCAGTCAAATCATATTTTCTCACAGTTGCTTCTGATCTTTCCCCCAACTGACCTCAGATGGTGCCCCCTTGTTTTCAGGTCACTTTCCTATTAAAAACGCTTCCTGCCTGAACCTTATTTACCAACCATGTCTGCTGGAAATTTGTTCCAAGCATCTACTACTCTTTCAGCAAATCATATTTTCTCACAGTTGCTTCTGATCTTTCCCCTAACTGACCTCAGATTGTTCCCCCTTGTTCTTGGGTTCACTTTCATATTAAAAACACTTCCCTCCTGAACCTTATTTAACCCTTTAACATATTTAAATGTTTCGATCATGTCCCCCTGTTTCCTTCTGTCCTCCAGACTCTACAGATGGAGTTCATGAAGTCTTTCCTGATATGTTTTATGCTTAAGACCTTCCACCATTCTTGTAGCCTGTCTGTAAAAGTTACTAAAAAAATTGCTATATGTAGAGGACAATCTGTAAATCCCTCTCTCTCCACATTTGCACTCAAACTGGAGGGGAAAAAATCAAGTTTGCCAGATGAATAAGATGCCCCTTAAACATCTGCGAAAAAAGTCTAAATTTGTCAGACGGTCGAGATGACCCAACCTTAGGCAAGCTGCTATTGATGGTTTATTTTTAAACTGCAGAAATACCTAATTTCCCCCTGTTCAATCCAGTGCAAGGACTGGCACTGTCAAAGAAAAAGTCTATTCCTTTTTATTTTAAAGTTTTGACAAGGAAATCCAGGATAGGGTAAGGTCTTCAGCCTTGGGAATGGGGGTTGGACTAGATGACCTCTGAGGTCCTTTTCAGATCAGTAATGGCCTGCTGCCCCCACGGGGAGGAGGGGCACGCAGTGGGGGTAGTAAGTTTATGCAATCTTTATTGAATATTTAATAGGGTTTTTTGTTGTCCTTCCTTCTGCGGAGAGGGGCGGCATACAAATCCAATTAATAATAATAATAATAATAATAATAATAATAATAATAATAATATCTTAGTATGATCCTTAATTACTTTTAAAATAGGAAATGATTTAATATAAATAATTAAATAGTGTATTTTTATCCATAAACTCTTTAATCATTTTAATCGTTCTCTAGAACTGAATTTTTATAGCAATTAAACAATATTGAGCTACTTGCCTAATCTGTTATCCTACTGAACCTTGCAGGTTCAGTACAAAACCTTAAAATGTCACTGTGCTCCTCAACAAATAATGCTGTCTATCCTTTGTCTGTTTTGTGGCTATTCAAATAATGCGGCTTCATCCACTGAAAAAGAACCCAAGCACCTATTTGAAAACTTACCTTGGTTGGTAAGCCACTCCCACCCAGTCACATGACCTTTAAGCCACCCCCATCACATGATTGCCAAGCCACTCCTACCTATCAAGCCACACCTACAGTGTGGAAGTAAAAATTTTGGCAGCCCATCACTGTCTCTATTCTATTGTTCTGTTCTATTCTACTCTATCCTTAATTTCAATATTCTATTCTGTCCTGTTTTTCTCTTCTTTCTGTTCTGTTGTGTCCGGTTCCATGTTCTATTCTGTTTGTCTATATTCTATTATATTCTGTTCTATTCCGTTCTATGTTCCATGTTCTGTTCCCATATATTCTTCTTATTTCTATTGTTCTGTTGTGTTGTCTGCTCTGCCTTTAATTCCAATATTTTATTCTCTTTTCTGTTCTATTGTTCCGTTCTATGTTCTATCCTTAATTCCATTCATCATTCTATCCTATCCTATTCCTATTCTTTACTCCATTTCCATAAATTCTATTCTGTTCTATTCCGTTTCCATTGTACTAATTTTTTGCTCACATTCACAATAGTATTTGTTTACATATACACTGCTCAAAAAATAAAGGGAACACTCAAATAACACATCCTAGATCTGAATGAATGAAATATTCTCATTGTTCAGTACAAAGTTCAATATGCACAACAGCAGGTGAAATTGATTGTCAATCAGTGTTGCTTCCTAAGTGGACAGCTTGATTTCACAAAAGTTTGATTTACTTGGAGTTATATGGTGTTGTTTAAAGTGTTCCCTTTATTTATTTACTTTTGAGCAGTGTAGTTCCTTCAAAAGGGCCAACTAAAAAAATAAACAAAAGTAAATAAGAGCCTAGAAACGTGATACGTTTTTCATTGTGCTCTTTTTAGTAAAGTTAGAGAGGCATTTGGCATTTTTGCGGAGATCGGCCAATGCCTTCTCTTTACCTTTTAATATTTTATGCTTTTTGCTATGCACCATCTGTCTGTGCTCAATGGCAAGGTAAAGTATCTGATAGGGCCGTGATGGAGAAACTATGGCACAGGTGGCACTCAGAGCCCCTCTGCAGACTCACCAGCCAGCCGTTGCCCCAGCTCAGCTCTGCCCCACAGGCGAGGGGGCATGCAACAGATGCATGCACAAATGTTTGGGTGGGTGTTTGGGTGGGTGTATGCGCAGCGTCCAAGCAGGGGGTTCACACGTGCAGGGCTTTCTTTCTTTCTTTTTTTCTTTCTTTCTTTCTCTCTCTATATATCTCTCTCTTTCCTTCCTTTTTCTCTTCTTCATTCCTCCCTCCCTTTCTTCCTTTCTTCCTTTCTCTCTTTCCTTCCTTCCTCTCTTCCTTCCTTCCTTCCTTCCTCTTTCTTTCTTTCTTTCTTTCACTTTCCTTCCTCCTTCTCTTCTTCCTCCCTCCCTTTTCTCCTTCCTCTTCCTTCCTTCCTTCCTTTCTTTCTATCTCTTTCCTTCCTTCCTCTCTTCCTCCTTCCTTCCTTCCTTCCTTTCTCTCTCTTTTCTTCCTTCTTCTCTTCTTCCTCCCCCTCCCTCCATTTTCCTTTCTTTCTTTCTTTCCTTCCTTCTCTTTCCTTCCTTCTTCTCTTCTTCCTGTCTTCCTTCCTCTCTCTTCCTTCTTCTCTTTTCTTCCTTCTTCTCTTCTTCCTCCCTCCCTCCCTCTTTCTCTCTCTCTTTCTTTCTCTTTTCTTTTTTCTTCTCTTCTTCCTTCCTCCCTCCCTTCCTTTCTCTCTCTCTTTCTCTCTCTTTCCTTCCTTCCTTCCCCTTTCTTTCTTTCTTTCTCTCTCTCTCTCTCCTTCCTTCTTCCTCCCTCTCTCCCTTCCTCTTCCTTTCTTCCTTCCTTCCCTCCTTCCTTCCTTTCTCTCTCTCTCTTCCTTCCTTCCTTCCTTCCTTCCTTGATTTATTGGGTTTGTACACCACCCCTCTCCATGGACTCGGGGCGGCTCACAGCAAGTCCAAAATAAAACAGTGTACAAAATACAATTGGATCCAATTAATATAAATAGTCTAAAACATTATAGAAGTTAGATATCAGAAATCATTCACTCAAATACAAACCAAGCATGCTAAGCATTCAGTGGCCAGAGACTGGGATCTAATGACCTCAAGCCTGGTGGCATAAATAAGTTTTCAAGTTCTTAAGAAAGGCAAAGAAGGTTGGGGCAGTACGAATCTCTGGGGGGAGCTGATTCCAGAGGGCCGGGCCCCCCACAGAGAAGGCTTTTCCCCTAGGTCCCACCAAGCGACATTGTCTAGTCGACGGGACCCGGAGAAGGCCGACTCTGTGGGACCTGACCGGATGCTGGGATTCATGCGGCAGAAGGCGGTCCCGCAAGTAATCTGGTCCGATGCCATGTAGGGCTTTATAGGTCATAACCAACACTTTGAATTGTGTTTGGAAATCAATTAGCAGCCAGAGCAGTTCGCGGAGTGCTGGAGAGACATGGCATACCTTGGAAGGCCCATGATTGCTCGCGCGGCATTTTACACAATATGTAGTTTCTCAACACTATTCAGAGGTAGCCCCATGTAGAGGGCATTGCAGTAGTCGAACCTCGAGGTGATAAGCGCATGAAAGACTGTGAGTAGAGACTCCCTGTCCAAATAGGGCTGCAACTGCATTGGTTGCCGATCAATTTCCGGTCACAATTCAAAGTGTTGGTTATGACTTATAAAGCCCTTCATGGAACCGGACCAGAATATCTCTGAGACAGCCTTCTGCTGCACGAATCCCAGCGACCGGTTAGGTCCCACAGAGTTGGCCTTCTCCGGGTCCCTTCGAATAAACAATGTCTTTTGGCGGGCCCCAGGGGAAGAGCCTTCTCTGTGGCGGCCCCGACCCTCTGGAACCAGCTCCCCCCAGAGATTAGAACTGCCCCACCCTCCCTGCCTTTCATAAACTCCTTAAAACCCACCTTTGCCGTCAGGCATGGGGGAATCGAATCATCTCCCCCGGGCCTATACAATTTAAGTATGGTATGTCTGTGTGTATGTATGCTTTAATAACGGGGATTTTAATGTTTTCTTTTTTAACCGTTAAAATTATTACATTTGTTATGAACTGTTTTCTATTGTTGTTGCTAGCCGCCCCGAGTCTACGGAGAGGGGCGGCATACAAATCTAATAAGTAAGTAAGTAAGTAAGTAAGTAAGTAAGTAAGTAAGTAAGTAAGTAAGTAAGTAAGTAAGTAAACCAACCAACCAACCAACCAACCAACCGGTGCACCCAGACGAACCTGAGCAAATGCCCCCCCTTGCCACAGCCAAACGGTGAGGTTTCAAAGTCAGCTGTGGTTCGAGGAGGCCGCCCAAGTTGCGGACCCTCTCTGAGGAGGTCACAAGTCCCCTCCACAGGATGATGGACGGACAGATGGAATTGTCCCTGGGAGGCAGAACCCACAGCCACTCCGTCTTATCAGGGTTGAGTTTGAGTCTGCTGACACCCATCCAGACCCCAACAGCCTCCAGACACCTGCACATCACTTCCACTGCTTCGTTGATTGGACATGGGGTGGAGTTGTAAAGCTGGGTATCATCCGCATACTGATGATACCTCACCCCATGCCCTTGGATGATCTCACCCACCGGTTTCATGCAGATATTAAATAGTAGGGGGGAGAGGACCGACCCCTGAGGCACCCCACAAGGGAGTAACCTCGAGGTCGACCTCTGACCCCCCACTAACACCGACTGCGACCGACCGGAGAGGTAGGAGGAGAACCACTGGAGAACAGTGCCTCCCACTCCCAGCCCCTCCAGCCGGCGCAGAAGGATACAATGGTCGGGATGGAGGTGTTTTGGGCACTTGGCGCAGAAAAGGGCAGCCATCACTGTGATAGGGCGAAACTCTTGCCCCTATAGCTGAATAATTTGGGTTTTCAGCAAATTACAGACGTCTTTTTCAATGGTTGTTTTTAAATAATATTATTTTTTGAGGATCACCTGACAAAACATGAATTATTCTGATCTGGTGCAAAGCGAGGAAGCTGAGAGAAAAAAGAACTACTGTAGGAGGAAGTCAAATATGGTAGATCAAATTAAAGATTTGAACAAACTAGGTAGCTCTCAGAGGGTGGACTCCAACTCTCAGAATTCCCCAGCTGGCCATGCTTTAAGTTATGTGGACTCAACTCCCAGAATTGCTCAGTCAATCATGTTTTAGGAGGGATGGACTCCAACTCCCATAATCCCCCACCTGTAAGGCCTAGACAGGTGCACTGACTGGGGTAATTCTGAGAGAGAGAGAGAGAGAGAGAGAAAGAAAGAAAGAAAGAAAGAAAGAAAGAGAAAGGAAGTGAGGAAGGAAGGAAGGTAGAAAAGAAGGAAGGAACGAAAAAGATAGAGAAAGGAAGGAAGGAAGAAGTGAAAAAGGAAAGAAAGATCGGGCGGTAGGAAAGGCAAGTAGGATGCTTGGCTGCATAGCTAGAGGTATAACAAGCAGGAAGAGGGAGATTGTGATCCCCTTATATAGAGCGCTGGTGAGACCCCACTTGGAATAATACTGTGTTCAGTTCTGGAGACCTCACCTACAAAAAGATATTGACAAAATTGAACGGGTCCAAAGACGGGCTACGAGAATGGTGGAAGGTCTTAAGCATAAAACGTATCAGGAAAGACTTCATGAACTCCATCTGTATAGTCTGGAGGACAGAAGGAAAAGGGGGGGGGACATGATCGAAACATTTAAATATGTTAAAGGGTTAAATAAGGTCCAGGAGGGAAGTGTTTTTAACAGGAAAGTGAACACAAGAACAAGGGGACACAATCTGAAGTTAGTTGGGGGAAAGATCAAAGGCAACATGAGAAAGTATTATTTTACTGAAAGAGTAGTAGATCCTTGGAACAAACTTCCAGCAGACGTGGTTGGTAAATCCACAGTAACCGAATTTAAACATGCCTGGGATAAACATATATCCATTGTAAGATAAAATACAGGAAATAGTAAAAGGGCAGACTAGATGGACCATGGGGTCTTTTTCTGCCGTCAGTCTTCTATGTTTCTATGTTTCTAAAGAGAGAGAGAAAGAAAGAAATAGGAAAGAAGGGAGGAGAGGGAGAGAAAGAGAGAGAGAAAGGAGGGAGGGAAGAAGAGAAGAAGGAAGGAAGGAAGAGAGAAAGAGAGGAAGAGAGAGGAAGGAAGAAAAGGGAAGGAAGGAAAAAGAGAGGAAGGAAGGAAAGAAAAAGAGAAAGAGGAAGGAAGGAAAGAGAGAGAGGAAGGAAGGAAGGAAGGAAGGAAGGAAGGAAGGAAGGAAGGAAGGAAGGAAAAAGAGAGGAAAGAGGGAAAATTTGAGAAACACTGATCTCCGGGGGGTTTTTAATAGCAAGTTGTGACCGCATCATTTATCAGAACAAACAATTTTGTTGGTGAAAGCCATGAAGATTGCAGGGAAAATAACCCGAAAGAAGAGGAAAGCTTATTTTAACCGCCTTGAGGCATTTGGAATGGAACAAGTCAGATTTCCTCCGAATTAGCTATTAAGACACTCTAATTGCATTTTATTTGCATTTTATAGTGTTAGGATTCAGGCTGCCCTGCAGGCTTGTAGCTAATCGATCCGATCTCACAGAAAGATTTGAGATGCGCAGACATTGTTCAGAAGTGAGGAAGACTGGAGAAAGGGGGGGGGGAGAGAAAGAGGAGGAGGAGGAAGACTGTGGGATCCTTAGTGCTCTCCGAATTTAAGACAGATTCAGATTAAATGTCAAGTTCCAGGTAGCACCCAAACTAAATCAGAGTCCAAGTCAAAGTATTCCTCAAAGTTCCAATTTATTTCCGGAGCCATCCTGGCGCCCACGCTGGGAATCCTGAATCCTGAGATTCCCACCCAGTTGAAAGTTCACATCCCACCCCCACAGACGTTGGGCATTCAGATTGTGCCAGCGTGGCCAATCCTCTTCCCGCTTCCGTCCAGGTGGTGGACACAGGATGGCCTTGAAGCACTCAAAAGAATCCCTCCTGAAAATCACTCCTCCCAAGTTCCCATAAGCTTCTATAGATAGTGTGGTAAGTCGTTCATATATCCCCAACTTCTGCACGTACTACACAGATGTTTCATGCTCCAACTAAAGAGCATCATCCTCTTCCTTTCCCTTCTCACTTTTTTCCTATTTTCCCTTCCTTCTTTCCTTCCCTGTCTCCCTCCCTTCTTTCCATCCTCCCTCCCTCCTTCTTTGCCTTTCTCCATCCTTCCTTCTTTCCATCCTCCCTCCCTCCCTTCCCTTTCTCTTTTTTCATTCCATCCTCCCTCCCTCCTTCTTTAAATTTCTCCTTCCTTCCTTTTATTCCCTTTTCCCCCTCCCTCCCCTTATCAGTTTTCTTCCTTCTTTTTCCTCCCTCTCCTTCCTTCCTCCCTCCCTTCCTTCTTCCCTTCCTCCCTTCTTCCCTTCCTCCATTCCTTCCTTCCTCCCTCCCTCCCTTGCTTCCTCCCTCCCTTCCTTCCTACTTTCCTACTTTCCTTCCTTCCTTCCTATCTTCTTTCCTTCCTCCCTCCCTCCCTTCCTATCTTCTTTCCTTCCTTCCTTCCTATCTTCCTTCCTTCCTATCTTCCTTCCTTCCTCCCTCCCTCCCATTCCACACACACATACGCACACAAACACAGGCATACACTGTGCCAGTCACATGTTGGCAGGCTCCTTCTGGCTGGCGTCCCTTTGTCAATCTGGGCATCGCTCCAAAGTCAAAGAGAAACACACAACAAGGCAGCCAAAGACGGGACAAATCTCTTTTCTCCAGCTCTGGAGTGGGTAGAAAAACGGCCTTATTTTCGCTTGCCCCCTTCTCTACCCAGGTTGATTTTGCCTTTTGGGGGGGGCGGGGGATCAGGGGTCATCTCACCCCATGGAATGCTGAGAGGGGCTTGTGGGCGCCCTCACAAAATGGCAACCTGGCTTACAGGCGTCTGATCACCCTCATCAATCGCTTCCAGTTGCCAAAAATACCAAACATTTAAATGTTGTGATGCTCGAATGGCCATAAGAGTGAGGACCCCAGGTGACGAAAAAAGAAATGTAACACACATATAAGGTCGTTTATGATTTATACTATTTTAAATATACAAATTTTATTCTTATTTGTTAACTAGTTTAATTGGTGGAGCGATGTTTTTTTTCTTAGTAGTTAAGAAAATAGTAGATAGTAGATATATACAGTATATACATGTGTATGTGTGTGTGTAACATATTTTTGCTGATAATGAAAAGGAAGGGAGACTAATAT
This sequence comes from Erythrolamprus reginae, assembly GCF_031021105.1. Taxonomy (NCBI): domain Eukaryota; kingdom Metazoa; phylum Chordata; class Lepidosauria; order Squamata; family Dipsadidae; genus Erythrolamprus; species Erythrolamprus reginae. Next base: position 2,410,139 of record NC_091963.1, read on the forward strand.
AGATCTATTTCAGGCTTATTTGCCTTCATCAGGTAGCCACACCCTTTTTACTGGTATTTGAACCTGGAGCCTCTGGCAAGAGACCTTAGCCATTAGGCTACAGGCTCATCTCCTATATCAGCTTGTACTAGGGAAGGGTTGTGTGTGATTTTTTTTCCCACCTACACACACACACACACACAAAATACAGTCATACCTCGTCTTACGAACCTAATTGGTTCCAGGGGGAGGATCGTAAGACGAAAGGTTCGTAAGACAAAACATTGTTTCCCATAGGAAACAATGTAAAGTCAATTAATCCGTGCAACCAAAAAAAAAACCTGCAAAAAACCCGCTGCCGCCCGGCTGTCACCTTTTAAAACAGCCTGGGGGCTTCTCAGCGACCTCCCCAACGCCGAACGCCAAACCCAAACTTCCGGGTTCGGCGTTCGGGAGTCCGCCGAGAAGCCCCCAGGCTGTTTTAAAAGGTGACAGCCGGGCGGTGGGGCTTCCCAGCAGCCTCCCGAACGCCGGTTCGTAACTTGAAAAAAGTTCGTAAGAAGAGGCAAAATTTTTCTGAACCTCGGGTTCGTATCACGAGTTGTTCGTAAGACGAGAGGTTCGTATCTTGAGGTACCACTGTATATGTGTTGTTGGGCATTGAAGTTGTATTTGTGTATTTTTAGAGTTTAAATATGTTCATGTGTTAATTAGGTCAAACGTTGTAAGGATGAAGTTATGATAATTTAAACGAAAACAGAAAGCGAAGATGCTCCATTAAGTGTGTACCAGATGAAAAAATTCCATACGTATATATTGTTAGCCGTGGATGTTGTGTTTTTTTATTCATGTATGTTTTATTTTAAGTTGGAAAAAAATTATACAACCCCCCCAAAAGTTTGAGGACTGCTTGAAAGTTGCTTCCCCCCCCCACTGCCATTTGTGATTTCAAATGGACCATTTGTAAAGAAATGGTCGTAAGTCAAGGACTTCTGTTCTTGCAGGGGATCTCATATTTTTGCCACCCCAACCTTCATTTCATGCCTGAATTTTCTTTCGGCACACAAAGGTTGAAAAAAAAAATCATCCTCAGTTTTATCTTTTTATCCTTCCTTCCTTCCTTCCTTCCTATCTTCCTTCCTTCCTATCTTCCTTCCTTCCTATCTTCCTTCCTTCCTATCTTCCTTCCTTCCATCATTTCTTCCTTCCATCGTTCCTTCCTTCCTTCCTTCCTATCTTCTTTCCTTCCTTCCTTATCTTCCTTCCTTCCTATCTTCCTTTCTTCCTTCCTTCCATCGTTCCCTCCTTCCATCGTTCCTTCCTATCTTCCTTCCTTCCTTCCTTCCTTATCTTCCTTCCTTCCTTCCTTCCTATCTTCCTTTCTTCCTTCCTTCCATCGTTCCTTCCTTCCATCGTTCCTTCCTTCCTTCCCTCCCTTCCCTTTCTTCCTCCCTTCTTCTTTGCCTTTTTTCTTCCTTCCTTCTTTCCTCTTCCCTTCCCCTTCTCTTCCTTCCTTTTCCTCCCTCTCCTTCAACCCTCCTTGCCTGTCTTCCCCCTTTCTTTCCATCCTCCCTCCCTCCTTCTTTATCTTTCTCCTTCCCTCCTTTTACTCCCTTTCCTCCCTCCCCTTTTCATGGTTTTCTTGCAAGGAATCTCATATTTTTCCCACCCTGTCCTTCATTTCAGACCCGATTTTTCTTTCGGCACACGAAGATTGAAGAAACAAAAGCATCTGAGAGACCCCAGAAATGTTTTTCCACTGCGAAGCCTCCATCCCTAACTGAGTGGCAGCACAAAACGCATCTCCACGGAGACGGAAGCCAACAAATTTGCCCAGCCAGAAAAATCCTCACACAATGTTAATGATTACACCCAGGACACCGATCGGTGGCTGCCTGCTGATGTTTGGCCTCAATTTCCAGCAGATGCGAAGCACAAAAAACAAAAAAATATAGATATATCCAGGTAGTCCTCGACTTAAGGACTATAATTGAGCCGCAAATTTCCACCGTTAATCAAGATGGTTGTTAATAACAACTGTTAATGAATCGGGTGAAATACACAGTTTGCGATTATTATTATTATTATTATTATTATTATTATTATTATTATTATTATTATTATTATCATGTCAGTACAACACAGCAAACGAGATCACTATGCTGGATTTTGTATTTCATCACCAGTCGGGCGCTTCCCAAGCACCTAGGGCTGCGTGATGTAGCGGCGAATTATGTTTGCCGATCCCAGTAAAGCGGCCTTTTGCAATTGACAGATGGAGATTTTGTCAATTCCGATGGTTTTCAAATGTCCACTGAGATCCTTTGGCACTGCGCCCAGCGTGCCAAGTACCACTGGGACCACTTTCACTGGCTTATGCCAGAGTCGTTGCAGCTCGATGATGATGATGATGAGAATTATTATTATTATTATTATTATTATTATTATTATTATTATTATTGAGTAGAGTAGAGTAGAGTAGAGTAGAGTAGAGTAGAATAGAATAGAATTCTTTATTGGCCAAGTGTGATTGGACACACAAGGAATGTGTCTTGGTGCAGATGCTCTCAATGTACATAAAAGAAAAAGAGACATTGGTCAAGAACCCTGAGTTAAAAAATATTTAATGATTGTCATAGGGGTCAAATAAGCAATGAAGAAACAATCAATATTAATAAAAATCTTAGGATACAAACAAGTTACAAGTTGTTGTTGTAATAATAATAATAATAACAATAACAACAATAACAACAATAATATGACTATGCCGCCCTTCTTGAGATGATTCAGGGCGGCGTACAACATTAAATACAACAACATGTAAGAAATCTAAATAACTATAAAAGATTATAGAAATTTACTAAAAAAAAACAAAAAAAACCCCAGATACAATCATACACATTCATCCAATTCAGTCGTAAAAAGTGTCGGCCAGAGACAGTCCCATCCCTCACGGCCCCCATGCCCGCCGGCAGAGGTAGGTTTTCAAGGTTTTATGAAAGACCAGGAGGGAGGAAGTGGTACGTATCTCCAGAGGGAGTTCGTTCCAGAGGGCCAGGGCCGCCACAGAAAAGACTCTTCCCCAAGGTCCTGCTAGTCAACATTGTCTGACCAACGGGACCTGGATAAGGCCAACTCTGTGGGACCTGACCGGCTGCTGGAATACAGGAGACAGAAGAAGGTCCCGAAGATAATTGATGATCTCCTCCCCCCAATTTTTCCATCTCTCCCCTTTATGGGTGTGCAAAGTGCAAATACCAGACATACTTTCACAGACACCCCCCCACCCCCACCCACACACCACACACTTTTATTTTCACACAAAACTCCCCAGACTCATTTAGCTCCAAGGGGCAGTTGCTGAAATGCGGAAGAGATCACTGAGCAATGGGGTTCGGTCAAAAAATAAAATAAAAGTTTTGGAAACAGGGAGGGAGAGAGGAAGGAAGGAAAGGAAGGAAAGAAAGAAAGAATGGAAGGAAGGAAGGAAAGAATGGAAGGAAGGAAGGAAAGGAAGGAAAGAAAGAATGGAAGGAAGGAAGGAAAGAAAGAATGGAAGGAAGGAAGGAAAGAAAGAATGGAAGGAAGGAAGGAAAGAAAGAATGGAAGGAAGGAAGGAATGAAAAGAAATAAAGAAAGAAGAAAGGAATGCAAAATGAAAAAAAGGAAGGAAGGAAGGAACGAAGGAGGGAAGGAAAGAAGGAAAGGGGGAAGAGGAAAACAGAAGAAAGAAAGAAAGAAAAGAAGGAAGGAAGGAAAAGAAATAAAGCAAAAAGAAAGGAATGCAAAACGAAAAAGAAGGAAGGAAAGAAAAGCAGAAGAGGAAAGCAGGAGAAGGAAAGAAAGAAAGGAAGGGAGGGAGAAGGGGAAGAAGGAAAAATGGGAGAAATTGGGAAAGAAGAAAGAAAGAAGGAAAGCGAAGGAGAAAAAAGACAAAGAAAGTGGAAGGAAGGTAGTAGGAGAAAGAGGGAAGGAGAAAGGAGGCCAGGAAGCTAGAGACAAAAGGAGAAAAGGGAAAAGAGGAAAGAAAGAATGAAAGGACAGAAGGGAAAAAGGCAAAGAAAGAAAGAAAGAAAGAAAGAAAGAAAGAAAGAAAGAAAGAAAGGCTCAGACTGCCCACCTGTCCAGAGGCCTTTTGAGTGGCAAGAGCTTCTGCCTTAGGGAATAAAATATCTGAGCCTTTTAAGGTGCCACATGATTCTTGGTTAATCTGTGACCCTGATTACAGCTCCACTCCAGGTATTTTCCTAATGGGGTCAACCAGAAGACATCAAATGCCAAACGTTTTTCCTTGGGGCACTAGAAAACCTGGCACACACGCACACTATGTCAACAGATGCTGCTGGGCCCGCGAATATGGCGCACAAGCATTTTCGAAAACCACACCCTCCCCGTGCCAGGTTCAAGCTGGAGTAACAGCTGGTCCCTCTGGCAACACAGAGGTTGCACACTTGTGCCAGCCAGTTTTAAAAGGTGGTTTTTCTTGCGAGGTTTCACGACCCAACTAGGGAACTATTGGTGCCAGAAGGGGCTGCATTTCAAACAGAGATTAAACCCTGATCCCTGCTGGTACTGATGACCTTATGTAGTTTGGTCATGAAATGTCTACAAGAAAATTAAACAAGTTCAAAGAGCACCAACAGTCTCCCCTCCTCCTCCTCCTCTTCCTTTCTCTTTGCAAACCCCACTCCATTCTAGCATTGATGATGCTATTTAGTTGGGTCATGTAATAATAAAAACAACAGAGTTGGGAGGGACCTTGGAGGTCTTCTAGTCCAACCCCCTGCTTGGGCAGGAGACCCTACACCACTTCAGACAGATGGTAATCCAACATCTTAAAAACGTCCAGTGTTGGAGCATTCACAACTTCTAGTGGCAGGCTGTTCCACTGATCAATTGTTGTAACTGTCAGGATATTTTCTCCCTAGTTCTAACTTGTTTCTTTTTCTTTCTTTCTTTCTTTCTTTTTCTTTCTTCTTTCTTTCTTTCCTTTCTTTCTTACTTACTTTCTCTCTCTTCCAGTTCTATGCCACCCTTCTCGAAGCGTTTACTTTAGTTTCCACCCATTGCTTCTTGCCCTACCCTCAGGTGCTTTGGAGAATAGCTTGACTCCTTCTTCTTTGTGGCAACCCCTGAGATGTTGGAACACTGATATCCTGTTTCCCCTGGTCCTTCTTTTCATTAAACTAGCCATGCCCAGTTCCTGCAACCATTCTTCATATGTTTTAGCCTGCAGTCCCCTAGTCCTCTTTGTCGCTCTTCTCTGCACGCTTTCTAGAGTCTCAACATCTTTTTTGCATTGTGGCAACCAAAACTGAATGCAGGATTCCAAGTGTGGTCTGACAAAGGCCTTATAAAGTGGTATTAACACTTCACGTGATATTGATTCTCTCCCTCTGTTGATGTAGCTTAGAACTATCTAGAAATATCTCAGAGACCGCCTTCTGCCGCATGAATCCCAGCGACCCTACAGAGTTGGCCTTCTCTGGGTCCCATCGACTAAACAATGTCATCTGGCGGGACCAAGGGGAGGAGCCTTCTCTGTGGCGGCCCCGACCCTCTGGAACCAACTCCCCCCCCCGGGAGATTAGAATTGCCCCCACTTTCCCTGTCTTTTGTAAACACCTTAAAACCCACCTCTGCCGTCAAGCATGGGGGACCTGAGACATTTCCCCTGGGCCTATACAGTTTATGCATGGTACGTTTGTGTGTATGTTTTCTTTTTTATAAGGGGTTTTTAGTGATTTTTAATTATTAGATTTGTTATATATTGTTTTGTTGTTGTTGTGAGCGCCCCAAGTCTGCGGAGAGGGGCGGCATACAAATCTAAATAATAATAATAATAATAATAATAATAATAATAATAATAATAATAATAACAACTGTATTGACTTTTTTGGCAGCTGCTGCACACAGCTGGCTCCTATTTAAATGGCTGTCCACTAGGACTCCAAGATCCCTCTCACAGTTACTAATGTTGAGCAATGTACCACATATATGTTTTTCTTGCCTAACCTGACTTTTTTCATTCATCATTTTTCATCATTGAATTTCATTTTGTTAGATAGCGCCCAATGTTAGAATTTCATTTTATTAGATAGGGCCCCGAGTATTCGGAGAGGGGTGGCATACAAATCTAATAAATAATAATAATAATAATAATAATAATAATAATTATTATTATTATTATTATTATTATTATTATTATTATTATGTTCAAGTCTGTCAAGATCCTTCTGTATTTTGCGTCTATCTTCTGGAGAGTCGGCTATTCCTGCCAGTTTGGTGTCATCTGCAAATTTGATAAGTTCCCCATGTATCCCCTCGTCCAAGTCATTGATGATGATGTTGAAGAGTCCTGGGCCTGAAATAGAGCCTTGGGGCACTCCACTGTAGGTGCAGTTCCATTGAGCACTACATGTTGACTGCAGTTGGTCAGCCAGTTTCGAATCCATCTGGTGGTGTTGCTGTCCATCCCACATTTTTCAATTTTATCTAGTACAGTAGTAGATTATGCTCTACTTTATCAAATGCCTTACCAAAATCCAAATAAATTACTAAGTAAACATCTGTCAAAAAAACCCCACTCAGCTCAGAAGGCATCAAGGAATCCCCCAACCCTTTTACAAGTCCTCCTCCTTCCTTGAAACCCTTCTCACTTTTAACATTGGTGATGTTCCATAGTTGGGTAAAAAAACTTTTGCAAAAAAAAAATAAAGTTCAGAGAGCAGCGAAGACCCACACTCTGTCCTTCCTCCTCCTCTCCTCCTCCTCCTCTTCTCCCTCTTCCTCCCCCTTCTCCCTGCTTTCAGCACTAATGATGTTACTTAGTTGAGTCACGAAATGTCTACAAGAAAACCACGAAGCTCAGAAAGCATCAACCCTCCCTCCTCTCCCCCTCCCCTCTCTGCCCAAACCTCTCTCCCTTATAGCACTGATGACATTACCTAGCTGGGCCCTGAAACGTCTGCCAGAAACCCACCCAGCTCAGAGAGTACCAGGGTCACCCAAGTTCAGCCCTGAGCCTGTACAGACGCTGCTGCCTCAGTCTTAAGACCCAGAGTTCCTTCAACTCACGGAGGAAACCACCAAAGCTCAGGTTGGTGTGGGTGCGAGGTGTGACCACGTTGAAAAGAACCCAGCAGCTGGTTTATTTCACTAAGCAGATTTGTTTTGGCATTTGGTGTCACACAATCACAGCCGCAGGATTTTGCTAAGCCCGGCCTAGCCATGTTGTGTAAACTCTTGCCGGCTGAATATTTTCATTTCTTCAAGATTAGCAACACGGTTGTGAATGCGCAAAGCCGCAACAGCATCACATTCGCGGACATAAAAGTGCAAGAAAAACACTCTCCCATCACTCTGACGTGCCACCCAGGCTCACACAGAAGGTCCTCGTCTTACGACAGTTTGTTCCAACGATGCAACGGCGCTGAAAAAAGTGACATTTTTTTTCACACTTATCACCGCCGTCGCGTTCCCCATGGTCACAGGGTCAAAATTCAGATGCTTGACAACTGACTCATCGTTATGACGGTTGCAGCATCCTGGGGTCCTGCCAGTACCCCTTTTGCGACCGTCTGACAAGCCAAGTAGATAGGGAAGCCAGATTCACTTAACAACGCTGGCGAGAAAGAAAGGTCACAGAGTGGGTCAAAACTCGCTTAACCTGTGTCTCGCTTAGCAACAGAAATGTTGGCCTCCATTGTGGTCATAAATCGAGGACCACCGCCAGTCACCAGTTACCCAATAGTCCTTGAATTATGACCTTTTGCTCCACAACTGTTCAAAGATGTACAAAAGTTTTTGGGGTGAGAAAAGCAACTTACGACTGTTTCTCACACTTATGCCTGTAGCAATATCCCAAAATTCAGGTGCTTGGCAACAGGCATGTACCTTATGATGGTTGTAGCCAGGGGTGGGCTGCTGCCAGGATGGTGGGGGGGGGATGCAGTGGGGTAGCAAAAATGGAGCTCTACCCCAGAGCACCCAATTTGCACTGAAAGATGTTGAAAGAAAATGCATGAGCCACGTCCACAGTGTGGTAGTAAAAAAATTGGTAGCCCTTCACTGGTTGTAGCATTATGCCACTTTCCCAACTGACTTCCAACAAGTCAAAGGGGGAACCCAGATTCGCTTAATGACCTCATGATTCACTTAACATCCGTAGTGCTTAGCTTAATAACTGTGGTTAAAAGGTAATAATTAGTGAAGATTGGACTTAATCCCTGGATAGTTCAATGGATTTGCAGCTGGCTGAAGCGTAGACATCAGAGAGTTATTGTTAATGGCGAGTATTCTGAGCAGAGACAGGTTACAAGCGGTGTGCCACAAGGGTCTGTTCTGGGTCCTATTCTTTTTAATATGTTTGTGAGTGACATAGGGGAAGGTTTGGTAGGGAAGGTTTGCCTATTTGCTGATGACTCTAAAGTGTGCAATAGGGTTGATATTCCCGGAGGCGTCTGTAATATGGTAAATGATTTAGCTTTACTAGATAAATGGTCAAAGCAATGGAAACTGCAGTTTAATGTTTCCAAATGTAAAATAATGCACTTGGGGAAAAGGAATCCTCAATGTTTGTATTGGCAGTTCTGTGTCAGCAAAAACTTCAGAAGAGAAGGATTTTAGGGGTAGTGATTTCTGACAGCCTCAAAATGGGTGAGCAGTGTGGTCGGGCAGTAGGAAAAGCAAGTAGGATGCTTGGCTGCATAGCTAGAGGTATAACAAGCAGGAACAGGGAGATTGTGTTCCCACTATATAGAGCGCTGGTGAGACCACATTTGGAGTACTGTGTTCAGTTCTGGAGACCTCACCTACAAAAAAATATTGACAAAATTGAACGGGTCCAAAGATGGGCTACAAGAATGGTGGAAGGTCTTAAGCATAAAATGTATCAGGAAAGACTTAATGAAATATCTGTATAGTCTGGAGGACAGAAGGAAAAGGGGGGACATGATCGAAACATTTAAATATGTCAAAGGGTTAAATAAGGTTCAGGAGGGAAGTGTTTTTAATAGGAAAGTGAACACAAGAACAAGGGGACACAATCTGAGGTTAGTTGGGGGAGAGATCAAAAGCAACGTGAGAAAATATTATTTTACTGAAAGAGTAGTAGATCCTTGGAACAAACTTCCAGCAGACATGGTTGGTAAATCCACAGTAGCTGAATTTAAACATGCCTGGGATAAATATATATGCATCCTAAGATAAAATACAAAAAATAGTATAAGGGCAGACTGGATGGATCATGAGGTCTTTTTCTGCCGTCAGTCTTCTATGTTTCTAATAAAATTGGGTTTGTCTCACTTAACAACCAGCTAGCTTAGCAAGGGAAATGTTGGGCTCATCAAATGGTTGTAAGTCATGGACTCTCTACAAAAGCAGCTAAATGTATTGCAAAGCTCAGCTCCGAGTTCTGATTTTGCCCCAATTGCAAAAAAAACCCCTCTGTGGCTTCAAAGCCATTGCAAATCGTTTGGGGCCCGACACGAACGTCAGGCAGGGTGTTGTCGCTGTCATCATTGCGACCCATCTCCTTCCTCTGTGCAAAATGCAAAGAGGAAGTAGGTGGAGACAGGACGGTTTGCATACAAAGCTTTGCACCTTTCTCCTTAAAATTAAAAATAAAACAAGATTGCAGATTATTTTTCCTCTTTCATGCACTTGACATTTTCTTTAAAAAAAACAAAACAAACCTTAATTAACTAGATTAGTATGCTAAGACTTCCTGAGACTCGCTTCAGTGAAAATGACAAAAAGAAAAAATCCCCCCCCATCCTCCGTTTCTGGTGGCCTGTTTTCTAACACCCCCCCCTCCTTTTTTTTTTTCTTCCGGTACAAGGAAAACAAAGATCTTGTTGTAAAGATAAATTTTGCCCAACAGCAGGGCTACTGGCCAAAAGAATGGAGGTGGGGGGGGGAAAGCGGGGGTGAATCCGGTAAACACCATTGTGCGAAAATGGCTGCAGAAAATGCACAGCCTTTGCAAGGGGTTGCCATCATTTGCTAGGCAAGGGGGAGGGAGGCAATATTTTGGGGGTGGGGGAATTATTTTGTAATTGCATTTGCTAGAAGAAGGATGCATGGTCTTCAGCTCCTAGAATCCCCCAGCCAGGATGCTTTAAGGGGGGGAGGACTTCCACTCCCAAAATCCCCCACTCAACATGCTTTAAGAGGGGAGGCCTTCCACTTCCAGAATCCCCCAAAATGCATGCTTTAAAGGGGGAGGACTTCCATTCCTAGAATCCCCCACAGCATGCTTTAAGGGGGGAGGACTTCCACGCCCAGAAACCCCCAGCCTGCATGCTTTAAGGGGGGAGGACTTCCATGCCCATGCTTTAAGGGGGGGAGGACTTCCACACCCAGAATCCCCCACTCAGCATGCTTTAAGGGGGGGAGGACTTCCACTCCCAGAATTCCCCAGCCATCATGCTTTAAGGGGGGAGGACTTCCACACCCAGAATCCCCCAGCTTGCATGCTTTAAGGGGGGAGGACTTCCATGCCCATGCTTTAAGGGGGGAGGACTTCCACACCCAGAATCCCCCACTCAGCATGCTTTAAGGGGGGGGAGGACCTCCACTCCCAGAACCCCCCACTCAGCATGCTTTAAGAGGGGAGGACTTCCACTCCCAGAATCCCCCAAAATGCATGCTTTAAGGGGGGGAGGACTTCCACTCCCAGAATCCCCCACTCAGCATGCTTTAAGGGGGAGGACCTCCACTCCCAGAATCCCTCACTCAGCATGCTTTAAGGGGGGGAGGACCTCCACTCCCAGAACCCCCCACTCAGCATGCTTTAAGAGGGGAGGACTTCCACTCCCAGAATCCTCCAAAATGCATGCTTTAAGAGGGGAGGACTCCCACTCCCAGAATCCCCCAGCCAGCATGCTTTAAGGGGGGGGACTTCCACTCCCAGAATCCCCCACTCAGCATGCTTTAAGAGGGGGAGGACTTCCAGAATCCCTCAGCCAGCATGCTTTAAGGGGGGGAGGACTTCCACACCCAGAATCCCCCACTCAGCATGCTTTAAAGGGGGAGGATTTCCACCCCCAGAATCCCCCAGCCAGCATGCTTTAAGGAGGGGAAGACTTCCATGCTCAGAATCCCCCACTCAGCATGCTTTAGGGGGGGGGAGGACTTCCACTCCCAGAATTCTCTATTTAGCGCTGCAATAAAGCCCACTGCCAAACCAGTTAACCATCTCTAAGGATCCAGGCTAGTTGTTCTTTTCAAAGATAAAAAAGAATTTTTGAGATAATGGAAATAATACAGACAGGTATCACTTTTAACGAAGGCTCTGATGTATCTTTCTACTTCCATCTGAGCCAAAGAAAGTCGGAAGCCGTTCTTTCTCTATTTCTCATTCTTTCTTTTCCTCTTCCTTTTTTTAGCAGTTTCACTTTTTCCCTGTTTCGATTTCGTATCTGTTTCTCTGTTTCTCTTTTAGCTTTGTTTTTTTTTTTAAACAACCCAATAAAGTCATCTAAACTGCAGCCTTCATTCCAGCAAGGTGAAACTCCATAAGAAAGAGAGAATTGGGACTCTTCAACTCACATCCATTCCTTTAGCGACCACTCAAGGTTACGACCAGTGTTCCCTCTAATTTTTTTTGGGGGGGGCAGAAAAGTATAGTGTCTGAGCGGCAGCCCCTTCGGGACTGGGCGGCACAGAAATAATAAATAAATAAACAAACAAACAAACAAACAAACAAACAAAATTTCAAAATATAATACAGTACTGTGTGTCTATAACAGTGAGCTCATAATAGGGCAAACTCTATCAATATCAAAATGCCACTTAAATAGTTGAGCTAGTTTCAAACTAGATTTTGATTTTCTTTCTCTCTTCCTTACTCCCATTCTTTTTCTTTCTCTTTTCCTTCCTCTCTTTTTTCTATCTGTTTCTCTCTCTTCCTCTCTCTCTCCTTCCCTCTCACTCTTTCCCTCTCGGCTTCTGGGCAGGTTTGGAAAACTCTGAGTTGATGATGATTTTTAAGTGAGCGATTGCTCACTGCTCAGCTTAGAGGGAACTATGGTTACGACGGCACTTAAAAAATGACTATATTTTTTACACTTATGACACTGTGCCAATGGGAACATAAGAACATAAGAACCTAAGAAGAGCCATGCTGAATCAGGCCAAAGCCCATCGAGTCCAGCATCCTGTGTCCCACAGTGGCCCCACAATTGTCCATGGGGATCTTGAGCAGAAAGAGAAGGCAACATCCTCCCTTTCCCTTGACCCCCAACAAATGGTACTCAAGGGAACCCTGCCTGCCTCCACCAACATAGAGGCGGCACTTGGACACCCGTTTCAATAACCAATGGGGATGTTGTAGCATCCCCATGGCCAGAGGATCAAAATTCAGAGGCTTGGCAACTGACTCGCTTTTCATGTTTTCATCGGTTGAGTCTTAGTGGTTTAATTTGATTTCATTGGGAGGCACACAGAGTTGATTGAAAGATGGGGCGGGTTATGTAAATATTTTAAATGACCAAATTTAACAATGAGACGTACCAGCCTGCAGGAAGCACCCAGACTTACAATTACAATTACATAGAAGGGGGAAGTCAGGTTATTCTCCAAAGCCGGAGAGGGTAGAAAAAGAAGCAATGGGTGGAAACTAAACAAGGAGAGAAACAACTTAGAACTAAGGAGAAAATTCCTGACAGTGAGAACAATTAATAATAATAATAATAATAATAATAATAATAATAATAATAGTAGTAGTAGTAGTAATAATAATAATAATAATAATTATTATTATTACTATTATTATTATTTATTAGATTTGTATGCCGCCCCTCTCCGAAGACTCGGGGTGGCTCACAACAATAATAAAACATTGTGACAATGTAAATCCATGGAACAGCTTGCCACCAGAGGTTGTAAATGAGCCAACACTGGAAATGTTTAAGACAATGTTGGATAACCATTTAACTGGAATGGTGTAGGCAGGGTTGTGTTGTTGCTGTTGTTACTTTATTCACAAAAAAACAGTAATACAATGAAAATGAGATTTATATGCTGGATTTCATATCAAAAGTCAAACACTCCCCAGGCATCTAGGACTGTGTTATTTTATATCATCATCATCATCATCATCATCATTATTATTATCATCATCATCATCATCATAAAAAAACAGTAACACACAGCAAATTAGATTTATATGCTGGATTTCGTATCTCAATATCACAAGTCGAACACTTCCCAAGCGTCTAGGACTGTGTTTTTATTTTTATTTTTATATTATCATCATCATCATCATCATCATCATCATCATCATTATATTCACAAAAAACTAATACACAGCGAATGAGTTTTATATGCTGGATTTTGTTCAACAAGTATCTAGGCCTGTATTATTATTATTATTATTATTATTATTATTATTATTATTATTATTATTATTTTCTTCTTCTTCCTCTTCTTCTTTTCCTCCTTCTCCTCCTCATTATTATTATTATGCTTCTAAGCTTTTGGAGATGAACTAGGGTCTTCGCCAAGTCATAATCAAAGTGGCACATGAAGCAATGTCGCCCTGCATGTGCAGCCTTGCCCGTTTGCCTTTTGGCCTTCTGGCGTGCATGTGTGAGTGACGATCAGCCGTCCACAGCACGCGCAGCAATGCCAAAACCCAGTGTGCACATGTGTGCTACCCAAGTGATTGCCAGGTGCACCCTAGAATCTGGAAACTCCTCTTTTCCGGAGCATGGCCCTGATGAAGCATGTGCATGCGCGCACACATTTCCATGCAACCTTTTCGGCACTCCCTTGCCATCCTCACTTTTTAGGTGCTCCATCACTCGAGGATTTTAAGAAGAGATGGGACAGCTATTTTTCCGGAATTAGAGTGGTACCTCTACCTCAGAATGCCTCTACGTAAGAACTTTTCTAGATAAGAACCAGATGTTCAAGACTTTTTGCATCTTCTCAAGAACCATTTTCTACTTACAAACCCGAGCCGCCGAAACTGTAACTGGAAAAGGCGTGGAGAAGCCTCTGTGGGGCCTCTCTAGGAAACTCCTGGGAGGAAACAGGGCCGGAAAAGGCGGGGAGAAGCCTCTGTGGGGCTTCTCTAGGAATCTCCTGGGAGGAAACAGGGCCGGAAAAGGCACGGAGAAGCCTCTGTGGAGCCTCTCTAGGAATCTCCTGGGAGGAAACAGGGCAAGAAAAGGCGGGGAGAAGCCTCCGTGTGGCCTCCCTAGGAATCTCCTGGGAGGAAACAGGGCCGGAAAAGGTGGGGAGAAGCCTCTGTGGAGCCTCTCTAGGAATCTCCTGGGAGGAAACAGGGCCGGAAAAGGCACGGAGAAGCCTCTGTGGAGCCTCTCTAGGAATCTCCTGGGAGGAAATAGGGCAAGAAAAGGCGGGGAGAAGCCTCCGTGGGGCCTCCCTAGGAATCTCCTGGGAGGAAACAGGGCCAGAAAAGGTGGGGAGAAGCCTCTGTGGGGCTTCTCTAGGAAACTCCTGGGAGGAAACAGGGCCAGAAAAGGTGGGGAGAAGCCTCTGTGGGGCTTCTCTAGGAATCTCCTGGGAGGAAACAGGGCCGGAAAAGGCGGGGAGAAGCCTCTGTGGAGCCTCTCTAGGAATCTCCTGGGAGGAAACAGGGCCGGAAAAGGCACGGAGAAGCCTCTGTGGAGCCTCTCTAGGAATCTCCTGGGAGGAAACAGGGCCGGAAAAGGCGGGGAGAAGCCTCTGTGGAGCCTCTCTAGGAATCTCCTGGGAGGAAACAGGGCCGGAAAAGGCACGGAGAAGCCTCTGTGGAGCCTCTCTAGGAATCTCCTGGGAGGAAATAGGGCAAGAAAAGGCGGGGAGAAGCCTCTGTGGAGCCTCTCTAGGAATCTCCTGGGAGGAAACAGGGCCGGAAAAGGCACGGAGAAGCCTCTGTGGAGCCTCTCTAGGAATCTCCTGGGAGGAAACAGGGCCTGAAAAGGCGGGGAGAAGCCTCTGTGGAGCCTCTCTAGGAATCTCCTGGGAGGAAATAGGGCAAGAAAAGGCGGGGAGAAGCCTCTGTGGGGCCTCCCTAGGAATCTCCTGGGAGGAAACAGGGCCGGAAAAGGCGGGGAGAAGCCTCAAAACAATCTCAAAACAATGTCTGGGTTTCTCTAAGTGGAGAAAGCAAAATGATTCCCAGAGGTTTGGAACCGTAGTACCATCCCCTGCCCTTCGGAAAGGGCAGTGGGTCACCCTGATATCGATCAGAAAAGAGTGGCCACCTATTTGTAAAGGCTAAGTAAAGGGTAATCTCTATTGCCAGGAGGCTCCACAATGGTGAACTCATGAACTCACAGTGGTGGACTTCCTTCCTTCCTTCCCATCTTTCTTTTGCTCCTTCCTTTCACTCTCCTTTTTTCTTCCTTCCTTTTCTTTCCCTCCTCCCCTCTTTTTCTCTCCTCCCTCCTTCATTCCTTCTCTTCCTCCTTGCTTTTTCTCCTTCCTTCCCTCTTGTCCTCTCGACTCCCTTCTCTTCATTCTTTGCTTCTTTCTCTGTTGCTCCTTTCCTCCCTTCTCTCTCTCTCCTTCCTCCCTCCCTCCCTCCCTTCCTTCCTCCCTCCCTCCCTTCTTTTCCAACTTCTCACATTCTCTTCCTCCTTGCTTTTTTCTATTTTGCTCTTTCACTCCCTTCTCTTGCTCTCTCCTTCCTTCTTTCCTTCCTTCCCTCCTTTCCTCCTTCTCACATTCTCTTCCTCCTTGCTTTTTTCTCTGTTGCTCCTTCCTTCCTTCCTTCCTCCTTCTCACTTTCTCTTCCTCCTCGCTTCCCCCCCTCTTACTTCCCTCCTTTTAGTCTTCCCTTCTTCTTTCCCTATTTCCATCCTTTCCTCCCTCCCTCCCTTTATTTAGAATTTAACACACACACTACACATTTCCAAACAAATTCCTTTGGCCAGACAATTCGATAATATTATTCGTTATTCTTAGGTCACGCAACACTAATGATCACTCCAACACGAGTGAGCGGGCAAAGAGTCACAGGGCAAGGCTGCGCAATTTAAGCATTAGAGAAAAAAAATAAGATAAAACGAATAAAGCCAATCAGCCCCACAGCTGCCTCCCACCTAAACCCACACAGAAGCAGCCAAAACAACCAGGGACTTTGGCAGTTTGTTCCTCTGCCCCCCCCCTTCAGTCCAGCTGCGATTCCAACACATTCCTGGGCCTTATCTCTGGTCCTCCTCCCTTGCCCTGGCAACTTTGAAGTCTCGTGGACTACAACCCCCATGGGCCACAGTCTCAGGGGAGCACACACACACATACACACTGCCCTAGAACGGCCAGTGAAGATGAACGATGCAGAGATCCGGTTCAGTTTTTAAAATAATAATAATAATAATAATAATAATAATAATAATAATAACAACAACAACAACAACAATAACAACAACAACAACAATAACAATAACAGCAACAACCCTCCCAACAATAATAGTAATAATAGTAATAGTAAAAATAGCAATAGTAATAGTAATAATAATAGTAATAGTAATAATAATAATAACAAAAAACCCAACAATAATGGTAATAGTAATAGTAATAATAGTAATAGTAATAGTAGTAGTAGTAGTAGTAATAATAATAATAGTTCTTTCCCTTAATAAAATTGTACTTTGCAAGATTTCCAACCCAAATTCCCCTCAAAGCTGCAGTTCTTTATTTTGTGTGTGTGTCTGTGTGTGTGTATAGGGGGGCTTGAGGTTGTCTACCCCTGTTGTACTCTCCCATAAGCATGAGCGCACCACTGTGCCTACCGTCCCTGTCCTATTGTCTTCTTTTGTTACTTTTTATCATTACTTATCTAATGTTTTACCACCCTGTAACTGTTTGACAAGATAAATAAATAAAATAAATAAATGCATACATACATACATACTTGATGTGTGCATTTTTTTTTGGGGGGGGGGAACGGTTCTTGCAAACACGGCTCAACCCCTGCAACCTTTGCAACCTTTGGCAAACAAGAACTGGGAGGGGGGATTGGAGAGACTCCCAGACGGGAGGGAGGGGGGGGGAAGAGAAGGATCTAGGGAATTCATTGGCGCAGGCGTCAAACACCCCCCCCCCAGCTTTCAAAGGATTTTGCAGGAAGGAGGAAATGGGGAAAAATATAATTTACCCAGCTCTTTACCCCTGGAGTGAAAGAGAATGAGAGGGAGGGAGGGAAAGAAAGAAAGAAAGAGAAAAACAGAAAGAAATGAGAGGGAGAAGAAAGGAAGGAAAATAAAAGAAGAGAAAGATGAGAGGAAAAGAGAAAAGAAGGAA
Source organism: Erythrolamprus reginae (assembly GCF_031021105.1). Classification (NCBI taxonomy): domain Eukaryota; kingdom Metazoa; phylum Chordata; class Lepidosauria; order Squamata; family Dipsadidae; genus Erythrolamprus; species Erythrolamprus reginae. The sequence continues at coordinate 2,427,377 of NC_091963.1, forward strand.
GGAAAGAAATGATTCAGAGAAAGAAAGAAAGAAAGAAGAAAGAAATAAAAGGAGAAAGAAAGAAAGAAAGAAGGAAAGAAAGAGAGAGGAAAAGAGAAAGAAAAAAAAGAAGGAAAGGAGGAAAGAAAAGAGAGTGAGGAAAAAAAGGAATAAATAAATGAAAGGAGAAAGAAAGAAAGAAAGAAAGAAAAAGAGGAAAAAAGAGAAAGATGGAAGGAAGGAAAGAAAGAAAGAAAAGAGTCAGAGAAGGAAAGAAAAAAAGAAAAAGAAAATAAAAAAAGAAAGATAGAGAAGGAAAGAAAGAGAAAAAAGAAGGAAGGAAAGAAAGAAAAGAGAAAATGAATTAAGAAAGAAAGAAAGAGGAAAAAAGAGAAAGAGAAAGGACAGAAGGAAATAAAGCAATCTGAGAAAGAAAGAAAAAAGAGAAAGGAAAAGGAAATAATAAAAGGAGAAAGAAGGAGAGAGGAGAGAGCAAAAGAGTGACAGGGATAGGAAGAAAAAAGGTGAAAGTGAAAGAGAGCTGGGGAGAAAGAGACAGAAAGAGAGAAAAGGAGTGAAAAAGAGTAAAAGAGAGAGGTAGAAAGAAAAAAAGAAAAAGGAGAGAGATGGAGAGACAGAGGGAGGGAGGGAGGGAGGAAGCGAAGGAAGGAAGGGACAGTGAGAAAGGAGGAGAGAGAGAGGAAAGGCACCCAGCTCTCTCTTTCATTTGCAAAACAAACTGTAAATATCCTGAAATCACGGAAGTGAGTTGAAGGTCATAAAAAAAACACACCACCCTCATTTCCTTCGCAATCAGCACACACACATTCAGGATCAAAAATTCAGTATATTATACACAGGCTGTCTGGTTGTAGCCAAGCCCCCCTGCTGCCCCTTTGCTCCGGAGGGTGTGTGGGTGGAAACCCCCCCACCCAATCCTCCTTTTTAACACTCACCCCCCAGCACCAGATGGACCCAGGTGGGAAGGGGGGAAAAGCAGGATGAAGCCCCCAAATCGTACATGATTTTTCCTTGCTTTTTTCAGCCTCGTTTGGCCTGAACACCCAGCAGAGATTAGTTTCTAAACCCCCTCCCCAAAAAAGAAACTAACAAACTCGCAGGAAAAGACAAGGTGCGACAAAGACACAATAATGGTCAACACCATACACAATTCCTTCCCTGCTCGGCTTCGCTCATTGGTTTTTGCCAGGAAAGAAAGTGGAAAAAGAGGGAAAAAAGAGAGAAAAAGAGAGAAAAAGAGGGGAAAAAGAGGGAAATAAAGAAATTATTTTTTAAAGATATAGCCAGAATATCCCCCCCCCTCCTCCAATCCATCTCATTCCCTTTAGTAGAATAGCATAGCATCAAAAGGGCCGGAAGGGGCCCTTAGAGGTCCTCCAGTCCAACCCTGGGCCTTCCCCCTTGAGGGCTGAGAGGAGGGCTGTGCCCTCCTCCTCCCACTTTCTGAAACCTCATCATCCCCGGCCACCTTGGGGGCAAGTATGGGAACTGGAGTCCAGGCCACGAAGGAAAGGCAAAAAGGTCTTGATCAGCTCAAGCGTGGGGACTTCGCGGGTGATTAGGAAGGAAAGAAGGAAGGACAAACTGTGCTTATTATTTATTGGATATTTATTGAGGTTTTATGGCGGAGGAAGAGAGGAGGAGAATTAAAGGAGGTGGAGATATTTTTTTAGAAGGAGGGGAAAGCCCCAGAAGGAACATTGGGGGGAGAGAAAAGAACTACAGAGCTGGAAAAAGAGGAAACTTTGGGTTCAATTCATGGTCCCCTTTGGGAATGCGAAAGGCTGCCCAGCCTACCTTGTAGGATTGTTGTTGAGTGCATGGAGGGGGGAGAACAGGTCACGTTAACCAGAGAGACAACCCCAGGCAGCGTCATGAGAAGGTGACCTGTGTCCCAGGAAGGGGCAGGCTCGGAAAGGACTACAAAACTCCTCATCCTCATCCTGACTACAAAGCCCATCCAGAAGAGGAGGCTCTGAGCCACCTGGTGAGGGGAGGAAGGATGCAGGCAGGCAAGATGGACCCCAGGGAGCAAGGATGGGGCAGGAACAGGAGGAGGCAGGTGGAAGAGGATGCGGAGTTCACCTGGACAGGTGTGCCAGGTAAGTTCTAAGAAAACCTGTCCATCCCCCCCTCTTAGAATAGACAACTGATACTCCCAGGAGGAGGGGAGATAAGAAGGAGGAGGGCGAGGAGGAGGGAAGAAGTAGAGAAGGAAGAGTAAAAGGAGGAGGAGGGGAGGAGGGAAAGGAGAAGGGGGAAGTTGAGAAGAAGAGGAGGAAGATGAAGAGAGGTGAGGGGGAGAAGGAAGAAAAGGAGGAAGGAAGAAAAAGGAAGAAAGGAAGGAGGAAAAGGATAAAGAAGATGGAAGGGTAAGAGAAGAGGAAGGACAAAAAAGGAAAAGGAGGAGGAAGAGGAGAAAGGAGGGAAGTAGAAGGGAAGAAGATGAAGAAGTGGAGCAGGAGAAAGAGGAAGAGGGAGGAGGGGAAAAAGGGGGAAGGGGAAGAAGAAAAGAAGGAGGCAGAGGTGAAGGGGAAGAGAAGCAAGGAGGAAGAGGAAAGGGGAGAGGAAAAAGAAGAGGAAGTGAGAGGAGAAGTGAGGGAGAGGAGGAGGAGAAGGGGGAAAGGAAGAAGGAAGAAGCGGAAGAGGAAAGGGGAAGTAGAAAGGAAGAAGACAAAGAATTTATTTATTTTATTTATTTATCTTTTTTAGACAAAGAAGAGAAGGAGGATGAGGAAAAGAAGGAGACAGAGGAAAAGGAACATGAAGAGAAGGAAGGAGGAAGAGGAAAGGGAAGAGGAAAGAAAGGTGAGGGAGAGGGGGGGAAAAGAGGAAGGGGAAGGAGGAAAGGAAGAGGGAAGAGAAGAGGAAGGAGGAAAAAGAGGAAAAGGAGGAGAGGGAAGGGGAAGTAGAAAGGAAGAAGACAAGGAGGAAGAGGAAAAGGAGGAGGCAGAAGAGAAGGAACGGGAAGAGAAGGAAGGAAGAAGAGGAAAGGGAAGAAGAGGAGGGAGGAGAGGTGAGTGGAAGAAGAGGAGGGAGGTGAAGAGGAAAGTGAAAAAGGAGGAAAAGGAGAAAGAAAAAGGGAAAAGAGAAGAGGAAGGAGAAAGTAAAGGAAAAGGAAGAGGGAAGGGAAAGTAGAAAGGGAGAAGAGGAGGAGGGAGAGGAAAAGAAGGAGGCAGAGGAGAAGGAAGGGGAAGAGGAAGAAGAAGGAAGAGGAAGAAAAGGAGGAAGAGGAAGGAGACTCGGCACCAAGCAACGCAACCCCTACAACCCACCCACCCACCCGCCCCCTCCCTCCCGACCCAAGCCACCGCAGAGGCGCGCCCTCCTCCGGGCCGCCTCCCTTCCCACGGACCCCCCTTTCCAGCCCCGCCGCAGGTGAGGCGAGGCTGCAGGTGAGGCGAGGCGAGGCCGAGGGACGCCGCTCACCTTGGTGAAGTAGAGCATCCACAGCTCGTAGAGGCGCTCCTTGGAAGCCATGGCGCACCGCCGTCTCTCTCTTTCTCTCTCTCCCCCGGCAAGGCTCGGTCGCTCTAACCCCGGCCGGGCAGCGCTGCCGGCCGCCCGCCCTTCGCCATGCCACGGGTCCCGACTCGCGCGGCGCTCCGCTCAGCTCCGGAGCTGCTGTTGCCGCCGCCGCTGCCGCCGCCGCCGCTTCCCAGCCTCGCTCGCTCCTCCTCCGCCACCGCCTGATTCGCAGCCCGGCCGGGGCTCCGGGGAGGCGCAGCGGGCGGAGCGCAGGTGCGCCCCTTGCCCGACCCGCTGCTCCGCCCGCGTCCACGCGACCCTCCTCCGCCCCGGGAAGGTGGCCCTGCGCGCAGGTGCCTTTGTTTCCCCGGGAGGACGCGTGACCAGGAAGCCTTGCGTGCGAAAGGGAGGAGCGCCTTCCGGGGTTGTGCCACCTGTTGTGGGAATGCAACGACCCCGGGTTTGCGGGTTTGGGTTAGGAGGACGCTGGGAGGAAAGGTCTCCCCCCGTTTCGGAAATATTGCAATGTGATTTTTAAAAATTTATTTATTTATTTATTACATTTGTATGCCGCCCCTCTCCGTAGATATTTGGGTGGGGAGGTTTAGAGGTGCATAAGGTGTTGTGTGAAAGGATGAATCTTCCGGGTTCTGCTTGTTGTGTGAATGCAGCTCCCTGGGTGTGTTGGTTTGAGCTGGTAGAAGGACAGAGATTATGGAAATACTACAATGTTTCGGGCTTGCAAATACAACCCTTTACAATTTCATGGTCTGATTAATCTTCTGGGTTCTGCTTGTTGTGTGAATGCCGCTCCCTGGATGTGTAGGTTTGAACTAGTAGAAGGACAAAAATGATGGAAATACAAAGATGATGGATTATGAATGAATGAAAACAAAGACTATTTGAGGATAGTAGCAATATAATATTTTAATAAAAGCAAACAAGTTAACAAGCATGTAAATGTAAAGTTATATACTTATATAGGATACTTAAAATATGTTATTGATCGGCTGTAGAAGCCAAGGGTCAACAGGATGGTTGACGTATATGTTGAATGTTTTCTACATAATTATTCATACATATACTGTATATGTTTATATAACGTTATATGTATTTATGTGTATGTTGGTTTTATTGTTTGTCATATATATATATATATATGTATGTATGTATGTATGTATGTATGTATGTATGTAACATGTTTGGGGTTTTTTGCTGATTTTTTTTGCTGAAGGCTAGGATATATTTATTTCGGCCTTATTTTGGCCTCATCAGCTAGCCATACCCACTGGGACTTGAACCTGCAACCTTTGCCTTGTAAGGCAGATAATTATCCTCTAGGCTACAGTATCCAATCCCTTCAGCTTTGCACCAGGGAAGGGTTACATATTCATAGCTGAATAAATTATATATATATATATACATACATACATACATACATAATTAAGAAATATGTTTTTTTTCTAAGAAAATACTATAATGTTTCAGGCTTTCAAATGCAATCTTTCAGGGTTAGATGAATCTTCTGGGTTCTGTTGGATGAATGACGCTGCCGGAGTTTCAGGCTGAGAGGAGACGGATTCCCATTATTGAAACACTGTAATTTTTTTCTGCTTGCAAACACAGTAATTTATTGTTTTAATGTATTGTTAGGGACACAGGGTGTTGTCTAAAAAAAAAGGCTCTTCCCGATTTCCACCTGTTATGTGAATGCAACTCTGTGTGCCTGCGTGCAAGTTTGGGCCCCTTTTATTGAAATACTGTTAAGATTTCAGGCTTGCTTCTTTCTTTCTTTCTTTCTTTCTTTCTTTCTTTCTTTCTTTCTTTCTCTTTTCTTTCCTTTCTTTCCTTCTTTCTTTCCTTCCTTCCTTCTTTCTTTACTTCCTTCCTTCCTTCTTTCTTTGCCACCTTTCTCGAGGAGACTCAAGGCAGCGTACAACATTAAATATAACAATACATAAGAAATCAAATAATAACTATAAAAATATGAACATTTACTGAAACATTTTAATGTACACTCACACACATTCATCCAGTCCAATCATATCTCGTATCGGCCGGAGACGGTCTCACCACAGAGAAGGCTCTTCCCCTAGGCCCCGCCGTTCGACATTGTCTGGCCGACGGAACCTGGAGAAGGCCGACTCTGTGGGACCTAACTGGCCGCTGGGATACATGAGGCAGAAGACAGTCCTGAAGATAGTCTAGGCTTTGTAGGTCATAACCAGCACTTTGAATTAAGCCTGGAGACCAATTGGCAGCCAGTGTAGTTGGCGGAGTGATGTCGAAATGTGGGCAGATCTTGGCAGCCCCACTATAGCTCACGCAGCTGCATTTTGCACAAATTGTAGCCTCTGAACAGTCTTCAAGGGCAGCCCCAGGTAGAGAGCATGCTGCCACTAATCATTTAAGGGTTAAAGGTGCAGGGCATGGTGGTAAAGATGCACCTTCTGGGTTCCGTTTGTTGTGTGAATGCAACGAGAAATGGGTGCAGGTAGGAAGGAACCCGAATTCTCAGCAGCACCTAGCAGGGTTTCAGGCTTGGAAATGCAGGCGTTAAATCTTTGAAGGGTTAGGGGTTACGCCTGCAGGACCTCACTTTCTTCACACAACTTTCTCTCCGAGGGAAATTCACAAGACCCTTCTGGGAGATTCCCCTATCTGTTCAGTTGTCTTTGTTGCCCATCTCTGGCTGGCGGACTCCAAGACAGAAAGGCGTAGAGCGTTGTGTGAAGGGATCCATCTTTCAGGTTCCACCGGTTCTGTGAATGCAACTACTGGAATGGGGTTTAGGTTTGGGCCAGGAAGACAGGGGCTCCCATTAGAGAAATGATATAAAGTTTCAGATTTTCAAACATGACCATTAATCTTTTAAGGTTAGTGTGCACCTGTTGGATTCCACTGACTAGGTGGCTCAGTGGCTAAGACACTGAGCTTGTTGATCAGAAAAGTCAGCAGTTCGAATCCCTAGTAGAGAGATAAATAGGGGTCAGACTAAATGACCTCCAAGGTCACTTCCAGCTCTGTTATTGTTACTTTGTCCATTCATATGATCATTCTCTCTTAAGAGAGGGTGTCTCTCTGCTGAGGTGCCTTTGCTTTCCTGTCTAGGTGAATGCACAACATAGGTCATTGTGTGAATCATGGAATCATAGGTCTGTAACAGTGGTTCTCAACCTTTCTAATGCCACGATCCCTTAATACAGATCCTCATGTTGTGGTGACCCCTAACCATAAGTCTAACGCCAATTCTCCCAACAGAGCTTTAAGCTGATTGGCAGGAGGTTCAGAGGGACACCCCCACTGTAAACACCTGATTGGTCGGATTGTAAAAATGTTGTTATTAATTTAATAATTTAATAATAATTTATTAGATTTGTATGCCACCCCTCTCCGTAGACTCGGAGCGGCTCACATTGTTATTGTTGTTGTTATTATTACTATTATTACTATTACTATTATTATAGTTACTATTATTATTATTATTTCTACTACTATTACTACTACTACTACTATTTATTGGATTTATATGCCACCCCTCTCTGGAGATTATGTTCCATGGTGCCAGAATAGCAGCTTTAGTTCCTAACACCATGGAAATTTTCCCATGATCTTAGGCGACCCCTGTGAAACGATCATTCAACCCCCAAAGGGATCCCAATCCTCAGGTTGAGAACCACAGGTCTATAACATCCTGGTTGATTAATTATCCAATCTTTTCTTTAAAAACCCCAGTGATGGATCACCCATAATTCTGGAAGGCAGGCTGTTCCCGTGATTAATCGCATCTTCTGGGTTCCGTCTGTTGTGTGAATGCAACTATTTGAGGGCGCAGGGTTGGATGTAGAAGGAGAGGGACCCCAATATTTCAGCACTTGGAAGGGTTGGGTAGAAGCAGGATAGCCTGCAAGCTTTCCTGAGAAGGGAATTGAAACGTCAACAAAGACATGTAGAAATACAGGTGTTCTCAACTTTCAGTCACAACTGAGCCCAAAATTTCCATCGCTAAACCAAGACTTTTGTTGACTGAGTTTTGCCCCATTTTAGTCTATGAAGTCTAGCAGGGGCGGCATACAAATCTAATAAATAAATAAATTTTATGACATTTCTGAGAACAGTTGTTAAATGAATCACGGCAGTTATGAAGTTAGTAACACGGTACTGGAACTAATTTGGCTTCTTTGAATTGAATGCAGTTTGCCTCTTGAGGGGAGTTCAAGATTTTGCATGGATTTCACTTAGGACAAATGAAGAAATTCCTGTTGCTAAATGAGGCAGTTTAAATTAATTTATTACACTTATAAGCCACCCAACTCCTTTTGGGCTCTGGGAGGCAAACAATGTACAGCAATATAAAAAAAGCAATATAAACAGTGTAAAACAATATAGCATTATAAAATCCCTCAGTTGCTAAATCACTCACACCCAATATTTGACTTTTTTTTTTTGCCATTGTTGTTAAGCGGATATGTCAGTTGTTAAGTGAATCTGGCTTTTCCATTGATTTGTGCTGGGCAGAAGGTCGCAGAAAGGGATCACGTGACCCCTCAGAACATTGCAGCCTATCGTAAATGTGAGCCAACTGCCAAGCCTTGAATCTTAATCATGTGGGGCTGCTGCAACAGTTATACAATACAATTCAATACAATTCATTAGATTTGTATGCCGCCCCTCTTCGAAGACTCGGGGCGGCTCACAACAGCAATAAAAACAATATAACAATGGAACAAATCTAATAATGAAAATTATATAAAAACCCCAACAATTAAAAACCATACAGCACATACATACCAAACATAAAACTTAAGAAAGCCTGGGGGAGATGTCCTAGTTCCCCCATGCCTGGCGATATAGGTGGGTCTTGAGTAACTTGCGAAAGACAAGGAGGGTGGAGGCCGTTCTAATCTCTGGGGGGAGTTGATTCCAGAGGGCCGGGGCCACCACAGAGAAGGCTCTTCCCCTGGAGCCTGCCAAACAACATTGTTTGGTCGATGGGACCCAGAGAAGGCCAACTCTGTGGGACCATATCGTTATGTGAAAAAACGATCATAAGTCACTTTTTCAGTGCTGTTATAACTTTGAATGGTTTGTTTACTAACTGTTGTAAGTCAAGGACTAGATGCATATGACATGGGAGTAGGGGTCAATCTGGTAAGACAATTACAACAGTGTCTTTCAAATGGCTGGACTTCAACTCCCAGAATTACCCAGCCGGCAAGCCTGGCTAAGGAATTCTGGGAGTTTAAAATTCCATCCATCTTAAACTGGCCAAGCTGGGAAAAGAAACATAAGAGGCTCAGTCTGCTCCCACAAGCCCTCACGCATCCTGCAGTCTTTCCGCACTCTGCCTATGCTCTGCGTCTGACTGAGCCATTCTTGAGCGATGCGCTCGGCGCTCGGCTGGCCGCCCCTGGCGTCATCGATCGGCGACTTGTCTCGATCGCTGCGGCCGGCGCGCGCGCTTCCCTCCCCTCCCCTGCGCGCGTGCGCAGTAGACCCGATGATGGCGTCCGAGGCCATTGGTTTGCAGGAAGAGGCGCTGCGGCGAAGGGAGCGGCTGAAGGCGCTGAGGGAACGCACCGGGGCGGGCAGGAAGGTAAGACACGCCGGGAACCGCCTCACAGGGCCGGAAGGTAGCTTTGGAGGCTCAGCCGGCCTGTAGAGGAAAGGCCTGTGGCGGAAACATGCTCGCAGGTGACGTCACGGTGACGTGCTTACGCATGCGTATTGCCAAACGGGACTACAAAGCCCGTCCCTGTAGCAGGACCACCGCACTGTCTTCCTTGTGCTAAGTCCTTCATTTCCATTCTATTGATTTGGACCAGGAAAGCACTACTGTACCTCGGGACCCCCGAGGTTAAGGACTACAAAGCCCATCGTCGCCTTATTGTGATTGCCAGCCGCACGGTCTTTTAGGTTGTGGGTGGTTTTTTTTTTTTTTTAATTATTATTATTATTATTAGATGTTTTTCACTTAACGGCTGCAGTGATTCGCTTAACAACTGACTCGTAGTTATGATGGATGCAGAGTCCCAGGGTCACGAGGTCGACTTTTGCAACCTTCTGGCAGGAAAGTTTATGGAAAAACCGGATTAACAACCATCTTACTTAAACATCTGCATTGATTCTCTTAACAACTGTGGCAAGAAAGGTCATAAAATGGAGCAAAATTCGCTCTCTCACCTAGCAGTAGAAATGTTGGGTTAATTTGTGGTTATAACTTCAAATGGTCACTAAGTGAGGACTACCTGTCATGAGGCAACCACGACCTGTGAAAGGAGACACGATTCACTTAGCAATCGCCTTGCTTAGTAACGGGAACCCTGGTCCCAATTGTGGTTGTAAATTGGGGAATACTGGCAGTTGAGCTGAGTCAAGAGTTTGCTTGTTTGCTTGTTTGTTTGTGTATGTATGTATTCATTCATTCATTCATTAGATTTGTATGCCGCCCCTCTCCGCAGACTTTTTAAAACTTCGTCACCTTAAGGTGGGTGGACTTCAACTCCCAGAATCCCCCAGCCACTGATGTTTGCAATGGTCTTAACCTTAAGCAAACATCACAGTCATTAAACGAAATCTGGCATTGGAAATTTCATTTTTAATACGAAGCCTGGAAATTGCAGCTGGTGACAAAATGGGAGTTTACAGTCATTAAATGTCTTTATTGAATAAATATTATAAAAAAGGATGAAAATAAAGATATGTACGCTGAGAGCATCTGCACCAAGACAAATTCCTTGTGTGTCCAATCACACTTGGCCAATAAAAATTCTATTCTATTCTATTCTATATGTTGATCAAAACAAAATAGGAAAACAATAGCAATACAGACAAGGTAAAATACGAAGGGGTACAGCTTCTGAAACAGTGCATATTACCTATAAAGTAAGAGCACATTTGGTTTAGTTTGATAATTTAAAGCTTTCTCATTACATAGGTAGGGTTGTTTCTTATTAAGTTAGTCGATTGTGTCAATTTCTTTTCTACATAAATTTTCCTATTTTTTGGTTCAGTTTTGGTTAGGTTTTGGTTCAAGAGGAAGAGAAGAGAAGAGAGAAGTAGGGGTAAGAGAAATATAAAAAGGAAAAGAAAAGGAAAAAAGGACAAAATGGGAGTTTAGAGCACCTGCTAGCTATGTAATCTCTTTTTCCCCCTCTGTGTTTCTTGGTGTGCGCAGGTAGTCCTCGACTTACGACCACAGTTGACCCGAAACTTTCCATTGCTAAGCATGACTAGTTGGTTTTACCCAGTTTTAAAGTGTTTCTTGCCTCACTTATTAAGCAAATCCCTGAAGCCTTTAAGTTAGCCCTCCAGCAATTCGACGTCCCATTGTGAGATGGTCGCAAAAGAGGATCACATGACCTCTGGCAACTGTGCAACTGTCATAAGTGTGAGTCCGTTGCCAAGCACCCGAATTTTGGGCATGCTGTGACTGTGAAAAAGCACCACTTTTTTCAATACTGTTGTAAGTTTGAATGATCACTAAATGAACGTGTCGTAAGTCAAGGACCTACCTGTAACCCCGTTTTTCTCCTGTTTCTCTGACATTCTGCTTTTACCCTTCCTCTTTTGGCACGTTTTTCTCACGGCTCAGATTTTTGAAACGGTTGCTTGAAAGGAGGAATTGGAAATTCTGGACTTTTCCAAAAATATTAATGCGTCTCTCAAAATAGCCTGCCTGGGCTATAAATATAACTAGGCTGAAGTTGACTTGTTTTGGTGACTGGTTCCACAGTCCTAACTGATTCCTAGTCAAGATTCAGTTCTGTTACTTTCAGAAAAGTTTATGCAGATGCTTGGATTTTACCTAGCAGAAAACGCCTTTGCCACACTGTGAAAATTGTTGAACGTTTTCAAGACGTGCTCTGAAACCAGTGGCTGCGTCTGCTGAGTAAATTTATCTTTAAAACTCACAGATCCAGTTTGGCACCAGGCTTAAATAGGAGAGGGTGAGCTGCCTTACCCACAAAAGACAGCTGGGTGACTTTGGGCCAATCCCCAGGAGACTGTGAGTTCTAGTCCCGCCTTAATCACGAAAGACAGCTGGGTGACTTTGGGCCAATCACCAGGAGACTGTGAGTTCTAGTCCCGCCTTAATCACAAAAGACAGCTGGGTGACTTTGGGCCAATCGCCAGGAGACTGTGAGTTCTAGTGCCGCCTTAATAATGAAAGACAGTTGGGTGACTTTGGGCCAATCACCAGGAGTCTGTGAATTCTAGTTTCTCCGAGTCTCCGGAGAGGGGCGGCATACAAATCTAATAAATAATAATAATAGTTCCTCCTTAGGCATGAAAGACAGCTGGGTGACTTTCGACCAATCACCAAGAGACTGAATTCTAGTCCCGCCGTAGGCATGAAAGCCAGTTTGGTGACTTTGGCCCAAGCCCCAGGAGAATGTGAATTCTAGTTCCTCCTTAGGCATGAAAGGCAGCTGGGTGATTTTGGGCCAATCTCTAGGAGAGTGAGTTCTAGTCCCACTTTAGGAACAAAAAAGGCAGCTGGGTGACTTTGGGCCAGTCCCTCCATCTCAGCCCAAGCTACCACAGACAGTTGCTGTTTTGGAGAAAATAAAAGGCAGAAGGTGTGATGGAAATGTTGCTGATGTTTCTGGTTTCTAAAAATAAAGAGGCAGCATATAAATAATTAGATAAATTCATTCTGAAGCCAAGTATATAAACTATTGGCCTGAATTCCGATCCGGATTTAAACGTTTGAGACGGCTCTTCCTGTGTATTGGATATTTGTCTTGCATTGCAGGTAGCTCTCAACTTCTAACCATTCACTTAGCGACTGCTTGAAGTTTACAGAGGCACTAATTGCAACCAGTCCTCACACTTACGACTTGCAGCGTTGTGAGGCGGCAGTGTGCCACTGTGATTCCCTTTTGCAACTTCAAATATTGCGGTCAATTGTGGCAGGGTCACCCGTGTCTCGAAACTACACTTCAAATCTGAAGGGCACAAGATTTATTTATTTATTTATTTATTTATTTATTTATTTATTTATTTATCAGATTTGTATGCCGCCCCTCTCCGCAGACTCGGGGCGGCTCACAGCAATAATAATACAATGTAAACAAATCTAATATTTAAGTTAATTAAAAAACCCCAATTTAGAAACCAATCATACATACTAGCATACCATGCATAAATTTTATAAGCCTAGGGGGAGGGAAAGTGTCAATTCCCCCAAGCCTGACGACAGAGGTGGGTTTTAAAGAGCTTACAAAAGGCTAGGAGGGTGGGGGCAACTCTGATATCTGGGGGGATTTGGTTCCAAAGGGTCAGGGCCGCCACAGAGAAGGCTCTTCCCCTGGGTCCCGCCAAATGACATTGTTTAGTTGACAGGACCCGGAGAAGGCCAACTCTGTGGGACCTAGCTGGTCGCTGGGATTCGTGCGGTAGAAGGCGGTCCCGGAGATATTCTGGTCCGGTGCCATGAAGAACCATTGAAGTGATTATTGTTGGGAGAATTCTGGGCATACAGAAGTTAACCCACCAAGTAGCCACAGGACACAACTAATTGAAGTCTTCAATGAAAAACACTACACCAGGCTTTCTTGTAAAAATATATTTTACTTTTCTTCTTATCAAACTGCTTCTCTAAATAAACTATCACCTTTACATTCGACCACTATAATAAACTATCCACAGTACTAGTACTGTATACAACTACCATTACATCTACCACTGCAACCACTAAGCACTAACTACAAACCACTCAGCATAAAACCAGTCTTTAACAAACCACAGTAACAAACCACTCTATAACAAAACCACACCCATGCAAGGGTGTTACTCCTATTATATAGGTTACAGCCAATCAGGTTGCAGCACGTTTAGCAAGCCCACGATTACACGCTGATTATGGCTTACATTAACCTCTCCCATGGTTACAAACCATTTATTTGCATAGTAATATTACCTCCAGGAATAAACTTATTTCTGACAATTATTACACAGGCACACAATATCTAACGCAGCAATTTCCAGAGGAATGGGCCCAGGTTTCCCACAGGGGTGAGGATATTCTGGGGGTCGAGGGTCCCACATTTGGAACTGGTCCACATCAGCAGTCTCGGCTGCCAATAAAAGCTCTTTTGAAATCCGGTTTGGTCTGATTGGATTAGATTGGATTATAGTTAGGCTTTATCCTCTTTTCAGCCATGTGACACAAACATAAACACACACACACACAAAGTCACACATACACGCACTGCATCACTTTTCCCCAGCCTGACGCCTTCTTCAGTTAGCCCTTGACATACCAGGAGAACTGAAGCACAGAATTTATCCTCCTTAAATGGGACGGTTGTTAACCTTGGATAACCTTCCTTGCCGCAGTTGTTAAATAAATTCCTGCAGTCGTTAAGTGAGTCATAGAGTTGTTAAGCGATTTCGACTTCCCCGTTGACTTGTCAAAAGATCGTAAAACGGGATCACATGACACACACACACACGGGATACTGAATCCGTCGTAAATATGAGCCGCTTGGCCCAGCGACTGAATTTTGATCACATGACTACGGGCGATGCTCAAATTTTTGGGAGAAAAATGATTCTAGGTCCCTTTTTTCCTCCCTGCCTGCTGCTGTTGTAACTTGGAACGGTCACTAAACGAACTGTTGTAAGTTGAGGACTGATTATAAATGTTTTAAGGGCACAGCCCTTACCATCTCTCTTCTGGCGTGCTCTGGAATTCTGGGAATTGTAGTTCTGACACAAGAATTGGAGAATCCGAATCCGTTTCCTCTTAGAAGGGCCTGCCGAAGAAATTTGCACGTTTTTTCACACTGGTGGGAAACTCCCACCGCAGTGGATTAGGCTGGTGTCCAGGTGCGATTGTGGTTCATTGTGCAGAGTCACAAAAAGCCCCTGGAAGCCGTTAGTTGAGCCTAGCAAGTGACAGCCAGGTATATCTGTTGAAAAGAGAAAAATCTAAATTTGATTTCAAGTCACATTTCAGTCTATCCTTCTTCCCCCTATCCAGTAGTCACTTCTTGTGGTGGTTTCTGTTTCTTAAAATCATGGCATTGAAAGGGACCTCAGTCATCTAGTCCAGCCCACTCCCAAAGCAGGAGACCTCATACCACCCTGGACAGATTCCAAACTCTTCTTGGAAACCTCCAGCGATGGTTTTATCCCACGTTGATATTTTTGTTAGAAATAGCCCAAGGTGGAAAATATTATCTAATATTCCTTCTCCCTCCTGTTTTTCCCATAACGACAACCCTGTAAGGTGGGTTGGGCTGAGAAGGAAGGAAGACCCAGTGTAAAGTGGGATTAGAACTCTCTCATGATTGAATCAAACTCACCCAGGTGGTAATCAAATCTAACATGGGGCTAGAACTCACTGTCTCCTGGTGATTGACCCAAAGCCAACTAGTTGGTGTTGAAATCTAATATAGGACTAGAACTCTCTGTCCCCTGGTGACTGGGCCAAAGTTACCGAGCTGCCTCTCATTTCTTAAGAGGGATCTAAAATATTCACCGTCCCCTGGTGATTGGCTCAAAGTCACCCACCTGGCATTCATGTCTAACATTGGGCCTAGAACTCACTGTCTCCTGGTGATTGACCCAAAGTCACCTAGTTGGTGTTCATTGTCTAACATGGTACTAGAACTCACTGTCTCCTGGTGGTTGTCCCAAAGCCACCCAGTTAGTGTTCATGTCTTAATATGGTACTAGAACTCACTGTCTCCTGGTGGTTGTCCCAAAGCCACCCAGTTGGTGTTCATGTCTTAATATGGTACTAGAACTCACTGTCTCCTGGTGGTTGTCCCAAAGCCACTCAGTTAGTGTTCATGTCTAATACGGTACTAGAACTCACTGTCTCTTGGGTGATTGACCCAAAGCCACCCAGTGTTGTGGTTGAAATCTAATATAGGACTAGAACTCTCTGCCCCCTGGTGACTGGGCCAAAGATACCGAGCTGCCTCTCATGTCTTAAGAGGGATCTAAAATATTCACCGTCCCCTGGTGATTGGCTCAAAGTCATCCACCTGGTATTTATGTCTAACATTGGGCCTAGAACTCACTGTCTCCTGGTGGTTGTCCCAAAGTGACCCAGATGGTGTTCATGTCTAATATGGTACTAGAACTCGCCATCTCCTGGTAATTTCGTAAATTACTCAAGACCCATCTATACCGCCAGGCATGGGGGAGTTGAGACACCTTTCCCCCAGGCTTTTTTTATATTTATGTTTGGATATGTATGTGTTGTTTTCTTTTTAAATATGAATGGGTTTTTATGTACTTTTTAAATATTAGATTTGTTTTTGCTAGAACATTGTTTTTATTGTTGTTGTGAGCCGCCCCGAGTCTTCGGAGAGGGGCGGCATACAAATCTAATAAATTGAATTGAATTGAATTGATTGGCCCAAAGTCACATGATGTTCTTGTCTAATGTGATATTAGAACTCGTCATCTCCTGGTGACTGGGCCAAAGCTACCGAGCCTAAGGCAGGACTAGAACTCACAGTCCCCTAGTTTCTACCCTTCTAGTCTTGCAGGAGCTAGATTTCTGCTACCTGTTTTGCCATCCATCAGCCGGGACTCCTGTCTCCTCCCAATTAAAAAACTCCCAAGTTCTTGGTCTGCTAAAAGGAAAGGGCCAGAAATGCAGTTTGGGGCAAAATAAGGCCAGCAACCAAAGGGTTTATTTACAAAACATACACGGCCAAAGTGAGCCCGGAGGCACCTTAATTTTCCTCCTTGGTTTCTTCTGACAATGAAATGTAACAACCCCACCCACCCCCAAATGGAGCTGCACACACCTTTCCAAGGTGACTTTCGAATTTTCCAACCTGGGTCATCGACTTCAGAGATCCAGCTTGGCCAGGATTAAGCCACCTCTGGTCCAACCGTTTTGCTTCTTTCTTTTTTTTAAATAACCAAACACACACACACATCCCCCTCCTCCTCCTTCTTTTCGCTTCTCAAGCAAAAGGTGGGGAAAAGTTTTTGGCCCAGAAGATCTGACAAGCCTTGAAAACTTGCAGTTGTGTTTTTTAAAGCGGTTTGGCGCCAGCCAGGGGGGCGGGGGCTCGGTACGGATAACCGAGTGAAGGGAGGATTAATTGTGCACAAACCCAGAGCAAAACCCGGTAGCTTTAAACAACAGTTTACGAGGGCTTGGAAAATTAATGGCATGCAGGACCACATTCCATCAGCCGACCAGTTTTATTTATTTAAATTTTAAGGGGGGCCGTTTTAGCCCCCTTAAAATTTAACTTCTGGGTGTTATAAGTTGCTAAGGATGGAAATATTGTAGAAGTAGAAAATACAAGGGGGGGGGGAAACATTTTTGAAGTGTACAGATAGTTATTCACTTACAATAGTTCGTTCAGTGACCATTGAAAGTCACAAAGGTATTGTGAAGAGTGATTCGTGACTGTATTTATTTTTTAAAAAACATTTGCTTTTTTGAGTTTTAACAAATAAATAAAAGTGTATACACCACGATATCTTTCTCTCTTTTTTTTACAGATCTTACCCATTTCATCTTTTCCTTATATTTCCATTTTTACATTTTATATATTTACATATTATTCACTCTAAAGTGTGCAATAGGGTTGATATTCCTGGAGGGGTCTGTAATATGGTAAATGACTTAGCTTTACTAGATAAATGGTCAAAGCAATGGAAACTGCAGTTTAATGTTTCCAAATGTAAAATAATGCACTTGGGGAAAAGGAATCCTCCATCTGAGTCTTGTATTGGCAGTTCTGTGTTAGCAAAAACTAACATGGCAAAGGATTTAGCTTTACTAGATAAGTGGTCAAAGCAATGGAAACTGCAGTTTAACGTTTCCAAATGTAAAATAATGCACTTGGGGAAAAGGAATCCTCAATCTGAGTATTGCATTGGCAGTTCTGTGTTAGCAAAAACTTCAGAAGAGAAGGATTTAGGGGTAGTGATTTCTAACAGTCTCAAAATGGGTGAGCAGTGTGGTCGGGCAGTAGGAAAAGCAAGTAGAATGATTGGCTGCATAGCTAGAGGTATAACAAGCAGGAAGAGGGAGATTGTGATCTCCTTACATAGAGCGCTGGTGAGACCACATTTGGAGTACTGTGTTCAGTTCTGGAGACCTCACCTACAAAAGGATATTGACAAAAATTGAACGGGTCCAAAGACGGGCTACAAGAATGGTGGAAGGTCTTCAGCATAAAACGTATCAGGAAAGACTTCATGAACTCAACCTATATAGTCTGGAGGACAGAAGGAAAAGGGGGGACAGGATCGAAACATTTAAATATATTAAAGGGTTAAATAAGGTCCAGGAGGGAAGTGTTTTTAATAGGAAAGTGAACACAAGAACAAGGGGACACAATCTGAAGTTAGTTGGGGGAAAGATCAAAAGCAACATGAGAAAATATTATTTTACTGAAAGAGTAGTAGATCCTTGGAACAAACTTCCAGCAGACATGGTTGGTAAATCCACAGTAACTGAATTTAAACATGCCTGGGATAAACATATATCCATTGTAAGATAAAATACAGGAAATAGTATAAGGGCAGACTAGATGGACCATGAGGTCTTTTTCTGCTGTCAGTCTTCTATGTTTCTATATCAGTTTGTATTTACCTTTGCAAATTGTTTGTTACACTATATATATATTTATCTATTTTTGTATGCCATTACACATTGTAATGTTTCACTTTTCCATGTTTCTATTCTCTATCCAATTGCACCATAGATTCCAAATACAGTGATACCTTGTATTGGTTCCGGGATGAGGTTTGCAAGGTGAAAATTTGTAAGACAAAACAATGTTTCCCATAGGAATCAATGAAAAAGCGATTAATGCGTGCAAGCCCAAAACTCACTCCCTTTGCCAGACGAAGCGCCCGTTTTTGCACTGCTGGGATTCCCCTGCAGCATCCGCAAAAACATGGAAGTCCGGAGGTGGAGTTTCCCCATGGAGGGGAGCCTCAGGGGAATCCCAGCAGCGCAAAAACAGGTGCTTCGCTGGCAACAGAAGTCCGGAGGCGGGGCATCCCAGTGGTGGTGGCTTGGGTTTGTAAGGTAAAAATAGTTTGGAAGAAGAGGCAAAAAAATCTTAAACCACGGGTTTGTATCTCAAAAAATGTGTATGACGGGTTTGTAAGACGAGGCATCACTGTATTATAATACTGTATTCACAATCATTTATTCCCTTAATTTCCATGGTCATTTTGTCATTTCAGCGCATTTATGAATTTTTATCAATTCTGTTGTTTTCTGTTGGCATCCATTTGTTTTTCCAAAGTTGGGCATAAGATATTCTAGCAGCTGTCGTTATATGCGTCATTAGATACTTAATTGTTTTGGAGTATTTTCCGCCCCGTATTCCTAGTAACATACTTCTGACGAAAATTCTATTTCCTCCTTTGTGATCTCTTTTAGCCATTTATGAATTCGTTCCAAAATCTTTTTAGCTTTTGGATAGGACCACCATAGGTGGAAGAGGTGCCATTTTCCTCTTTGCATTTCCCAATATTCCCAGCATCCCAAAACATCCACATTTCCAACATCCCAAAACATGACTTGAGTGGTCACGTGATCAAAATTTGGAGACTTGGCAAACTTGACTCATATTTATGTCCCGGAAGTTAATGTGATCCACTTTTGCGATCTTCCGAACAAGCAAAGTTAATGGGGAAGCCCAGATTCACTTAACAACCGTGTGACAAACTTAACAACTGCAGTGATTCGCTTAACAACGTTGGCAAGAAAGATTGTAAAATGGTGCCAAACTTACCTAACAATTGTCTTGGTTAGCAATGGCTAACGAGCACTCCTTGCATGTGAACGTGATGTATGGTTGTGATAGAATTGGTTGATTGATATTAATATATAGTTGGGTTTTTAGCTTGTAGTTTTTAATTAATTAGATTCTTTGTATGCATTGTTTTATGTTGTATCTTGTGAGCCACCCCGAGTCTTCGGAGAAGGGCAGCATACAAATCTAATAAATAATAATAATAAAAATAATGTTTAATTAATTTTTATTTAAAGTTCGGAGCCGAGCAAGCGAACTTTTCCCCGCTTGAAGAAAGTGGGGTTAATGATCAATTGCAGGGAGGAAAAAAATCCACTTGCAGCTCTGTCTTTTGCCCCCAAGCTGTAACATTATAATTAATGCGTGCAAAAACATGCCACATCAGTGTGTTCCATGCGTGCTCCTGAGGTCTAGGCCCTGCTTTCGATGGTTAACGCGACAGATTTGCAGGTGAAATTTTGCCACTCCCCCACTCCCGCCGTCTGCAAAAAAGTTGGCGGCTGTTAGAATGGTTATTTTTATTTTTCATTTTACGGTGCTGTGTGTGTGTGGAGAAGCCTAAGGATCTGCACCATTCTTGAGCTGAGCGAATGAGGCCTTTTATGATGGCGATAGGGTTGAAAATGCAGGAAATGGAATGCCCAACAAGAGGTTCTAAAGTGATAGGAAGCCTCGAATTTCCTCCATGGCAAGTTGCGTGTGTTTTTGTGTGTGTGTGGTGAGAGAGATATTTTTGCTGATAATGAAAAGGAAGGGAGACTATAGATCTATTTCAAGCTAATTTTGCTATCATCAGCTAGCCCTATCCTTCCTAGGATTTGAACCCGGGCAGCCTGCCTCTATGGCAGTAGCTTTAACCTCAGGTCACAGGTTCTCTTCCTGTCTCAGCTTGTACCAGAGAAGAGTTATATATACTGTATACATTTCCTGTCTAATCACTCTGATTCTTATTATCAACAAAAATATGTTACACATATAGAAACAGAAGGAAAGGAGGGAGGGAGGGAGGAAGGAGAAAGGAGGGAAGGAAGAGAAGGAGGAAGGAAGATGGAGGGAGGAAGGAGCAAGCAAAGGAGGATAGAGAAGGAAGGAAGGAAGGAAAAGAGGGAGTGGGGACAGGAGAAAGGAGGGAAGGAAGAGAAGGAGGAAGGAAGATGGAGGGAGGGAAGGAAGGAGCAAGCAAAGGGTGGAGAAGGAAGGAAGGAAAAGAGGGAGAGGGGGACAGAGGAGAAAGGAGGGAGGAAGAGAAGAAGGAAAAGAGAGAGAGGAAGCGGGAGGGAGGGAGGAAGAAGGGAGGAAGGAATAGGGAGAGAGGGAGGGAAGGAGCAGGAAGGGAGGAAGAAGGAGGGAGGGAAGGAGCAAGCAAAGGAGGGTGGAGAAGAGAAGGAAGGAAGGAAAAGAGGGGTGGGTGGGTGGGAAGGAGAAGGGACAGCAAGAGATCAAGGAAGGAAGATAACGGGAGGGAAGGAACAAGGAAAGGGAGCGGGAAGGGAGAGGGAGAAAGGAAGGAGAGATGGAAAGAAAGGAAGGAAGGGAAAAGGAAGAAGAGAGAAGGGATGTGGAAGGCATGGAAGAAAAATAAGGAAAGGCAAAAAAGAGGACGGATAGACAGGTGATCAGGGGGGTTGGACAAGGCTCCTTCCAACTCTGCCACAGGTATTTATGAGAATCGCAGTGTCCCTCTGTGTGTGTGTGTGTGTGATGTGATCTCCCACCCTTCTGATGAGGATAGTCAATGGGGAAGCCAGCTTCACTTAATGACCATGTTACCAATTTAACAACAGCAGGGATTCACTTAACAGCGGGTGGCGAGAAAGGTCATCAAAACGGGCCAAACATCCCTAAAACCACCACCACCTCGCTTAGCAGCAGACCCTTTTGGGGGGTTCCTGGGTGGTCGTAAGTCGAGGACTACCCGTACCCTATTAATTCTCTCTTTCCCTCTCCAGCAAAATGAGAGCGAGGCGCCACAGGCGAAGCTGCTGAAAGGCAACAGACGGAGAGAGGAGGAGGAAGAGGAGGAGGAAGACGCCCCCAAGCACAAGTGAGTCTCTGGTTATTCTCCCCCGACACCCCAGATGGAGGGGGGGGGGGGGAGAAAAACAGATGAGGAAAGTTCGACTCCACCAGGACATCCTTCATAGAGATAAGCCCTAGCAGCCACCATATCTTAATAAGTCTCTTAATTGTGTTTGAAAACAGAGATTAAAAAACAAATTAAAAAGAATTTTTAGAAAAATAATGTTTTTAAAAATCTCTTCCTACTCAGTGGGTCAGCTTTGAACCCCGTGCGATGTCTTGGCAAGTCTCAATTATATTTTAAAAATACCCAGTTAAAATTAAAATTTTGGACAAAGTTGTCTTTGAAAAGTCCCTTCTTGTTGAGTCAAGGGCTCCTCCCTCCCTCCCTCCCTTCCCTCCCTCCTTCCTTCCTTCCTCTCTTCCTCCCTCCCTCCCTCCCTCTCTCCCTCCCTCCCTGCTTCCCTCCTTTCCTTTCTTCTTTCCTTACTCATTCTCTCTCTACTTCCCATTCTCTATCCCTTTTCTTTCTTCGTCCCTTCCATCCTTCTTTCTTTACTCCCACTTCTCTTTTTTCCTTCTCTTATTCCTTCCCTCCCTCCCCTTTCTCACTCACATTCTTTTCTTCTCTCTCTTCCCATTCTCTATCCCTTCCCTCCCTCCCGGCTTCCCTCCCTCTCTTCATACCTCCTTCCCTTTCACTCATTCTTCTTTCCTTACTTCTTCTCTCTCTCCAGTGTTTCTAGGAATCATAGAAAGACATGATTTCTTAAGCAAAGTTTGTCCGATTTAGGAAAAAAACCTCTCTGAGCTGAGCAGCCTCTGTGTTAAGAAGCTCTCTGCCTTCTTTGGACTTTTTAATATTTTTATATTTAAATTTTATATTTAAATTTTTATAGCAAATTCATCGTGCATACAAGTACAAAAGATTAACTTTACTAATTTAGTTACAATGCTAAGTGGTTAACGCACAACATATAGTATACGGACAGATCATGTCAAGGTGTGATTGCTAACTAAACAGAAGAGTGTCTAATTAACTTTTTACCTTAAACAAACATCAGAGCTTTAATTAACTTAAACAGAAGCTGAATAAATAATTGTTTCCTTAAACTGATTAAATAAGTCGGTTGCTTCGTCACATCATTCAGACAGTTATTCCACATTCTCCGCAGATAGTGTTGGAGCATTCGCAACTTCATTATTGAATTTGTGTGTGTGTGTGTGTGTGTGTGTGTGTGTTAATTTTTTTTTGTTTTCTTTTTGCTTTTCTAGCAGAGATTCATACTATTGTATCCACAAGGCATATGTATTATATCCTGATTTAATCACTTGTTTGCATTATCAGTTTAAAGCAGCCTTCCCCAATCTGCTGCTCTTGATAGGTTTAAATTTAGCCGCAATCTGCACGTGTCATTTTTGGGTGGGAATGCTCCTCTGATACCCCCCCCCCATCGCAAACAATAAATGTTTATAAATTTGCTCCTGGGATTGATTCCTCCAGGTAGGGCATCCTGCTCCCTCGGATTTTGTCCCTGGCCTGGAGGTCATTGACAGCCTTTTAGCAGGAAAATAAAACCAGTTTTTTAAGGGGGGCTTCAATGACCAAATCTGGTTTAGGAAAATCCTCAGTCTTTTCTCTTAAAATAGACTTGCCCCATAGCTGAGAAATATTGCAGAAACGTATGAAGTAAGTTGTGTTCAGGGTTACAACCTTTCTTTCTTTCTTTTTTTTGCCACGGTTGTTAAGTGAATCACTGCAATTTTTAAGTTAAACAGCCTGACAACTTTTAATGTGTTCAAGGGTGGCATTTTTTGTAAAGGGATATAAAGTTAAAACGTTTAAGAATAAAATAGAACAGGAATAGAACAGAATGGAATAGAACTAGAGTAGAATAGAATAGAAATAGAATAGAATGAGGGAATGAAGAATAGACTTATATAGTGCTTCATAGTGCTTTTACAGCCCTCTCCAAGTGGTTTACAGAGGGCAAGCATCTTGTCCCCAAAAATCTGGGTCCTCATTTTACCCACCTCGGAAGGATGGAAGGCTGAGTCAACCTTGAGCCCCATCAGGATCGAACTGCTGGCAGAATTGACCTGCATTACTGCGTCACCATGGCTCTTAGCTCTTATTACCTACCTACCTTCACTGACTTGACTTCCTTATAAAGCAATAAAGGCGAGATAAAAATCTTGCAAATAATAATATGGTGACATGTCCTGGCTATTTGGTGGCTCTTTCTTTCTTCCTTCCTTCCTTCCTTCCTTCCTTCCTTCCTTCCTTCCTTCCTTCCTTCCTTCCTTCCTTCCTTCCTTCCTTCCTTCCTCCCTCCCTCCCTCCCTCCCTCCCTCCCTCCCTCCCTCCTTCCCTTCCTTCCTTCTTTCTTTCTTTCTTTCTTTCTTTGTTTCTTTCCTTCCTTCCTTCTTTCTTTCTTTCTTACTTTCTTTCCTTCCTTCCTTCTTTCCTTCTTTCTTTCTTTCCTTCCTTCTTTCTTCCCTTTTTTCTTTCTTTCTTTCCTTCTTTGTTTTTTTCCTTCCTTCCTTCTTTCCTTCTTTTTTCTTTCTATCTTTCTTTCTTACCTTCTCTTTCCTTCCTTCTTTCCTTCTTTCTTTCCTCCCTCCCTCCCTCCATCCTTTCTTTCTTTCTTTCTTTCTTTCTTTCTTTCTTTCTTTCTTTCTTTCTTTCTTTCTTTCTTTCTTTCTTTCGCAGTGTTAACTAATACAGTCAACCACAAATGTTTCAAAGAGAGGTGAAGCCCAACTTTTACTGTTTCTTCTAAGCCCTTCGGCATTTAAAAAAAAAAAAACAACCACTGATTTTTATCCTATCCGAACTGTTCCTAGCTGAGTTTTCTTTCTCCTGGGCTGGGCTTGAGTCTCTTCAAATCCCGATTCTAAACAGAGATAATTTTATTTTTAGTTCTGTTTCTGTCGGTTGCCATTGGCTTGCTTCACCTTAAGTCTCCTTAATTGGGAGTGGTGGGGGAAGGTGAATAACCATTTTGCAGGAATAACCGTTCGCTCCAGTCTCCGGTTAGCCCTTCCACATTCCTCAGCTTTCAAGGCGTATGTTTACCAACCGTCCATGCTCTTAAAACTAAAAAAAAAAAAAAAAAATTAGTCCCAGAACAGGAAGCATTTTGCAATCTGAAAAACAATTCCAACCTTACCTCTCTTAGTCTCCAGATAAGGGAAAAATGAAGGAGCAGAATTGTTCTAATTTTTCTAATTCCCTTGGCAAACTGCCTCTGCATGCTGGACGCTCCGTCGCCTTGCCTTAAACGCTTCGAGTCTTGATGGACAGACTGGTTGTGAAAAGTGCAGAGGAGATATTTGGACTTCAACTCCCAGAATTCACCAGCCAGCGAATGCTGGCTGGGGAATTCTGGGAGTTGAAGTCCAGATATCTTCAAGTTGCCAAGGTTGGGAAACACTGCTCTAGAGCAAAGAAGGGCTACGGGGCACATGAGGACAGTCTACCAGTATCTGATGGGTTGGTATATTTACAGGACCGCCTCCTCCCTCATACCTCACTACGGCCAGGAAGGGCGCACAGGGTCGGCCTTCTCCGGGTCCCGCCTGCCAAACAATGTCGCTTGGCGGGGCCTCAGGGAGGGGCCTTCTCTGTGGTGGCTCCGACCTTTGGAATCAACTGCCCCCAGAGATCTCCACCCTACCGGAAAGCCGTTAAGACCTGGAATTAGGATTGACTGCAACACAAAAGTGTTTAAGAAGATGTTGGACAACCATTTGTCAGAAATAGTGCAGGGTTTTCTGCCTAAGCAGTGGGTTAGACTAGAAGACCTCCAAGGTCCCCTCCAATTCTGTTTTTTGTAATAATAATAATAACAACAACAACAGCTTATGGTCTTATGGTCTTTTAAGATATTATTTATTATTATTTTAGGATATTATTTATTGTACTGTTGATTTTATCGCTGTATTTTTATTGCTGTTGTATTTATGATTGTTGTTAGTGACTCTGAGTCCTTTTTGGAGTAAGCAGCATGTATTAATACAATAAATCAAGCAGGCAGGCAGGCAGGCAAGAAAGGAAGGAAGGAAGGAAAAAAGAAAGAAGGAAAGAAAGAAAGGAAGGGAAAAAGAAGGAAGGAAGAAAGAAAAAAGAAAAAGAAGGAAGGAAGGGGAAAAAAGGAAAGAAAGAAAGAAAGAAAGAAAGAAAGAAAGGGTGATGATTGCAAACTTATGGCACATGGCATGCAGAGCTATCTCTCCAGGCACATGAGCCGTTGTCTGTGGCTCGTCCAGTTTCTGGCACACATGCGGTCACGAAGACCAGCCTGCCAGTGCACATGCGCGAGCCGAAAATTAGAACATCATCTTCCTGGCACACGCATGTGCACTGAATAGCCAGTCTTTGTTCAGTACAGTTCTCTTGTGTGTGTGCGCGTCCCAGGTTGTTTTTGCTTCTCTGCATGTGCAGGAAGCAAAAACGTGCTGAAATCTCGTGTGGGGATGCGCGCTTGTGAGACTTTTGCAATCCGTTTGCTTCCATGCATGCGCAAATGCAAAAAAAAATAGCTGAAATCTCTCTTGCACACACACGTCCCCTCCAAGATTTGGCTTCTGCGCATATGCATGAGGCAAAAATATGCTGGGGCATGCACGCACACAACTGAAGCTGCATGCGTAGTGCACCATGCACCACCAGTGCGCCATCCTCTGGTAGCAACCCGCTATGGCTTTGTGCGTGCATGCGTGCCAAAACCTGGAAGAGCAGGTGGACGATACACATGCACGCCAGAAACCAGTGCACATGTGCCCTTCCAGTTATTTTTTATTAATTTATTAATTTATATGCCTCCCAACTCCGGAAGGACTCTGGGTGGCGAGTTTCTGGTGAGTGCGTGGACTGGTATATGGGGTCTCCTGGGAGAGCAAGGGGCTGGACTGGATGACCACCAAGGTCTCTTCCAAGTGGGAATTCCACCAGTGGTGCCCTTGCAGGTTGCAGGTCCTCCTGGCAAAGAAAGGCTGTTGGAAGCAGCAGAGGAGCTCAAGGAAAGGATGACATCTCCACCTAGTGGACAGTGTGAGGACTGCAACCTCTTGCAGATTAACTCTCCCAGTTTTTCCACTCGTACGAAAGGACAGAGTCGGATTTTTACTCCCCTTAGGAGTAAACTTATTTGTTTTATTTTATTTTATTTTATTTACTTATTTTGTCCAAAACATAATGAAGGTTACAGAGGATATACTCATAGTAAAATATATCAAAGAAAGAATAGAAGAAAAGATATGTAAAGAAATATAGGAGTCTAACTCCTAAACCGTCTGGAGTTGGATGGAATTCATTTATATTTTTATTTTAATCAGTGGTTTTTGTTTTGCTTCACTCAGAAAGCTTGTAATGCAAAATTCCAGAAAAATAAACAGAGGCAAAACAGAACTAGGCAAGGACTAAATTTAAAAAGATGTGAATTGGAAACAATAAAATTCAAAACCACATATTATTCCCCTCTGGTTTAACAGTGACAAATCATAATGACAAAGCAACCATAATATAATAACCATAATATAACCATAATATGATAACTTACAAGCATTCTTTTTAATTTTTTTTATTTGCTTATAAACTTTAAAAAATACATAAAATAAAATGCCTCAATTACCGTAACCCGAAGACTACCACTTGTAGGGTTGGTGGCAAAACAAAATGGAGAGTCCTCAAGTTACGATGGCCATTGGGACCAGAATGTCCATCACTAAGTAGCGTGGTTCTAAAGCGCAGCCACATTGTTTAGTGACCAAAGTCCCTGCAGTCTCGGTTGCCGTCGTTAAATGAATCATTGGGGAAGCCAGAGGGAAGTCGCAGATCCAACTCCCAACTGGGCGCAAATACAACAGTGCAGCTTGGCCGGTGGAGGCAGCCTGCACTCTTTCATAATCGTCTTTCTTTTTTTCCCTTCTCTTTTCAGGGACCTGAAGTTGCGGAATTACACCCCGGAAGATGTGGAGCTGAAGGAAAGGGTGGTGCCCAATGCCAAGCCAGCTTCAGGTAGATCAACAGGGAAGACGAAGGGGCCCAGGTGGTCAGTGTGCCTTGTCCAGGCCTGTCCAGCAATAGCCAGCCAGGAAGCTAGCAAGGAGGACATTTATTTTCTTTCTTTTTTCTTCTCCTCCTTTTCTCCTTGTTTTTCCCTTTCTCCTCCTACATCTCCTCGTCTTTCTCCATCTCTACCTTCCCCCTTTCCATCTCCTCCTTCCCTCCATCTGCACCTTCTTCTCTTCTCGTTTTCCACCTCCTTCTCCGCAGCTTCTACTTTCCTTCCCTTCTCCATCTTCTTCTCCATTTCCTCCTCTTCCTCCTTATGTATTTTCTTCTCCATCTTCTGGTTGTTTTGTCCCAGCCATGAGCCCACCAAGAAGTAGATCCACACACACATGGATTTAACAAGTTTTAAGCATGTAATTTCTAGTAGTTTAATCGCAAGGAGGTTTAAAAACACATCAGCAAAGCTGCTCATTAGAGTCTCAAGCAGTAATGTAAACTCCCCAATAGTCTCTCTTTGGTCACCGAGCTCTAATTAACATGACTCACTGAGCTGGCAGGAAGCCCGGAGAGACAGATGTCAGTTTCTTAATTTCAGAAAATGTCCACAATCATGATCCGATCGGCCACCTCTGAATTCGAATATGACTTCCACACTCGTTCGTCACGAGGCTCACCCTTAAATACCCAAAAGGCATGGCCAAGTGTTCTGTAGATCTATTCACGCAGAGACCTCCTCCTGCTCAGCCACTCCTGCCTTCTGACACTTCTGCGTACTCTGGCGTCAAGAAGAGGCAATTCCTCTTCTCCTGAGTCACTCATGGGCACCTCTGGAGGTGCAACAGGCCCTGATTGGCTTTCAGTCTCTGACTCCACATCCCCTCCAACCTCCTCACTATTGGACTTGGATGCCAAGTACACTGGCCTTTGATACCAACCCACACCCGTCTCTCGATCCACAGAATCTGTGATTAGCTGTGCAGGATGTGGTTGGGCCACCACACTGGTCCTCCTCCACCGTCTCCTTTCCTGTATCAGAAAAAAACAGATGCCCTCTCTTGAGACTTAAGGCCAAGGTAGCTGGCACCTGTGAGGACAGAGAAGGCCTGTTTGATGTCTTATCTTTTATTTATTCATTTATTTATTTATTTATTTATTTATTCATTCATTCATTCATAGAAACATAGAAGACTGACGGTCCATCTAGTCTGCCCTTATACATTTTTTTTATTTTATCTTAGGGTGGATAGATGTTTATCCCAGGCATGTTTAAATTCAGTCACTGTGGATTTACCAACCACGTCTGCTGGAAGTTTGTTCCAAGGATCTACAACTCTTTCAGTGAAATAATATTTTCTCATGTTGCTTTTGATCTATCTCCCAACTAACTTCAGATTGTGTCCCCTTGTCCTTGTGTTCACTTTCCTATTAAAAACACTTCCCTCCTGGACCTTATTTAACCCTTTAACATATTTAAATGTTTCGATCCTGTCCCCCCCTTTTCCTTCTGTCCTCCAGACTATACAGATTGAGTCCATTGAGTCTTTCCTGATACGTTTTATGCTTAAGACCTTCCACCATTCTTGTAGCTCGTCTTTGGACCCATTCAATTTTGTCAATATCTTGTTGTAGGTGAAGTCTCCAGAACTAGACACAGTATTCCAAATGTGGTCTCACCAGCGCTCTATACAGCGGAGTCCCAATCTCCCTCTTCCTGCTTGTGATACCTTTAGCTATGCAGCCAAGCATCCTACTTGTTTTCCCTACCCCCTGACTGCACTGTTCACCCATTTTGAGACTGTCAGAAATCACTACCCCTATATCCTTCTCTTCTGAAGTTTTTGCTAACACAGAACTGCCAATTCATTCATTCATTCATTCATTCATTCATTCATTCATTCATTCATTCATTCATTCATTCGATTTCTATGCCGCCCCTCTCTGAAGACTTGGAGCGGCTCACAACAGCAAAGCATAGTACAAATCCAATTATTAAAACGGTTAAAACCCTTAAAACAGTCATACATCCCAATTAAACCATATATACCATACATAAAATGGAACGGCCAGGGGGAATCAATTGGAGGTGGGTTTTTAGGAGCTTATGAAAGGCAAGGAGGGTGGGGGCAATTCTGATCTCCAGGGGGAGTTGATTCCAGAGGGTCGGGGCCGCCACAGAGAAGGCTCTTCACCTGGGTCCCGCCAGACATTGTTTTGTCGATGGGACCTGGAGAAGGCCCACTCTGTGGGACCTAACTGGTTGCTGGGATTCGTGCGGCAGAAGGCGGTCCCGGAGATATTCTGGTCCGGTGCCATGAAGGGCTTTATAGGTCATAACCAACACTTTGAATTGTGACCGGAAACTGATCAGCAACCAATGCAGACTGCGGAGTGTTGGTGTAACATGGGCATATCTGGGAAAGCCCATGATTGCTCTCGCAGCTGCATTCTGCACGATCTGAAGTTTCTGAACACTCTTCAAAGGTAGCCCCATGTAGAGAGCATTACAGTAGTCAAACCTCGAGGTGATGAGGGCATAAGTGACTGTGAGCAATGAGTCCCGGTCCAAATAGGGCCCCAACTGGTGCACCAGGCGAACCTGGACAAACGCCCTTCTCTCCACAACTGAAAGATGGTTCTCTAATGTGAGCTGTGGATCGAGGAGGACGTCAATAATTCCCCCCCCCCCAGGGTAATGGACGGACAGATGGAATTGTCCTTGGGAGGCAAAACCCACAGTCACTCCGTCTTCTCAGGGTTGAGTCTGAGTCTGTTGACACCCATCCAGACCCCAACAGCCTCCAGACACCGGCACATCACATCCACTGCTTTGTTGACTGGACATGGGGTGGAGATGTACCTTCCACCGAGGTTGCCGTGTTTCTCCTCCTAGTTCTTTGAAGTTCTGCCTTCCCTTCCAAACTGGTGCCCCTTCCTCGTGGTGGGTCTTGCTATTCCCGGGTCCAGAGGGCATCCACTTGCAGACAGCTGCCTCAATTCGGACAAGCTCTCTTGTTGAGGAAGCTCTCTTGGCACCTCAAAGGACAGGGGACATCTTTCCCATCTCTCATGAAACATCTCCTCCTCTCTCTCTCTCTCTCTCTCTCTAGTGGAAGACAAAGTGAAGGAGCAACTGGAGGCAGCTAAGCCAGAGCTGATCATCGAAGAAGTGGTAATTTATTTGATTTATTGGGTTGGATTTCTATTCTGCCCTCTTCTGCAGACTCAGGGTGGCTTACAAAAGCCCGGGTGTCCAGAAAACCTGGAAAACGGAATTATCAGGGAATGAGCCGGGGTGGCGCAGCAGGTAGAGTGCTGTACTGCAGGCCACTGAAGCTGAGTGTAGATCTGAAGGTCAGCGGTTCAAATCTCATCACCGGCTCAAGGTTGACTCAGCCTTCCATCCTTCCGAGGTGGGTAAAATGAGGACCCGGATTGTGGGGGCAATAGGCTGATTCTCTGTTAAAAAGTGCTGTTGCTAACATGTTGTAAGCCGCCCTGAGTCTAAGGAGAAGGGAGGCATAAAAATCAAATAAATAAATAAATAAATTATCAGGGAAATTGGCAGTTCGGGAAATATCAGGGAATTATCAGGGAATTCATGAAAAAACAATAAATCAGAGACAAGTAAACCAAACTGTATTAAAAATGTTTAAAAGTCAGGGGAAAATCATGATAAAAAACCCCCCATCAGATCGCGCTGCCTGGCAGAGTCAAGCAAAAACGAGCATAACTGTGGCCACAACTTGCTTCCTCAGCTACCGATATTTCTCCATGGCTTAGCCGTTTGGTATGACGTCATCTACGACCGCGCCTTAACTAGATCGCAAGTTACAGGGAAATGTCGGGGAATTTCAAAATGCTTTCCCCCAGACACCCTGAAAAGGGGGAATACAATACAGTACAAATACAGTATAGCAAGAGAAACCCAACCTCAAACTAATATTAAAACCTCAAAGATATGAAAACAGGCATTCAAATTCATTCAACTGCAATCACTCAATCACTAGAGAGATGTTAAGACCAATGGTCCCAGGCCTGCCGGCAAAGGCGTGTTTTTAAAACCTTGCGAAAGGCCAGGAGGGTGGGGGGAGGGCAGTGCGAATTTATTTATTTTTATTTATTTATTTATTCATTTGTCCAATACGCAAATACATAGGAAGAAAAATAGACATGTAGTAATATATATAAGGGTAAAAATGAACTTAGAGGAGAGGATATATGAAAGGAAGAGAATATATATGATAAGTGAGAGAAAGGAAAGACAATTGGACAGGGGACGAAAGGCACACCAGTGCACTTATGTACGCCCCTTACTGGCCTCTTAGGAACCTGGAAAGGTCAATCGTGGAGAGTCTAAGGGAGAAGTGTTGGGGGTTAGGGGTTGACACAATTGAGTCCGGTAGTGTGTTCCAAGCTTCGATAACTCGATTGTTGAAATCATATTTTTTACAGTCAAGTTTGGCACGGTTCGTATTAAGTTTGAATCTGTTGCGTGCTCTCGTGTTGTTGCGGTTGAAGCTGAAGTAGTCATTGACCGGTAGGACATTGAAGCATATGATCTTGTGGGCAATACTCAAATCGTATTTTAGGTGCTGTAGTTCTAGGCTTTCTAGGCCCAGGATTGTTAGTCTGTTTTCGTAGGATATTCTGTTTCGAGTGGAGGAGTGAAGGGCTCTTCTGGTGAAATATTTTTGAATCTCTGGTGGGAGCTTGTGCTAGGGGGCCGGGACCACCACAGAGAAGGCCCTTCCCCAAGGCCCTGCCAGGCAACATTGCTTAGCTGACGGGACTTGGAGAAGGCCGACTCCGTGGGACCTGACCGGCTGCTGGGATAATTGAGGCATAGGTAATCTGGTCTTAAGCCATGAAAGGCTTTATAGGTCATAACCAACACTTTAAATTTCATCCGGAGACCAATTGGTAACCAGCGCAGCTCACGGAGGGATGGCGAGATATGCCTTCTCTCCAGCAGTGGCTTATAACTTATCTCATTGCCGGTCCACTTCTTCCCATGCTGAAAAATCCAAAAAAAAGATGGGGGGGAGGAGCCAAAGACAAGATGGCGACAGCACGCACAAGTGATGGAAACTCGGCTTCTGCACATGCTCAGAAGAAGGGGAAAAAATCAAATAAAAATCAATTTTTTAAAAAAAATATGGTGGCGCTCACAGACCGGTATTGACTGAACCAGTTCCGTGATGTCATCATGACATTACCAGTGGGTCACTATCAGTTTGGCCAAACTGGTCCGAACTGGGAGAAACTCACTCCTGGCCCTTTTGTATAAGACCAGTAAAGTCCTTTTGCTGAAAAGTGGCTCTTAGGAAGTGGCTCTTCCTCGTTAACGCTTCCCCTTTGTTTCCACCCCATGTAGGACCTGGCAAATCTCGCCCCCAGGAAGCCTGACTGGTGAGTAGGAATGTTTGTCGGGGTGTCCGGTAAACCTGGAAACCAGGGAAATCAGCGGTTTGGGAAACCTAGAAACATAGAAGACTGACGGCAGAAAAAGACCTCCTGGTCCATCTAGTCTGCCCTTATACTATTTCCTGTATTTTATCTTACGATGGATCTATGTTTATCCCAGGCATGTTTACATTCAGTTACTGTGGATTTACCAACCACGTCTGCTGGAAGTTTGTTCCAAGCACCTACTACTCTTTCAGTGAAATAATATTTTCTCATGTTGCTTTTGATCTTTACCCCAACTAACTTCAGATTGTGTCCCCTTGTTCTTGTGTTCACTTTCAGGAAAATATCAGGGAATTCATGAAAAAAAACACAGAATAAATCAGGGAAAACCCCCCAAACTGTATTAAAATGTTTAAAAGTCAGGGAAAAATCATGTTTATGAAAATGGATTGTGCTGCCTGGCAGAGTCAAGCAAAAATGAACATATCTGTGGCAAGAACTTGCTTCCTCGGCTACCAATATTTCTCCATGGCTTAGCCGTTTGGTATGATGTCATCTACGACCGTGCCTTAACTAGATCACAAGTTACAGGGAAATGTCAGGGAATTTCAAAATGCTTTCTCCCCTGGGCACCCTGGTTTGTCTCCACGAGCAGCACAGACAAAATTTTGTTTTTGAAGGCCGCCTAAGTTTCCTCGGTTTGCTTTGAGGCAGTTGAGCTCTTTGTGGGCGTTCGAAGGTTCAACTACATTGGTTCATTGCTGAAAACCTGTACGCAGGAATCTTCCGACTAAACTTATTTATTGCTAAAAGCCTGCGCACAGGAATCATCTCGCCTACTCGTCAGCACTTGCTAGGACTATGATGCCTAAGTGGCATGAGAGATATTGCCCTGTGTCAGTGATGGTGAACCTTTTTTTCCTCGGGTGCCGAAAGAGTGTGTGTGTGTGTTTGTGTGAGTGCCCACACCCATAATTCAATGCCTGGGGAGGGTGAAAAAAGCTTTGCCCACCCCCCCAGAGGCCCTCTGGAGGCCGAAAACAGCCTGTTTCCTAACTTCTGGTGGGCCGAGTAGGCTCATGTTTCGCCCTCCCCAGGCTCCAAAGGCTTCACTGGAATCATAGGAGGGTTAAAACGCCCTCCATCCCCCTGGAGGCTCTCTGGAAGCCAAAAACACCCCCCAGAGCCTCTGTGTGAGCCAAAAATCAGCTGGCTGGCTCACACATGCACGTTGGAGATGAGCTAGGGCAATGGCTCACGTGCCAGCAGATATAGCTCCACGTGCCACCTGTGGCACCTGTGCCATAGGTTCACCATCACTGCCCTATGTCAACTCCAGCATGCATGCCATCTGATTTTCGCCCTTGAGGAAGGCCTGGACATTTCAGGGAATCTTCCCTAAAGTCCCGGAGTGCAAAAAAAAAAAAGCCCAACAGACAAACGGAAAGTTCGGGAAAACACACTTCCAGTTTGCCTGTTGTGCTGGGGTTTTTTTGCACTCCGGAGGGTTCTGGTAAGCTTCCTGAAGCCCCAGGAGTGCAAAAAACGGCCCAACAGGCAAACAGGAAGTGCGTTTTCCGAACTTCCGGTTTGCTGGCTGGGCTGTTCTTTCATGTCCCAGGTTTCAGTGAGGCCTCCATGCATGCAAGGAGGCAGGTTTTGTTTAGATTTTTTAAAAAAATTAGATTTGTATGCCGCCCCTCTCCAAAGGCTCGGAGTGGCTCACAACAAGCAATACACAGAGTACAAATCCAATATTAAAAACAGTATTAAAAACCCTTGTAGTAAAAAACAATCATACAACCCAAATAGACCATACATAAATCATGATAGCTGAGGGGTATATCAGTTTCCCCATGCCTGGCGACATAGGTGGGTTTTCAGGAGTTTACAAAAGGCAAGGAGGGTGGGGGCAGTCCTAATCTTCGGGGGGAGCTGATTCCAGAGGGCTGGGACCGCCACAGAGAAGGCTCTTCCCCTGAGTCCCGCCAGACGAGACCCAGAGAAGGCCGACTCTGTGGGACCTAATCGGTCGCTGGGATTCGTGGGATTGTGTGCATGCAGGGAGGCAGTACGAGGGGGCGAATTGTGCATGCATGGAGGGGAGGGGAGGGGTTTGGGCACATGCACACATGCTATCACACCCACACACACCCTTTTGACATGTGAACCATCACTGTGCTAGGAGTTAGATGAGAGGAGTTATCCAAGTCAGAGCTCATCAAACTTGGCAACTTTTAAGACTTGTGGACTTCGATTCCCGGAATTCTCCAGCCAGCATAAGCTTAACTGGCTGAAGAATTCTGGGAGTTGAAGTCCACAAGTTTGGGGACCGCTGATCTAAAGGGAGGAGAGCTGTGCTTAGGATTTTAGCTGTGGGCTAAGTTGGCACTTAACAGTTGGATAGCCGGTAGAGAATAACAGAATAGAAAGGACCTTGGAGGTCTTCTAGTCCAAATCCTCCCCTGGAGTTTTGATTTACTTCATTTCTTTCCTTCTCTCCTTCCACAGGGATCTGAAGCGGGATGTTGCCAAAAAACTGGAAAAATTGGAAAAACGGACCCAGAGGGCCATCGCCGAGCTGATCCGTGAGTCTGGTCGTTGGGGTAGAAACGTATCAGTGGCCAGGTCTTGTCATTCCCCCCAAAAAAGTCCTAAAAGTGCTGGACTTTCTGTTTTTTTCTTGCCCCCCAACGTCCCTTTTCGGTCTGGAGAAAAACTCTCCCACAAATCTGTAAACCTAAAAATGTCCAACGATAAATGCAACAAGGCAAGATTAAGATAATTTATCTGGCAGGGCAAGCAAGGTAAGGAGTTCCGGATTTGAAGTAGCAGTAACTCCAACCAGGTGGGAGGATGCCGGGAACTCCAATAATGCAGCAAACACGAACATGGACTCGGTGTTTGTTCTCCTTTAAACTCCATCCCCAGGTGTGCCTTGGGAAGGGAATCAGGGCCCTTTCCTCACTCATAAGCCACACAACCTATGTTGCTCTCCTGCATTCTTCCCTGCGTGCTCCAGGATGAGGAGGTTCATCAGGACCCCCTGTTCCTTGTTCTACCTCTCCCCCGGCCTCACTTTGCCCTTCCTCACTTTCCTCCACAGCCGAGTCTTAGAAACAGGACGGGTGGCATGACAGTTTCCCTCTGTTTTTCCTCTCTCCTCGCAGGAGAACGCTTGAGGGGACAGGAGGATGAGCTGGCCTCGGTCGTCGATTCTGCCAAGCAGGACGACAGTGACTCGGATTGAGGCGCTTTCCAGAAACGAGATCCCTTAAATCCATCCAAAGAAGGATCTTCCCCCAGGAATCCTGGAGGTCTTCACAAGAATATCCACCTCGTAGTGGACTTGATCTTCCCGAACCAACAGGGGGAGCCATTCATCCCCACAGAGATCACACTTGTCGCAAAGAAAACCCTGAGGCTTTCTGCAAACACACATCTCGTTGTCTTTAACGGGGAAGAGACGAGACGAGATTCCTGAGCCTCTTGGCTTGGCTGCTACTTCTCCTTCCTCTTGGGACCCTGAGTGACTTTCTCAACGCCAGAGGTCGGCTACAAGAACCCAGGAAGACATCCACTAACAAGACAGGACTGTGCTTTGCTCTTTGGTGTGACTTGCTAAGCGGATTGCTGATTATTTTTAAAATGTTTTTTTTAATTTTTTATTATTATTATTTCCAAAATTCAAATACAGAATAAAGTGATGGGGAGCACCAAGCTAAGAACCTCCAGACAGATAATAAAAAAATGTAAAAAATGGGTACAACAAAAGAGAAAAAAGTCAAATATATCAGTCACACACACGTTCAGGGGACTGACAATTGTGTTGAATTTCTCAAGTTGAAAATGTGCAGACTTCTGGCTGAGGAATTCTGGGAATTGAAGTCAGCCTATCCTCTAAGTGAGGAGTGTGGTTGTGAAACACTTTTTAAAAGCAACAAGCGGCCAGATTTTTTTGGCTTTGCCTCCAAAACCCCAAGCTGCAATGTGTGATACGTATGTGTGTGTGTGTGTGTCTGAAAAAGCCATATTGTGTTCCCCCACCCCGCTGTCTTTTGAACCATGTTTGTGACAGAGTGTTCATTCAAGGACTTTCTATGCTTTTAAATAACTCCTACCTGCCACCCAGTTTTCCTGCATATCAGGTACAGAAGAAATCTTATTAAAAGTTGTGAATGTCTTTCCTGGCTTACAGCAAAGAGATTATTTTACATGTTTCTAGGTTTCTCCTGTCTGTTGGGAATTCAGAAATGTATGTAATGACAGGCCAAGCTGATTGGCGCAAAGGTAGTTTGTTCTTTTTATTTTATTTTATAATAAACGTTTGCAATTTTCTCAGCTGTCCAATCTTTTCCCTCGAGTTTGGCTGAATTTGAAAATACAGAATTTGGGGTCTTTTTTCTGGTTTTTTTTTTCTTTTTTCCTTTGGTTGCATGGATGGTTTGCAACTGACCTGTGAAATCACCAGTCTTTTACAGATAGTCCTTGACTTAACCACCACAACATGACCTCAAGTTTCTGTCGCTAAGTGAGACCGTTGTTAAGTGAGTTTACCTCATTTGATGAGTTTTCTTGCCACGGTTGGTAAGTGAAAA
This sequence comes from Erythrolamprus reginae, assembly GCF_031021105.1. NCBI lineage: Eukaryota > Metazoa > Chordata > Lepidosauria > Squamata > Dipsadidae > Erythrolamprus > Erythrolamprus reginae. Next base: position 2,464,654 of record NC_091963.1, read on the forward strand.
AACCCTGCAGTTGTTAAGTTAGTCACACAGTTGCTAAGTGAATTGAGTCTGCTTGTCAAAAGGATGAACCATCATCATAAATATGAGACGGTGCCAAGCGTCCGAATTTTGATCACGTGACCAGGGGCATGGTGCACTTAATGGTTGTTAAGTGTGAAAAATGGTCGTAAGTCACTTTTTATTCCAGTGCCATTTGGTCACTAAACAAATGCTTGTAAATCAAAGATTAAATCACTTATTTCCCTGCCTTGTTTTTCCTTCTCTCTTCCTCCTCTTTTCCTTCCTCTGCTTTAAAAAAAATAATTTTATTTTTTTTGCTATTTCTTGTTTCTGTTAGGGTTTCCCCCCCCCTTTTTCACCAGAATTTTATCCTTATTTAACTAGTAGTTAAAATGTGAGGGGCGAAAGATTTATATGATCTGAAGAGACCTTGGAATTACAAGATAGAAATGACACAGACTTTTACCAAGCCTGGGATAAGTGGTATAAATGGCTAAGACAAAATAAAAATACTTCAACATTACAAAATAGAACATTTCAACAAATCAATCCTCATTGAAAGATAAAATACAAATACAAAAACTGCGACAAATAACTTATAAAGCCTACATACAACAGTTAAAAGACCAGAACTAACAACCCTCAATGCAAAACAGAAATAAACTTTTTAAGATGGGAAATAATATCCCAAATACACCATTGAAACAGACCTCATAACCATCTGCGATACTAACCAAATGGCTAGACAGTCTCTCTCATTCCAATCTTCCCCCCTTTTCCCTTTATGCTTTCATTCTCTCTCTCACTCTCCCCTTCTATCGCCTATTCAATCTCTCTTCTCTTCATTATCTCCCTTCCTTTTCTTTCTTTTTCTCTTTTTCACTTGTCCTATTTTTTTCTTTTTTCTTTTCCTCTTTGTTTCCTCTTTTTTCAATAATATTAATATGATTATGATTCCTATGCTTTTCAATAATATTAATATGATTATGATGCTACCTGATATGAACGTTAACTACTATGTATTATTGATCCCCTTTTGTCTTTGTTTTTGTCTTAATAAAACTCAATAAAGATTTTTTTTTTTTAAGTGAGAGGCAGACAAACTGGTCTCAGGTTCCCCCCAAAGCCTCTTTAGACGATCTCCTTGGAGAAACAGGAGTGGCTAAATTATTATTATTTATTTATTAGATTTGTATGCCGCCCCTCTCCAAAGACTCTCCAAAAATACAGATTATTGGAGGGGAAAGACTACGGCTTAGCTACATTTTCCTCTAGTTTAAATTGAGTTCAGTCCTCGACTTATAACAGTTCATTTAGTGACCGTTTGCAGTTACAACACCACTGAAAAAAGGGACTTAACGACAATTTTTCCACAGTTATGACCGTATCATCCCCATTGTCACAGGATAAGAATTCAGGCCCTTGGCAGACAATTCATATTTATGACAGCCTTCCAACAAGCAAAGCCAATGAGGAATGCCCACTTCACTTAAGGACTGTGATTTTTAACAACTGCAGTGATAAAGACAGGAAAGGTCATAAGTCAGAAGACAGAAGTCACTTAGAAACAGAAACACAGAAGATTGACAGCAAAAAAGACCTCATGGTTCATCTAGTCTGCCCTTATACTATTTCCTGTATTTTAACTTAGGATGGATCTAGGTTTATCCCAGGCATGTTTACATTCAGTTCCTGTGGATTGACCAACCACGTCGGCTGGATGTTTGTTCCAAGCATCTTCTACTCTTTCAGTAAATTAATATTTTCTCATGTTGCTTTTGATCTTTCCCCCAACTAACTTCAGATTGTGTCCCCTTGTTCTTGTGTTCACTTTTCTATTAAAAACACTTCCCCCCTGAACCTTATTTAACCTTTAACATATTTAAATGTTTCAATCATGTCCCCTTTTCCTTCTGTCCTCCAGACTATACAGATTGAGTTCATTAAGTCTTTCCTGATACATTTTATGCTTAAGACCTTCCACCATTCTTGTAGCTCGTCTTTCGACCCGTTCCATTTTGTCAAAATCTTTTTTTAGCTAGAGGCACCACCTTGATCCAACACCTTTGTGACAGTCAAAGAAATCAATGAGATTAGTCTGACATAATTTGCCTTCAGTAAAGCCATGCTGATTTTGGTCCAATAAGTTATTGTTTTTTAGGTGCTGATTTATCCTCTTTTTGAGTAGTGTCTCCATCATTTTAACTATAACTGATGTCAAGCTAACTGGCCTGTAGTTACCAGCTTCTTCTCTACTGCCCTTCTTGTGGATAGGCACAACACTGGCCATTCTCCAATCCTCAGGAACTTCTCCTGTTAACAGGGATTGATTAAACAAATCAGTCAGGGGGGTAGCAATGACAGATCTGAGTTCTTTAAGAACTCTGGGGTGGATGCCATCTGGACCCATTGCCTTATTTATCTTTAATCGTTCAAGTTCTTCTAAGACATCGGCTTCTAAGATCACTGGAGTTGAATCCGTACAGCTGGAAGCAATGCTATATCCCTCTACTGTATAGTATTATTTTGTAAGGTGTCTTTTGAGAAAACTGAACAGAAGTAGCTATTGAAATGGTCAGCAATCTCCTTATTCCCATCAATGCATGTATTATTCCCAGTACTAAGCTTCGTGATGCTGCAGTTTTTCTTCTTCCTATCACTAATATATCTGAAGAAGGTTTTATCCCCCTTCTTTACAGATTTTGCAATTTCTTCCTCTTTTGAGGCTTTAGCAGCATGTATTATCTGTTTCGCTTCCTTCTGTCTCATTTTATACACCTCTCTATCAGCTATACTTCCAGACTCTTTATACCTCCTATAGGCAGCCTTTTTTTCATTGACTATAGCCCTTACATCATTGCTAAACCATAGTGGTTTCTTCTTCCTTTTACCTTTAGTTATTTGCCTTACAGTCCAGTGGCTTTTAAGATGGCCTTTTTTAATACAGTCCACTGGGTGCTCGCTCCTGCCATTTTATCCCTCCTCTTTAATTCATTATTTAAATATTCCCCCATTGCATTAAAAGTTGTTTTTCTGAAATCCAATACTTTGGTTGCAGTATAGGATTGCTCACAATCAGTTTTTACATCAAACCACAAACATAGATGGTCACTGCAACCTAAATTTTCTCCCACCTTGACCTCTGAAACCCAATTCCCATTCGTAAAAACTAAATCTAGAATGTTCTCCCCTCTAGTCGGTGTCTTAACCAGCTGTGCCAGAGCTGCTCTTGTAAAGGCCTCTACTATATTCTTACTTTTGCATGTAAGGGCACTGGGGATATTCCAGTCAACATCAGGCATGTTGAAATCACCCATAACCACAATATCTCCCTTTACTGCCATTTGGGTAATTTCATCCACCATCTTGTTGTCATATTCCTCAGATTGCCCTGGAGGCCTATAGATCACCCCAATTCTAATGACAGAACCTTCTTTATTTTGCATGCAAATCCAGAGAGTCTCCAGATCTTGACATGTATTGTGAATTAGTGTTGTTTTTAGACTTTCTTTAATATAAATGGCTACTCCACCTCCCCTTCTCTCTCTTCTATCCTTCCTATACAGTGTATATCCTGGTATGGATATTTCCCATTCATTAGAATCCTTAAACCATGTCTCAGTTATGGCAACCAGATCCAAATTATCTCTAGATATTATGGCCATTAACTCACAGAGCTTGTTGCTCAAGCTTCGAACATTCGTGCACATTACCCGAAGAACATTGTTTTCATTAGTAGTTTGTCCAATCCGGACACAGAACTGTGGATGTCCCACATAATTTATAATAATAAATAGCCTGGGCCTATAATAATTGGTCTATATAGAGAGAGGTCTGAAGGAAAGAGAGAGAGAGCGGGAGAGAGAGACCAGAGAGGGGGGGCCTGAGGGAAAAGTAGAGACACACCTGAGGCCTAGATGGAGAGAGAGAGACCTGAAGAAAAGTTAGAGAGGGGGAGGGGAGGCCATAGAGACATAGGGCTGAGGGAAAAGTAAATTCAGGCCTGAGGCCTAGATAGATAGAGGCCTGAAGGTATAGGTAGGTAGGTAGGTAGATAGATAGGCCTGAAGGTATAGGTAGGTAGGTAGATGATAGATAGGCCTGAAGGTATAGGTAGGTAGGTAGGTAGATAGGTAGATAGATAGATAGATAGAGGCCTGAAGGTATAGGTAGGTAGGTAGGTAGGTAGATGATAGATAGGCCTGAAGGTATAGGTAGGTAGGTAGATAGATAGATAGATAGGCCTGAAGGTATAGGTAGGTAGGTAGGTAGGTAGATAGATAGATAGATAGATAGGCCTGAAGGTATAGGTAGGTAGGTAGGTAAGTAGGTAGGTAGATAGATAGATAGATAGATAGGCCTGAAGGTATAGGTAGGTAGGTAGGTAGATAGATAGATAGATAGGCCTGAAGGTATAGGTAGGTAGGTAGATAGGTAGATAGATAGATAGATAGATAGGCCTGAAGGTATAGGTAGGTAGGTAGGTAGGTAGATAGATAGATAGATAGATAGGCCTGAAGGAAAGATAGAAAGAGATGTCTGATGAAAAAGTTAGTTTTATGTTTATAGATTATGTATTGTTTATTTCTTTGGTTGTTTTTGTATTTGTTTTGTCTTCCTTTTAATGTTAATAATTAATAAAGATTTTTTTTTAAAAAAAGGAAAATTAAAGAGAGACACCTAAGGGAAGGAAAGATAGATAGATAGATAGATAGATAGATAAATAGATAGATAGATAGATAGATAGAGATAGATAGATAGAGATAGATAGATAGAGATAGATAGATAGATAGATAGATAGAGATAGATAGATAGATAGATAGATAGATAGATAGATAGAGGTAGATAGATAGAGATAGATAGATAGATAGATAGATAGATAGATAGATAGAGGTAGATAGAGATAGATAGATAGAGGTAGAAAGAGATAGATAGATAGATAGATAGATAGATAGATAGATAGATAGATAGAAAGATAGCACTCTGTCTGAAAATGGGCCAAAAAGAGGCTGAGAAATGGGCCAAAAGACATGGAAAAACGAGCTGGAAACAGCCAAAAAAGGTAGGAAACAGCACAATGATGCAGGAGTCGGTGGGGAGCCAAAACAATATGCAGAGGTCCTCATGTGCCCCCCTACATCCAGTTTTGGCTGTGGGGTGATGCCCATTCCTGCCCTATGTCGAGTGGGCGGACACCGCTGCTGTCCTGATAGGACGAGGAGGGGTATGTTATGACCTTGCTCACCCTGCCCCCTCTTTGATTCTTTTTTTCCCTATCTATCTTTGATTCTTATCATCGTGGCACACCTCAAGAGGGAATACGAGGTCCACTCGATTTGGGGAGAGAGCTCCAGAAGGGACCAACCTAGATTTTGTTCAGCCTTGGGGTCAGCTTGGATGGGGGCTCTCAAGCCTCACAAGATGGGAGGGGTTTCTTTTTATTTTATTTTATTTTATTTGTTTGTTTTTTTCAAATATAACATAAAAGAAAAGACATACATAGAAACATACACATACAACATTTGGGAAATGAAAGTTTTGCCACTTTTTAGGTGTTCGATCAGAGAATTTTACTTCTTTCACATAGTATTAATTTTTCAATTCTTTTATTCGACGTGTTGCTTTGCGTAAATTTTTATTTATTTCTTTGTTGCTCTTTTCTTTAACCAATCATAAAAATTTTGCCCATATTTTATAATAATCTGAATCTTCTTTTCCCTCTAATCTTTTAGATAACCTGTCCATCTCCGCACAGTCCGATATTTTTTTAATTACTATATTTTCTTTCGGTGGTTTGTCTATTTTCCATTGTTGGGCGTATACTATCCTGGCAGCTGTTAGTATGTGTGTAACTAAATATCTTACCTCTTTTTCTATTTTTTTATTAAAAAATACCCAATAAATACAATTCTGGGTTTTTTTCAGTTTCTTCTTTTACTATTTCTTTTAACCAGTTTGTTATTTTATTCCAGAATTTTTTTGCTTGTGCGCATGTCCACCATTGGTGGTAGAACGTGCCTCTTTCTTTTTTGCACTTCCAGCATAATGGGGAGGTTTTGGGGAACATTTTTGATAGTCTTTCCGGTGATAGGTGCCACTTGTAAAACATTTTTAATTGGTTTTTCTTGAATGCAGTCAATTTTGTCATCCGCCCATTATTAGTCCACAATTTTTCCCATTTTTTCTAATTCAATTGTGTAGCCACAATTGGGAGGGGTTTCTATGCGACACTCATAAGCATTTTTTTTCCCCATGGCTTTCATGCCTGGCTTCTCTGGAGGATATTTGCATGATCTACCCACCATCTTTGAGGTGCCATCTCCGTGGAGGAAACTGAGAGAAGAAGGAGCTGTGGGGTTTTCTGACCTACTGCAGATGTTCTTGGGAGCCTCTGCCCCACAAAGGGGAAGCCTGCGAAGAAACATCTGGAGTGGAGCTGAAGGACACGAAGGAGATGCGAAGGGATCAGCAGGAGCCTGATTTCCACTAAGAAAGACCCAGAGTGGAAAGCTTTTTGGGAGACCCTGCATTTGACCCACCACTCCAGTAGATTCTACTCATTCCACGTCCCTCATTATGAAGTCAGGACAGTCTCCCCCGTCTCTTCTGCCTGGTGAGTACATCATGGCATGGAATAAATTTCAATGAGTGGATCAACTTCACCGGTCTCTGTGATGCCCCCCCAGAAGTCACATCCTCTCTTAAAAGAAAGGGGGAGATTTGACAAGAGGTTCTTTGCTTGAAAGAGAAATCCTCTCTCTAATGGGTCCATGTTGGCCAACAGAAGGTGGTGTCGAGCAGTGCAGAAACAGCTGTGCAGAAAATATATAGCAGCTGTTAGGAAAACACAAATTCACCCCAGGAAAACAGGAAGGGGTGAGAAAGAACCTCCCTGCTGTCCTGCCTTTCTTTCTTTCTTTCTTTCTTTCTTTCTTTCTTTCTTTCTTTCTTTCTTTCTTTCTTCCTTTCATTCATTCATTCATTCATTAATTTGTATGCCGCCCCTCTCTGCAGGCTCGGAGTGGCTCACAACAACAACAGAAAACAATATATGATACAAATTCAATAATTAGAAAGCTAAAAACCCATAATTTAAAAAAACATGCACACAGCATACCATACATAAACAGTATAGGCCTAGGGAAGATATTTCAGTTCCCCCATGCCTGACGGCAGAGGTGGGTTTTAAGGAATTTGCGGAAGGCAAGGAGGGTGGGCGCAGTTCTAATCTCAGGGGGGAGCTGGTTCCAGAGGGTTGGGGCCGCCACAGAGAAGGCTCTTCCCCTGGGACCCCCCAAACGACATTGTCTAGTCGACGGGACCAGGAGAAGTCCAACTCTGTGGGACCTCACTGGTCGCTGGGATTCGTGCAGCAGAAGGCGGTCCTGGAGATATTCTGGTCCGATGCCATGAAGGGCTTTATAGGTCATAAACAAACACTTTGAATTGTGACTGGAAACTGATCGGCAACTAATGCAGACTGTGGAGTGTTGGTGTAACATGGGCATACCTAGAGAAGCCCATGATTGCTCTTGCAGCCGCATTCTGCACTATCTGAAGTTTCCGAACACTTTGATGCTCTTTGGTGTGAGAAGGAGCCCAAGGGAAACATTACCAAGATTTCTGCTAGTATCCATATCAATGAAGATGAGTTCTAATTATTTTTTGGGTTGGTGGGTGGCTTCCCAGCCTGATGTACCTCAAAGGATTGACAGAGAGGGAAGCCCCAAAGACCCTGTGCTTCCTGAGAGATATGGGTCCAGAATGGTAGAGAATCAGAATGTGGGGATGGTTAATTTGGAGGGGGGGAGTGCTGGCTTTTCTCCTGGGCTTGAAGTCTCCTCATCTGAGGGGAGAAACCAGGTCCTCTAAGAGAAGGAATTGGCTCAGGGAGACTCGGTCAGGAATCTGCGACTTCGATTCTTCACCAGCCACGTGGCGACGGCTGGATTAGAACACAGAACAGAACAGCTCAATGTTCTGACTGACCAAACAAAGCAAGCACAGCTTAGATGATCCAATCTCTTAAGGCAAAGCTTTATTGAGGACATTGGATCGGCAAAGATGAGGGCAATACCAGATCCACCTAATTCTCACCCAGAGCCACACAGTTAAAGTTCAGGTTCTCCCTCCCTCTATTGGACCCGATGTCGGGCTGGCTTCAATCAGAATTTAGGGAAAATAAAACTCAGAGTCCATTTTGAACTTCAAAGGTGAATTTTACTCAAATCAGAACTGAATGCTCCAGAAGCAAAGCAAAGTTTGAAGAAAAAGGCACGATAGTTACCCATATAAAATGTTGTGGTTGGCTCTGGCCCAGCTCCTGCCCCAAGGACTGTGGATGTGGGGGAGACATCCACATGCTGCAGGCCTGTTTTGCCCTCGGTGGAATCTGCTGATGACGGCTCCTCTGACCAAGAAGACATGAGTGACAGGGAGGAGGAGAGTGGGGCAGACAGCTCAGAAGGAGATCAATTCTCTAGCTCCTCCTTGGATTCGGAACAAGAGTTAATGATACAGCCACGCATGCGGAGAGCGATGCATAGGCAGCAACAACTGAGAGATTATTATCAAAGAAAATGAGGCCACCTGTGGTTGGGTGGGGCTGTGGTCATTAGTGAGGCTGCTATAAAGAGCAGCCTGTGGGTTTGGCCATTGTGGAGGATTATCTGATCGTTGTATTTTGTGCCTGCCTTGCTGACTTCGACTTTTGTGTGTTGCTTTTTCCCCGCTTTGAAACTAAACCAGAGCAAAGTGTGTTTCACTTTGTGAAAGAAGGACTATGAATTGCCTCACAGCTGCAAGCTAAGTATCTCAGAACTGATAAGGGACTTGTACAAATTACCAATTTGTTTGGAGACGAGTGCTCTTTGCTATACAAAAAGAGGGCTTCGTTTATTTGAATTTTCATTATTAAGAACATTGTTCTGAATTTTCAAACGTGTGCGTGTCTGAAATTTGTACCTGTGAATTTTCAGGAGGATTCTACCAGAGAGCTCGACAGAACAGAAAAAAACCCCACTTGCCCCTTTAGTAAATGGCCAATTCCCATCGTCCATCTTTGTCAAATAGATGCATCTTTAGCCCTGCATCATGCTTATGGAATGCAGCTTCTAACGGACCTTTTCCTCACCTCTTCTCAGGGAGAATCGAAACTCATCCTGGCCTTCGCCAGAGAAACGGAAGTTATCGGGGTCCCTCCAGAAACCATCCCCTCCCAAAACCCCCAATTCCCTACCACCTCCCCCTGTTACTTATGACAGCCGAAGTGTAGTGGAAAGATGAAACATAGCGAGGCTGACACCTGGTCACATTGTCCAATGGAGTCTCCTGGTGTTGTTCTGAGAAAGTCTGGTAAGGAGCTGCTGAAGTGTCCTTGGTTCTCACGGCTGGCATCTTGATGCCTGAAACCTAAATTCTATCCCTCTCCCTCCCCATAATCCTTGGAAGCTGAGAAGCGACAATAGTTAAAATAGCAAGGTCGCCTTTGGAAGCTTGGGAGTGGCCTTGGACAGAGCTGCCACCTTGGGAGCAGAGGCTCAATGAGAGAGACTTTGTGGTCCCTGATGGAAAGGGAAACAATCTGAAGTCGTGTTTTTAGTTGACGTCCATCATGTCTTCTGTGTAAAAAGGAGCATCTCTGTTCCTTTCCACCAGAGCATCAATCATGGTCATCAATTCAGCTACCTGAGACTCTCGTTCTTCCCCTTCTGCCCTGTTGTTGAAAGCCAATACCCGGTTCCCACATTCAGCGATATATTCCTTCAGTGTTTCACCACTAGAAGCTATAACATTTTCTAGAGATTGACCTTTCAGGTTATCTTTGCCGGTGAATAAGATGATTGTGTAATCCTTGGGTTTCAGGCCCAGAGCCTCTTTGATCTGCTGAGCCATGTCCGTTTCCTCCTGGGAGTTAAAATAAGGACGCATCACGTGCAGAATGACGTGGGGACCCGGGGAGCAAACCTTCACGCACTTCCTCATTTTTGCAGCGATATCCTTGTTTGTATGATAGCGATAGAAAAAGCCAGGTGTATCAACAACCACAACCTTCCTGCCCTTCAGCTGGGCCTTCTCCTTTTGGCATATTTCTGGTTTTGCCTCCCATGAGATTTCAAAGACTTCGCTTCCCAGGATTGTGTTTCCCGTCTCATTTTTCTCACTTCTGCTATGGCCCACCAGGAGGATCCTCCGTTCAGGTCCTGCAAACCAAAGGGGAGAGGAGAGAAAAAAGGAACTGGTCAACACCATAGCCTTTCCCTCCACCCAGGACAGTAACTTCCACTCCTCCCCCCACCAACCCCCCCCCCCCCCCCCCACGGACCAAGACTTTACCTCGGATGCTTACAACCATTTCTAGACCAGTCGCACAGCACAAACCCCGGGATTTCTGTGTGAAAAGCAAAATAGAGTTAGCTAAAGGAGAGGTCGCCAAGAAGTCCAGTCCATCAGAAGACCCAGGGAGGAATTGGAGAGGAGGGGTAAAGAAGGGCCAGCCCCTCTTCACTGCCCTAGGGGAATACCCTTCTGAGCTTCCCTCCATACCACCTCCCTTTTTATGCAGCCCTTCAATTCTTGGGATCCTGCACTTTTCGGGTTTCAGGAATGCTAGGGGGTTGATGTCCCAAAGGGCTGGCAGCTCCCTGTATCTGGCTTCATGCTTGGGGGAACCGTATTCTCTGGGGCTGTCCCTTCTGCACCTCCAGATTATTATTGTTGTTGTTGTTATTATTATTATTATTATTATTTATTATTATTTATTAGACTTGTATGCTGCCCCTCTCTGAAGACTCGGACATTGTTCCAAATTGTCACCCCCTATTGTCTTCAGCTTCCTCTCCCCAGCTATCCACTCCTTAGCCTCCCAACTCTCTACCCTGAATGGGGAGTGGTCTGCAAGGACCCCTCCACACACATTTTGGGAAGGTCGCCTCCATTTCTGGTAAACCTATGGAAGGATCCTTGAACTTTGGGCTTCCCCACCAGCTGAGGATGGAGTAAATTATTATTTCTTCCCTCTGAGTTCCACACACAAACTCGGAAGAGACTCCAGAGCAGAGAGCCTTCAAAGAATCCTCCTCGTAAAGAGAGGGACAAAATAACCCCCCTGCCCCGATGGTCCTCCCCCCACATGACTTCTCTCTACTTTGTATAAGATGCTGTCCAACTCCGCCTTCTCCCCCCTGTCTCTCTAGCAAGTGGGCCCAAGTGAGGCTCTGTTGGGGTTTCTCCTCTGGGGATGGTCAGCCGGACACCTCAGTGGGGGAATGTGTGAGCTGTCCCAAGCTGTCCCTGCCACAGTGGAGGCTTTGTGACACTCAAGGAGATCCCAAAAGATGCTGCCATCCAGCAACCTTCAGACCCAAGCAGCTCAGATTCTTCTCCACCCCAACGTAGCTCCCTTGGATCAGACCTGGCCCCCTCCACCAGGTTCCCTCCCCCCAAGTGGTGCTCCTGCTCAGCCTGTTCCCAACCCTGAAGATGGGGGAGGGGGCAGAGGTCCCCAAGGAGGAACACTGAAGGAGGTGTCAGACTATCTTCCTCCTCCTCTTCCAAAGAAGGTGTCAAGTTACCTCAGCAGACCTCCTTGTAGGACAGATCGAAGTGATTGCCTCGCTCCCTTCTGGAGTCACAGCTGCACATTGGAACTGGTACTGAAGATTTAGGTGGACATCTTCCAGGGTGAGTTCATCTTCAGGGCCTTTTGCATCAAGACTTTTCCAATTATCTCCTGCAATCTGATATTCCATCTGGTACCTGGAGACCAAAGCTTTCCTGATGGCTGCAGGGTCGATACTGATCTGGAAACTATTTGGGTGCACTCGCTCAACCTTCAGAGGGGGAGGTCTTCTAAGAGCAGCTTCCAGCTCCTGAAGTTTCTTGCAGATCTCCATGGTCAAGGCTAAACTTTTGGTTTCCAGCATCTTTAACGAATCAAATAAATCCTTCATGCTTTCAGTGTTCATTGTCCAGGACATTTCAGCAGCAACATTATATCTTCTTTGATATACTCGGGGAGAAAAGAGGACTGAGTTGTTGAATTTGAAGTGCTGAGGGGTTCCCAACTTGTCCTGAGCACATGGCAGGTCAGACTCCTTGAGGAACTCCAGGACAGGTGGGGTCTCCCAATCTGCAAATGTGATTAAGAGTTGGATGTTACCTTTCATATCTTTTCCCAGCATGGAGAGGATGGAATCAAAGATGCATTTCTGGGAATGAGTTGAATGAGCCACTAAGCAGATGGCATCAACGTGGTCAATGCCCCCTGGGGTGGAGAAAAACTCCAGGAACTGCTCCTCAAACACTTTGTCTTGCTCTGCATCTCTTCTGCCTCCAAATCCTGGAGTGTCGATGATTGTGAGAGAATAGGGAATTTGGAAGCCCTTTTGATGGTTCACCACATAGGCTGTGACTTCAGACGTCCTGCTTCCAGCTTTGCTTCTCTGTGTAGTTTCATGAATGAGTTTGTATCTGAAATTATCCTCCCACTGGACACCCAGTATATAATTGATCATCCCGTTGATCAGAGTGGTTTTCCCACATCCTTTTACTCCCATCATCAGGATCACTTTGTTGGGCACTTCTGGGTTCTGCTTTCCAAGCTGGTACACGAGACAGGAGGCATCTGAGGGGACTTTCTCCAGAGGAAGTGTGAAGACTGATGGCTGTCTGTCATCCACCAGGGAGCTTTTATGAAGGAATTGGTGGGCTACGTTTCCTCCATCTTCCTCCTCCAGTGATGTGGAGACCTTCACCTCCTCGCTGGGGACACTCAGAGCTCCATTATCACATATGGCTGATACCCGTATTTTATATGCTGTCTGGGGCTTCAGACCTTCGATGGAATAAAATTCTGTTTTTCTCCCAGTCCTTTTTCCAGTCCACTGGTCCTTCCCAGCTTCAGCCTCCACCATTATGTATTCTACATTGTACTCCTTCACCACAACTCCTGAGGCAACGATGCTGGGACTCATCCACACCACAGAGATGAGAGAAGATGCCGCAGTGACCATTCTTAATTTCTCAGGAGGGCTGGTGGGAAGGGTCTTTATGGGTGGGCTCAGGTCACTGGATTTACTACGGCCCAATTTGTAACAAGCAGCGTAATGGAACAGGTACTCTGTGTTTGGAGGCAGATCTTTCAACAGGAACAATTCCTCGCCGTCCTCTGTCCTTGCGGTCTTCCAGATTTCTTCCCCTACCATCTTGTACTCTACCAGATAGTTAAAGATTGCAGCCTTTCCATGTTTAGCTGGTTGAAACTTCACTTTAATGCTGTTGTGTCTCACTTCACTGATCAGCAAACGGAGAGGTTGTGAAGGCAACTCAAAGTTCTTGCTGACCAGCTCTCCTCCTTCAAAAAGGTATATTGAGGCTCCTGTTGTGACCACATCTGGGAGAGAGGCCACAACAAAGTGGACATTCTCATTGGATTGATTGACGCTGAAAAAGTCTTTGATGGATTTGGCAGCTTGGTCAGCATTGCGGGTTGACTCCTTGTTTTCAAACCAGGCCGTGTCTTCCTCTTGCCCAGAACTTGTGGATTTAACTGATTCCAGCAAGAATTGCTCCTGAAGCCAATCCTGTAAGCTCAACAGAAATGGCTCCTTTTTATATAAAGAGGTGAACATAAAGGAGACCACGTATCTATTTTGAGAGTTGAGAACTATTTCTTCCAACTTGTTCTTAGTTGAGATCACTTCTATATTTTTCAGAATAGACAGATAAGATTTGACAAAGTTAATTTCTGTTTTCTTGCTGTCCAGAAATTCACAGAGTCTTTGGCTGTTAAATGGAGATTGGTTGACGGACATCAAGAGGTCCACCAGGGTCCCTTCTTCCTGCCCTCCTCCCCGGATGGAAGGCAACATTCTGGCCAGCTTTTTCTGGAAAGTCAGCCGGTGTTGCTTGCACAGATCCTTGAACTGATTGATCTTCTTCTTGATCTCAGCGAAGGTCTCAGCAATGGGATCGTTGGCTAGGTCATTGCTTTGCATCTGGATTTCATTGAGTTCCTCCAAGATCTTTTCAGCATCAAAGATCAATGTCAGGCTGATCTCACGGACCATCTTAGCTGCTCTGGTGTCCAGCTTGGTCAGTGGGTAGAGCCAGACCCGAACAGGCACAGCCTTCTCCCCATCTTTCCCTAACATTTTTGGTAGAGTTTTGTAAACCTGCATAGCATCATCGAAGGTCACAGGGTTTTGGTCCAAAGAAAAGTCTCCATGGAACTTGCAATTGAACTTGAGAGCATTCTCTTTCTCTTCCTCATTAAGCTTCATATCTGTGATAGATATTTCCTTCTTGATTGTAGCCTGGAGGCTTCTTTGAGTGTCTTTCACTGTCTCCATTGAATAAACTTCTCGGTCAAAGACAAAGAAGGCCTGGGCTCCATACAGGATGGCGGTGACCACGTGGGTGGCTGTGCCCTGCTCAAAGACGGCTGGGTAAGAGACATTCTGGATTCCCAGGTGGCTCATGGTCAGCTGTTCATACCTGGTGGTAGTTTTGTACTGAACGGTGACTCTGGCCTGTTTATTGGACTTCTTGGTGTCCTGGAGATACTCGGCTGACCCTCCCACATCAATCAGCCCCCCAAGAAAACTGGCCTTAATGGGTCCTGAGATGTTCAGGGCAGAGCTCTTATCATCTATGCTGTCGGATGCAATGATTTCAGTAGCTGTCTTGGGTTGAGGCTTGATGGTCAGGTCCTTCTGAAGGGAACTGTAGTTCCAAAGGGTGACTCCTGCATGAAGCACAAAAAGATAGGATGATGAATTGAACCTCCAGAAGACCTGTCACTGCATAGAGGGGCTGCAGAGAAGTGGAACCCTGGAAGGTTCCCTCATTTGTTCTTTCCAGTCATCACCGAAAAACCTTCCTGTCACTTTTAGAAACATAGAAACATATAAGATTGATGGCAGACAAAGACCTCATGATCCATCTACTCTGCCCTTATACTATTTTCTGTATTTTATCTTAGGATGGATCTATGTTTATCCCAGGCATGTTTAAATTCACTTATTGTGGATTTACCAACCACGTCTACTGGAAGTTTGTTCCAAGGATCTACTACTCTTTCAGTAAAATAATATTTTCTCATGTTGCTTTTGATCTTTCCCCCAGCTAACTTCAGATTGTGCCCCCTTTTTCTTGTGTTCACTTTCCTATTAAAAACACTTCCCTCCTGAACCTTATTTAATCCTTTAACGTATATAAATGTTTCGATCATTTTCCTTCTGTCCTCCAGACTATACAGATTGAGTTCATTAACTTAGGTTTTATTAGATTTGTATGCTGGGGCGGCTCACAACAACAGCAATACAATATACAAAGTACAAATCCAATATAAGTTAAAAGCAATTTCAAACCCATAAATATTAAAAACGATCATTACTAAACAATCATACCATTCTCATATATTACATTCAGAAAAAAATGTGGTGCTGGGGGGACAAGATAGCTATTCCCCCCATGCCTGGTGACATAGATAAGTCTTCAACATCTTACAGAAGGCGGGGAGAGTAAGGGCAATTCGAATCTCCGGAGGGAGTTGATTCCAGAGGGCTGGGGCCGCCACAGAGAAGGCTCTTCCCCTGGGCCCCGCCAAACGGCATGGTTTAGTCGACAGGACCAGGAGAAGGCCAACTCTGTGGGACCTGATTGCCCACTGGGATTCGTGCGGCAGAAGGCGGTCCCAGAGGTATTCTGGTCCAATGCCATGTAGGGCTTTATAGGTCATTACTAGCACTTTGAATTGTGACCGGAAACTGATCGGCAACCAGTGCAGACCGTGGAGTGTTGGCGAAACGTGGGCAGATCTTGGAAGCCCCACGACAGCTCTTGTGGCCGCATTCTGCACGATCTGAAGTTTCGGAACATTTTTCAAAGGAAGCCTCATGTAGAGAGCATTGCAGTAGTCGAACCTCGAGGTGATGAGGGCATGAGTGTCTGTGAGCAGTGGCTCCCGGTCCAAATAGGGCCGCAACTGGTGTACCAGGCGGACCTGGGCAAATGCCCTCCTCACCACAGCCGAAAGATCGTGCTCTAATGTTAGCTGTGGATCGAGGAGGATGCCCAAGTTGCGGACCCTCTCTGAGGGGGTCAATAATCCCCCCCCCCAGGGTAATGGACGGATAGATGGAATTGTCCTTGGGAGGCAAGACTCACAGCCACTCCGTCTTGTCAGGTTTGAGTTTGAGCCTGTTGACACCCATCCAGACCGCAACAGCCTCCAGGCACTGGCACATCACTTCCACTGCTTCGCTAACTGGACATGGGGTGGAGATGTACAAATGGGTATCATCAGCATAGTGATGATACCTCACCCCATGCCCTTGGATGATCTCACCCAGCAGTTTCATTCAGATATTAAATAGCAGGGGGGAGAGGACCGACCCCTGAGGTACCCCACAAGGGAGAGACCTAGAGGTCGACCTCTGACCCCCCACTAACATCGACTGTGACCAACCAGAGAGGTAGGAGGAGAACCACTGAAGGACAGTGCCTCCCACTCCCAACCCCTCCAGCCGGCGCAGAAGGATACCATGGTCGATGGTATCGAAAGCCGCTGAGAGGTCAAGAAGCACCAGGACAGAGGACAAGCCCTTGTCTCGGGCCCGCCAGAGATCATCCATCAAGTCTTTCCTGATCAGTTTTATGCTTAAGACCTTCCACCATTCTTGTAGCCCGTCTTCAATTTTGTCAATATCTTTTTGTAGGTGAGATCTCCGGAACTGAACACAGTATTCCAAATGGGGTCTCACCAGCGCTCTATACAGTGGGATCACAATTTCTCTCTTCCTGCTTGTTATACCTCTAGCTATGCAGCCAAGCACCCTACTTGCTTTTCCTACCGCCTGACCATACTGCTCACCCATTTTGAGACTGACAGAAATCACTACCCCTAAATCCTTCTTTTCTGAAGTTTTTGCTAACACAGAACTGCCAATACAATACTCAGATTGAGGATTCCTTTTCCCCAAGTGCATTATTTTACATTTGGAAACATTAAACTACAGTTTCCATTGCTTTGACCATTTATCTAGTAAAGCTAAATCATTTGCCATATTACAGAGGCCTCCAGGTATATCAACCCTATTGCACACTTTAGAGTCATCAGCAAATAGGCAAACCTTCCCTACCAAACCTTCCCCTTTGTCACTCAAAAACAAATAAAAAAGAATAGGACCCAGAACAGACCCTTGTGGCACACCGCTTGTAACCTGACTCTGCTCAGAATACTCGCCATTAACAATAATTCTCTGATGTTTACGCTTCAGCCAGCTGCAAATCCACTGAACTATCCAGGGATTAAGTCCAATCTTCACTAATTTATCTATCAGCTCTTTATGTGGAACCGTATCAAAGGCTTTGCTGAAGTCCAGATAGGCAATATCCACGGCACCACCTTCATCCAACACCTTTGTGACATAGTCAAAGAAATCAATGAAATTAGTCTGACATGATTTGCCTTCAGTAAAGCCATGCTGATTTGGGTCCAATATTGTTTTTAGGTGCTGATTTATCCTCTTTTTGAGTAGAGTCTCCATCATTTAAACTATAAATGATGTCAAGCTAACTGGCCTGTAGTTACCAGCTTCTTCTCTACTGCCCTTCTTGTGGATAGGCACAACACTGGCCATTCTCCAAGCCTCAGGAACATCTCCTGATAACAGGGATTGGTTAAACAAATCAGTCAGGGGGGTAGCAATGACAAATCTGAGTTCTTTAAGAACTCTGGGGTGGATGCCATCTGGACCCATTGCGTTAATTATCTTTAATCGTTCAAGTTCTTCTAAGACATCGGCTTCTAAGATCACTGGAGCTGAATCCATACAGCTGGAAGCAATGCTATATCCATCTATAGTATTATATTGTAAGGTGTCTTTTGAGAAAACTGAACAGAAGTAGCTATTGAAATGATCAGCGTTCTCCTTATTCCCATCAGTGCATGTATTATTCCCGGTACTAAGCTTCGTGATGCTGCAGTTTTTCTTCTTCCTATCGGTAATATATCCGAAGAAGGTTTTATCCCCCTTCTTTACAGATTTGGCAATTTCTTCCTCTTTTGAGGCTTTAGCAGCATATATTATCTGTTTCGCCTCCTTCTGTCTCATTTTATACACCTCTCTATCAGCTATACTTCCAGACTCTTTATACCTCCTATAGGCAGCCTTTCTTTCAGCCTTACATCATTGTTAAACCATAGCGGTTTCTTCTTCCTTTTACCTTTAGTTATTTGCCTTACATACAGTCCAGTGGCTTTTAAGATGGCCTTTTTTAATACAGTCCACTGGGTGCTCGCTCCTGCCATTTTATCCCTCCCCTTTAATTCATTATTTAAATATTGCCCCATTGCATTAAAATTTGTTTTTCTGAAATCCAATACTTTGGTTGCAGTATAGGATTGCCCACAGTTTTTACATCAAACCACAAACATAGATGGTCACTGCAACCTAAATTTTCTCTCACCTTGACCTCTGAAACCCAATTCCCATTCGTAAAGACTAAATCTAAAATATTCTCCCCTCTACAACCCTTTTGTAAAACACTGCAAGACTAAAGGCATTTGACTGAATAGAGAGGAAATTCTATTCATTTATTAGCGTGTAGAGATTCTCAGTCGTCCAGGTCATGGTTGTCCCTGGGAACTCAACTCTGTCCCAATGGGCTGAGCCTGCACATTAATGGCAGCGCCTCTCTCCTTCCAGAAACCCATTAGTCTCTCCTCCAGCTCCTACCTGGGATGAGCGCATCCTTGCGGCTGTCGTACAGTGTCCCCAGCTGGAAGGGGCGGCCCAGGGCCGCTATCTCTATGGTTTCCTCTTCAAGGGCCATGGTCGGCCTCTGCAATTTGGACACTTCGGCTGTCCTAAAAGAGAGGAGAAACATCTGGAGGAGGCAGAAAACAACAATTGACTCTGTGAGGGGATTCTGGCCATATTCCCCCCATCAATTCTGGGTTGGTCGAGCAAGGAACACTCCACAGAGACCCTTGGGATAGAAACAGCCATCCCAACACACAGCTGGTGGCAGTGCAGAATTCTTGGAGGGGCTAAAATCGCCAACTCCTTGGACAAAGATTACTTTAATTACCTCCTTTTAATAGTATCCTTGTGAGTGTTGGGCGCTATCAAACAAAATGTAATTCAAGGGCGAAAAAAGTCAGGTTCTACATTTAGGCAAGAGAAACAAAATGTACAGGTACAGTGTGTGTGGAATCTCACTCTACAGGAGTAACTGCAGAAGTGACCTTAGAGTCCTAGAGGACTATCCCTGAATTTGGAGCCAGCTGTGTGCAGGAGATGCCAAAAAAGCCAACACAGTTCTAGGCTGCATCAACAGAGGGATAAAATCAAGATCACATGAAGTATTGATACCACTTTATAATGTCTTGGTAAGGCCACGCTTGGAATATTCCATGCTTTTTTGGTCACCACAATGTGAAAAAGAGATGGAGACTCTAGAAAGGGTGCAGATAAGAGCAACCAAGATGATTAAGGGACTGGGACGGTCACTGGAATTGGGTAGGTCTTGTTTGATGAAAAGAAGGACGAGGTGACATGACAGCAGTGTTTTGATATCTCGGGGGTTTCCACAAAGAAGAGGGAGACAAGCTATTCTCCAAAGCACCTGAGGATAGAACAAGAAGCAATGGGTGGAAACTAATCAAGGAGAGAAGCTACCTAGAACCAAGAGGTTGGAATAATCAGTGGAACACCTTGCCTCCAGATATAGTAAATGCTCCAACCCTGGAGATTTTTAAGAAGAGACCGGATAAATATTTGTCTAAAATGATATAGGGTTTCCTGTCTATGCAGGGGGTTGGATTAGAAGACCTCCAAGGTCACTTCAGTCTCCTCTCCCCACTCCTCTCCCCTCTCTGCTGCCCTCCCCTACCCCTATCCTAGCCTATTCTACCCTATCCTATCCTACCCCTATCGTATCCGATCCTATCCAAAGAGAGATTCAACCTGGAAATAAGGAGGACCTTTCTGAGAGTGAGAGCGGTCAACCAGTGGAAGAGAAGTTGCCTGCGGAGATTGTGAGCACGCCAACACTTGAGACATTCAAGGGGAGATTAGACTGTCATTTGTCTGAAATAGTGTAGGGAGGTTGGACTAGATGACCTACAAGGTCCCTTTCAACTCCAATAAATAAAAAGAAGAAGGAAGGCGCACGTGGACACACCTGCTCGCCTCCTGCTCTCTTCTGGAAGGAGCTTTTCAAGGAAAGATTTTTAAAAAAGGGGAAGGCATTTGATTGGATTAAGATGCAGCAGAAACAAGATGCATCCACCAGGGTCCACAGCAAAGACTCCTGTGTGTGTGCGGGCCTTAGGTTAAATCTTCAGTTAAACCCCCCCCCCCATGCCACCCTTTCAGGGGAGGAGGCACACAAGCAAAGCAATTGGTCTCCAGCCCCTCCCATTCTCTCTCCTCACCATCACCCCCTGCAGCCCAGAGAGTAAAGTCTGAAGGAAGGATCACAGTATGGAATCTCCCGGGGGGGGGGGGGGAATCCAGCGGAGAGTTGGGTGGGGAGATTAAGAGTTATAATGGGGTGGGGGATTTGGAGGAAGGGGTTGCCTCCCTCCCTCCTTGCACAGAATTCAGCAGCCTTCCGAAAAGCAGCAACCCTTTTCCCTCGAAAAATTTCCTAAAAACATCTGTGTCACCTCCATGGTTAAAATTCCCCTGCTTCTATGCCCTGGGGAAAGTGTCCAACCTTGAGGGATTCCGATGTCCTATCCACCCCTGAGCGTTTCTGAGAGAGAAGAGGACCACACTTGCATTAAAGTGGTGAGCACTAAAGTTTATTATTTATTTATTTATTTATTTTGTCCAATACTCAATGAGGGTTTTAGTGGGTATATATCTATATACACATAGTAAAATACATGATGAAGGTTATAGAGGAGATACTCATAGTAAAATATATCTAAGAAAGAATAGAAAAGAAGGTATAGTAATAGAACATATCAATGAAAGAATAGAAGAAGAGATATAGGAATAGAAGAAAGGAATAGGAGATATAGGAGAGCAATAGGACAGGGGACGGAAGGCACTCTAGTGCACTTGTACTCGCCCCTTACTGACCTCTTAGGAATCTGGAGAGGTCAACCGTAGATAATCTAAGGGTAAAGTGTTGGGGGTTTGGGGATGACAGTACAGAGTCCAGTAATGAGTTCTACGCTTCGACAACTCGGTTACTGAAGTCATATTTTTTACAGTCAAGTTTGGAGCGGTTAATATTAAGTTTGAATCTGTTGCATGCTCTTGTGTTGTTGCGGTTGAAGCTGAAGTAGTCACCGATAGGCAGGACGTTGCAGCATATGATCTTGTGGGCAATACTTAGATCTTGTTTAAAGGCGTCTTAGTTTTAGGCTTTCTAGGCCCAGGATTGAAACCAATCTGAAGACTGACCTGCTTTCCACCAGATGCCGAGGAACAGCCCTGCCCTCACCCCACTTCACTCCACTAGCAAATACCAACTCGGAGGTCACGGCGCTTCATGGTTGGTGGTGGTTGTGGTGTCCTCAACTTAGTCAGAGGAATCAAGAATCCCTGGTGGCGGGTGGATCTCCTGCTCGTGAAGGCTGATGATCCTCTGCTCAATCTCTGTGGCCTTTGAACTACAGTCAGTGGTTTATGATGGGAACAGAGGGCAGAGGTTGTAAAACTCATGCAAGCCATCGGTGTTTATGATGGCAAATTTACATCTCACAGCCGACGAAAAATATAACACAGTCCTCGGTTGCATAAACATTGGCACAGAATCAAAATCGTGGGAAGGATTGTACCCCATTGCAAGGCCTTAGTGAAGGCCACACCTGCAATCCCGCATCCAGTTTTGGTCCCCACATTACACAGAATATGCGGAGACTTTGGAAAAAGTCCAGAGAAGAGCAACTTAGGTGATGAAGGGCCTAGAGACTAAATAACATATGATTTGGTTATGGCCCGTCTAGAGAAAAGGAGAACCAGGGGAGGCAGAAGAGCAGCCTTCCAATACTTAAGGGGCTGCTTATAAAAAAAGAAGGAATCCATTAATTTCCCCAAACACCAAAAGGCAAGACAAGAAACAACGAATAGAAACTAATGCAGGAGAGAAGGAGAGAGGACAGGGAGGACAATTAAGCAGTGGAACTGCTTGCCACCAGAAGTTGTGGGTGCTCCATCACGGGAGGATTTTAAAAGAAGAAACTGGACAGCCATGGAATAGGGTCTCCTTCTTGAACAGTGTTGTGGTTGGTTCATGGCTAGCTCCTCTGGTAACAGATTTTGAACCAGCTGAGCCGGTTCCGTCGGAGCATCGGAGACCTGTGTGGCTCTCAGAGGGCTCAGACAGTGAGGAGGAAGGAGAGATGGAAGCTGAAGGTGGAGGTCCTTGCAGTGCCTGTGGAACCCCCAGTTAGAGCCTCATCTGGGTCAGATGAGGAGGGGGTGATTAATGACCCCATTCTCAATGTCAGGGTGCGAAGGATGATGGGACGACAGGAGCAACTGTGCAGACGCAGAAGAAGATCTTAAATCACAGCTGGGAGTAATTTGGGAATGCTACAGCAGGCTTAAAAGAGGAGGTTTTGTGGGAGGCCCTTTGCAGGAGTTATCGTTCATGGTTAAGAGAGTTGCTGGCTAAGCGATCTTCCCTTTGCCTGCTTCTTTCATTGCTGCTCCCTCTGACAATCAGCGGAGCCTTTTTTCAGCCCTAACTAACAGCGAAGCAATCTTCGGTGCTTTGCTGACAAGTGATTTTCTGCCTTTTTTTCAGCCCCAATGAGGGGCTAACGAGTGAGGCAATCTTCTGTGCTTTGCTAGCGAAGTGATCTTCCCTTTGCCTGATTTTCTCATTGTTTCTCTCTGAAGAGAGAGAGAAGTGTTTTAAAAACTGTTGTTTACCTCCAACAAGGGAATAAAAAGCAAGCACATGGGCTCAAAACTAACAAACTAATGTGCTGAAGCTGAACAGACTAAATACTAGCCAGATGAATACCTGGTAGGCAGATTATTTTTACCCTATTTTCCTCCCCCCAAACTAAGGTGCGTCTTATACTTCAAAAGTAAAGTAAAGTATCTTGATGGACTGACAGATGGAGAAGCCCCAAAGAGTTTCCAAAGGGACACTTGTCCAGCTGGTAGAGAATTAGGATATTTGTCGAGCTGGCAGAGAATTAGGCTGTGGGGCCTGTTAAGAAGAAACGAGTAAAGTAATAACTAGCAGCCAGAACAGGTTTGTTAAAAACAGATCATGCCAAACCAGTCTCATTTCATGTGACATCATGTGACTAAATTAGTAGACCAGTGAAGAAATAATAATAATAATAATAATAATAATAATAATAATAATAATAATAATTTATTAGATTTGTAAGCTGCCCCTCTCCGAGGACTTAGAGCAGTTCACAACAACAATATAACATGTAGAAATCTAATATTAAAAACAATTTAAAACCCTCACTATAAAAAGAAAAACAATCACACAACCTAACAATTCATACATAAAAAAATAGTAGCTAGGGGTATATTAATTTCCCATGCTTGACAACATAGGTGGGTCTTCAGAAACTTTTGAAAGGCAAGGAGAGTGGGGGGAGTTGATTCCAGAGGGCCGGGACCGCCACAGAGAAGGCTCTTCCTCTGGGTCCCGCCAGATGACATTGTTTAGTCAACGGGACCCGGAGAAGGCCAACTCTGTACAGTAGGACCTAATCGGTCGCTGGGATTCATGCGGCAGAAATACTGGTGGATATAATATACTTTAGACTTCAATAAGGCATTTGACAAAGTAGATCACAACCTACTTCTTCGTAGGCTAGGAAAAAAAGGGGATAGGCAGCTTCACCGCCAGATGTATTCATAACGGGCTGGCAAACCATACTCAATGAGTAGTCCTCAATGGGTCTACGTCTACATGGAGAGAAGTAAGCAGTGGAGTACTGCAAGGTTCCATCTTAGGCCCAGTACTCTTCAATATCTTTATAAACGACTTAGATGAGGGAATAGAAGGGGATGATGTAAGGCAAATGGGACATAGGGTTTTATTTTTCTTACAATCACCCCCTTCCCTTTCACCTAAGGAATCATACTTTAAATAACAATAACAATAGAGTTGGAAGGGACCTTGGAGGTCTTCTAGTCCAACCCCCTGCCCCTCACTTTGGTTGACTGGAGTCCAGTCTTTCTTTCCTAACTGACCAAGATCAAGAAAAAAATTGGACAATTAGGAACAAAGGGGAAAAATGATAACCAAAACATACCATTGCTTACTAAATATCAAAATGGAAGAAGACATATTAAAAGGAGTGATGATAACCTGGGCACAACATTTTGGCTACCAAATTGAATTGGAGCACTGGGAAAGATTATGGGACCAAAATTATGAGATAACTGTGGCAGCATCCTATAAAGAAAATACAGTGGTACCTCTACTTACGAACTTAATTTGTTCCGTGACCAGGTTTCCTCCCAGGAGATTCCTAGAGAGGCCCCACGGAGGCTTCTCCCTGCCTTTTCTGGCCCTGTTTCCTCCCAAGAGATTCCTAGAGAGGCCGCATGGAGGCTTCTCCCTGCCTTTTCTGGCCCTGTTTCCTCCCAGGAGATTCCTAGAGAGGCCCCACGGAGGCTTCTCCCTGCCTTTTCTGGCCCTGTTTCCTCCCAAGAGATTCCTAGAGAGGCCGCATGGAGGCTTCTGCCTGCCTTTTCTGGCATTGTTTCCTCCCAGGAGATTCCTAGAGAGGCCCCACGGAGGCTTCTGCCTGCATTTTCTGGCATTGTTTCCTCCCAGGAGATTCCTAGAGAGGCCCCACGGAGGCTTCTGCCTGCCTTTTCTGGCCTTGTTTCCTCCCAGGAGATTCCTAGAGAGGCCCCATGGAGGCTTCTCCCTGCCTTTTCCAGTTAGTGTCGGAGGCTCAGGTTTGTAAGTGGAAAATGGTTCTTGAGAAGAGGCAAAAAAATCTTGAACACCCGGTTCTTATCTAGAAAAGTTTGTAGGTAGAGGCGTTCTTAGGTAGAGGTACCACTGTACATATAAGATGTTTTATAGACAGCATCTAATTCCATCTGGCAATGGTGTGCGGGCCCAGAGAGAGGGCTGTGCATGCCACCTCTGGCACATATGCCATACGTTTTCCATCCCGGTCAGCGGTTCAAATCTTATCACCGGCTCAAGGTTGACTCAGCCTTCCATCCTTCCGAGATGGGTAAAATGAGGACCCGGATTGTGGGGGCAATAGCCTAGCTCTGTTAAAAAGTGCTATTGCTAACATGTTGTAAGCCGCCCTGAGTCTAAGGAGAAGGGCGGCATAAAAATCGAATAAATAAATAAATAAATAAATAACATTTCAGACTGATGGTTGTCCAGTCTCTTCTTAAAACCTTACAGTGTTGGAGCATTTACAACTTCGGGAAGCTACCCGGACAGAACTCAGCAACCTTCAGAAAAAGAGCAAACCTCCCTCCTCAAATTACCTGGAATTCCCCTCCCCCCCAAAAAACCACAGGTGTTTCTGTGCCGTACCTGTTGCTACGTCACCTGATTTTCTCTCCCTCCTCCCTCCTCCTGTTGCCTTTCCTAACAAGGGATCCTGAGGGTCTCGGCTGCTACTTCCCCTTCTGATTGCCTTCCCTAATATTAGGGGTCCTGGCTGTCCCACCCACCCATTAGCATCTGCCACAGGGGAAGAATCACTTGTTCTCGTGTAAAAGGAGCAGCTCCTTGACCTACTCTCCCCCAATGTCCAGGAGGAGCCCCACTCTCGCCCCACTTCCCTCCGCTGCCCCATGAAATCTCATTTTGGGGGGGTCCCTGCGTTTCCGTGGGGCTCACCTGGTTGGAGGGGAGCAGGAGTCCCTGCTTCTGTCCTTCGCTGCTTCTCCACGAGATCTCTTTGTCCTTTGAACGGCCAGTGGAGTTTATGCTGGGAACAGAGTCCACAGATTGTAATATCATTTTAAACAATCAGCATTTCCTGGTACATTAATTGCATCCCATCAGGTCTTTCGGTTTTCCTATCCTAGAAGGAGTCCCTGGAATGGGAGCAACTTTCTGCATCATTTAAGGTCTTCTTTGGTGTCTGGGAGGCTGGGGAAGAGGAGGGGGAAGCAGAGGGTCTTCCTCAAAGCAGGAAGCTCTCGCCTCTGAGGCTGGCAGGAGGGAGCAGCTGCAAGCCCCTTCCTCCAAAGGCTGGACCACCACTCTGCCCATCCAGCCTTTATTTTAAAAGAAAGCCTTTATTTTATTTTATTTTATATATTTTATATTTTATTTTATATATTTTATTTTATTTTTTATATTTTATTTTATTTTATTTTTTATTTTTTTATTTTATTTTATTTTATATATTTTATTTTATTTTTTATATTTTATTTTATTTTATATATTTTATTTTATTTTATATATTTTATTTTTTATATTTTATTTTATTTTATTTTTTATTTTTTATATTTTATATTTTATATTTTATTTTTTTTCTTTTATTATTATTTTATTTTGATTTATTTTATTTTGATTTATTTATTTTATTATTAGAGTTGAAAGGGGCCTTGCAAGTAATCTAGACCAACTCCCTGCTCAAGCGGACAGTCGCTGCCGAAGGAAGAAAGTGAGATGAGGGGAATCAAAAAAATCCAAAACTTTAAGGCTTTTTTTTTAAAAAAAGAGGGACACTGAGGCAGCACCCAGAGAAAGGGAAATGCTTCATTGACTCTAGACTGCCAAAGCCTCCTTAAGCGCCACCGAAAGGCTCCTCTGGCAGCCCAGAAAAGGCCGAGATGGCTGGGATTAAAGGGGGAATGGCAGGAAACTGGCCGGGCCTTTATGCCGCTCTCAAATTTCCTGAGAAATTTTTCCAGGCTCGGGTTCTTAAGTAGAAAATGGTTCTTAAATAGAGGCAAAAAAATCTTGAACGCTCGGTTCTTATCTAGAAAAGTTCTTAAGTAGAGACGTTCTTAGGTAGAGGTACCACTGTACTTTGCGTGAAGAGAAATGGTGAATAATTTCTTAAGAATGAGAAATATGTTTCACAACTGTCCAGCAGAGCAGTGATTTTCAACCTTTTTTGAGCCAGGGCACATTTTTTACATTTACAAAACCCTGGGGCACATTGGGGGGGGGGGGGGAGGAATTTTTTCCTCCCTTTCGCTATATTTCTCTCTCCCTCCTTCTTTCCCTCCCTTTTTTCTCTCTCTCTCCATCCCTCTTTCTTTCTTTCTTCCTCTCTTTTTTGCTCTCTTTCTCCCTCCCTCCCTCTATGTCTTTCTCTCTCCCACCTTCCCTCCCTCTCTTTCTCTTTCTTTCTCTCTCTCTCTTTCTCTCTCTCTCTCTTGTTTTCTTTCTCTCTCTGAGCTTCGCGGCACACCTGACCATGTCTCATGGCACACTACTGTGCCGCGGCACACTGGTTGAAAAACACTGCAGCAGAGGGCAGCAGAGGCCTCTCTTGATCCTCCGCTATGCAGCAGTTTCCATCCAAAAGGTTTGATGGAGCCCCCATTCAGTCCTGGCCCTCCTTTCCAGGCACTCATATTAACAAGAGTTGGAAGGAACCTTGCAGGTCATCTAGTCCAACCCGCTGCCCAAGCAGGATCCCTACATCTGCCTTCTGCCTAGGATAGAACTCACAACCGCCTGATTGTGAGGCATGAGCTCCACGTCTAGGCCAGGTGCCTTCTCCCCCAACAGACGGTCATTATGGCTGGTGCCTCATTCAGACAGCTCCACTTTCCTCGGTCAGCTGGACTCTGCTGTCTTGCGATCTCCACCGAACAGGTGGGTCACCCTGTGGGATGGTGGTCAAATGGCCGATGGGCCCTCTCTCTCTCTCTCTCCATCTTCTCCTGCTGCTTGCTGGTCTCTCCTTCCATTGTCTCTGCCCCTTTGTTAATTCTCCTGCCTTTCCCCATTTCTCTCAATCTCTCTCTTTCCCCTGTCTCCTCCTTTTTCTATTTTCCCCTCAGGACTCTCTCTCTCTCTGCCTTTCCCTCAGGCCAATTTCTCTACCTTTTCCTCAGATCTCCTTTTGCAACTTTCCCTCAAGCTAATTAATGTACTTTTGCCTCAGGCCACTCTCTCTCCCTTTTCATCAGGCTTCTCTCTCTTTCCCTCAGGTCTCCCTTTCTATCTTTCCCTCAGGCCTCTCTTTCTATCTTTCCCTCAGGCTTCTCTCTCTCTCTTTCCTTCAGGCCCCTTTCTTCCTTTCCCTCAGGCCTCTTTCTCTATCTTTCCCTTAGGCTTCTCTCTCTAGCTTTCCTTCAGGCCTCTTTATCTTTCCCCTCAGGCTTCCCTCTCTATCTTTCCTTCAGGCCTCTGTCTTTTCCTTACGCCTCTCTACCTTTCCCTCAGGCCTCTTTCTCTATCTTTCCCTTAGGCTTCTCTCTCTAGCTTTCCTTCAGGCCTCTCTCTCTCTCTCTCTCTAGCTTTCCTTCAGGCCTATCTTTCCCCTCAGGCTTCCCTCTCTAGCTTCCCCTCAGGCTTCTTTCTCTAGCTTTCCTTCAGGCCTCTCTATCTTTTCCTCAGGCTTCTCTCTCCATCTTTCCTTCAGGCCTCTCTAAGTTTTCCTCAGGCTTCTCTCTCTCCCTAAGGAGTTTCTATCTTTCCCTCAGGCTAATTTATTTCCTTTCCTCAGCTCTCTTTCTGCGACTTTCCTTCACGCTAGTTAAGTGAGTTTGCTGTGTAATATGCCAAGAGGTGGGATACACATTCCCAGGCAGAAACTCCTGCTGGTATTAGCAGGCCATGTGTGCAGGATGCCAGCTCTCAAGTGTCCCTGGGCTTAGCCCGCGCATTGATCACAGGACCCATCTCCCTCCCTCCCAGGTTTCCTGTCACCCCTCAGACTCTCCTCCGGCTCCTACCTGGGATGAGGGCATCCTTACGACAGTCGTAAAGCATCCCCAGCTGGAAGGGGTGGCCCAGAACTGGAATCTCAATGGCGTCCTCTGCAGGGGTCATGCTTGGCTCCCATGAGTTGTTGACACTTCTGGTGTCCTTCAAGAGAGAGGAACCACCTGTGAGATGCAGAAACTGACGGATGACTCTCTGCCGGGAGGCAGGATGTGGGCACACACCACATTCCACCTGCCGATGCTGGTCCGATTTCTGGGATGGCTGAGGAAGGCTCCCGGCCCAGAGCAGGGGTACAGAAGCAGCAATCACAACGCACTGCTGGTGGCAGTGCCGAAGCCTCCTGGAAGCTAAAACTGGCAATTCCTCCAGCAAAGGTGGGATCTGTTTCAACAGGGACGTTTGTGTCACTGAAGAATCTCCCTGGACTTATTGGGGAGCTTAGAGTAGGCTTGATGATGCTGCAGTCCTGATCAGGTGATGGGTGGCGGTTGTCTGCTATGAACTATTTCCTCTTTCACTTCGGCCCTCATCCCCAGGGCATCAGTCTAATTTCTGTACCTTTCCCTCAGTCTAATTTCTGTACCTTTCCCCTCAGGCCTCTTTCTCTACCTTTCCCTCAGGCCTTTTTCTCTATCTTTCCTTCAATCTAATTTCTTTACCTTTCTCTCTGGCCTTTTTCTCTGCCTTTCCTTCAGTCTAATTTCTCTATCTTTCCTCTCAGGCCTCTTTCCCTATCTTTGCTTCAGTCTAATTTCTTTACCTTTCCCTCATTATAATTTATCAAGCTTTCCTCTCAGGCCTTTTTCTCTATCTTTCCTTCAGTCTAATTTCTTTACGTTTCTCTCTGGCCTTTTTCTCTGCCTTTCCCTCAGTTTCTTTACCTTTCTCTCCGGCCTTTTTCTCTGCCTTTCCTTCATTCTAATTTCTTTATCTTTCCTCTCAGACCTCTTTCTCTACCTTTCCTTCAGACTAATTTCTCTACCTTTCCTCTCAGGCATCTTTCTCTACTTTTCCCTCAGTCTAATTTCTCTACCTTTCCTTCAAGTCTTTTTCCTCTACTTTTCCCTTCTTCTCTGCACATTCCCATCATGATGGGAAATCAATTCGGTTGAGTGGATCAACTTCACTGATCTCCCTGGTGTCCCCCCCAAAAGACACAGCCTCTTTTATAAGAAAGGGGGAGATTTAACAGGAAGTTCTTTGCTTGAAAGAGAAATCCTCTAATGATTCCACGTTGGCCAATGAAAGGTGGTGTAGAGCAGTGCAGAAACAGCCTTGCAAAAATAGGTGGCAGTTGTTACGAAAACACGATTTCACCCCAGGAAAACAGGAAAGGGTGAAAAAGAACCTCACTGTTTTTCCTGCCTTGATGCTCTTTGGTGTCAGGAGCAAAAGGGAAACGTCAAGATTTCTGCTAGTATCATCTATCAATGAAATTGAGTTCTAATTATTTTTTGGGTTGATGGCTTCCCAGCCTGATGTACCTCAAAGGATTGACAGAGGGGGAAGCCCCAAAGACTCTCTGTTTCCCAAGGGACATGGGTCCAGGATGGAAGAGAATTAGGCTGTGGGGACGGTTGATTTGGAGGGGTGGAGATGCTGGCTTTTCTCCTGGGCTTGAAGTCTCCTCATCTGAGGGGAGAACCCAGGTTCTCTAAAGGAAGGAATCGACTCAGGGAGACTCGGTCAGGAATCTGTGACAAAGTTTCTTCATAGGCCACATCAATGTTCCGACTGACGAACCCAACTAAGGCAAACAGGGTCGAGATGATCCAATCTCTTAAGGCAAAACTTTATTGAGTACGTCATATCAGCAAAGATGAAGGCAAAACCAGATCCAGCTGATTCCCGCCCAGAACCACACAGTTAAAGTTCAGGTTTTCCCTCCCCCTATATTAGACCAAGTCACATTGCCCAATGGATTCTCCTGGTGTTCTGAGGAAGTCTGGTAAACAGATGATGAAATGTCCTTGGTTCTCACGGCTGGCATCTGGATGTCTGAAACCTAAATTCTATATCTCCCTTCCCTCACCCCATAGTTCCTCAGAAGCTGAGAATAGTTGCATTCTGGACAAATTTCCCTCCCACCAGAATACAATTCGTCCATAAGTACATTGAACTGAATACAATTTAAACAAAACAACTCACAGACAACATAAAAGAAAAAACCTAGACACACATACAACCTGGGAGGAACCCCACTTAGCAGCAGTAACTGCGAAAGAGATCTTGGAGTCTTGGTGGATAATCAACTAAACATGAGCCAGCAATGTGCAGCAGCGGCTAAAAAAGCCAACACTATCCTAAGCTGCATCAACAGGGGGATACACTCCAAGACCAGGGAAGTACTAATACCACTCTACTACGCCCTGGTCAGATCACATCTGGAGTACTGCATCCAGTTCTGGTCACCACACTTCAAAAGAGACATTGAAACTCTGGAGAAGGTGCAGAAAAGAGCTACCAAAATGATTAGGGGACTTGAAACCAAGACTTACGAAGAGAGATTGCGGGAACTGGGCATGGATAGCCTAGAGAAAAGGAGGGGCAGAGGGGACATGATAGCTGTATACAGGTAGATGAGGGGTTGCCACAGAGAGGAGGGGGCCACTCTATTCTCCAGATCACCAGAGGGCCAGACGAGGAACAATGGCTGGAAGCTGACCAAGGAGAGATTCAACCTAGAAGTAAGGAAGAACTTCCTGATGGTCAGAGCGATCAACCAGTGGAACAACCTGCCTGCGGAGGTTGTGAACTCCCCAACTCTGGACAGCAAAAACAAATCTAATATTAAAAAGCACATAAAACCCTATCATATTTAAAAAAGCAAACAACATTTACATACCCAAACATAAATATAAAAAAGCCTGGGGGAAAGGTGTCTCAACTACAAGTACCACTGTATTTCCTGGTTTTGGGACACGTCCACCATGCATGAGTCTTTGGAGAGGGGTGGCATACAAATCTAATAAAATAAATGAAAATACAGTAAATGAAAAAAGGTGCCCCGCTCTTTTTTACATTTCCAGGAGGCCTGATTGCAATTTGGATATATTTTAGTCAATCTGTTCGGGGCCAGATGTCACCAATAAAACATTTTATACTGATTTTCTTTATAGGCTGTTGATGTAGTTAATTTTATATTTCTGTTTCAAATTTGCTGAAAGATTTTAAGAAACAGTCTCTGCCCCTTCACTGAAGTAAATGGGACGGTCGGTGAGTCAACAGCGGGTCAGAGGAGAAGCCACTGCGGGACAGAGATGGAAGTTGCTCTTTAAAAGTTATGTTTTAAATCCAGTTGAATTAAATCAAGTGTCTTTACTAGTTATTTAAATCCACTTGATTTCAATCAGATGCACCACGGATTTCTCTATGTTTTCCTCAGGTTAATTTGTATTTCATTTGGGCTAATTTGTCTACCTTTCCCTCAGTCTAATTTGTCTACATTTCCCTCAGTCTAATTTGTCTACCTTTCCCTCAGTCTAATTTCTCTTATCTTTCCCTCAGTGCCACAGTGACCATTCTTAATTTCTCAGGTGGGCTGGTGGGAAGGGTCTTTATGGGTGGGCTCAGGTCACTGGATTTACTACGGCAAGCAGCGTACTGGAACAGGTACTCTGTGTTTGGAGGCAGATCTTTCAACAGGAGCAATTCCTCGCAGTCCTCTGTCCTCGCAGTCTTCCAGATTTCTTCCCCTACCATCTTGTACTCTCCCAGATAGTTAGAGATTGCAGCCTTTCCATGTTCAGCTGGTTGAAACTTCACTTTAATGCTGTCGTGTCTCACTTCACTGATCAGCAAAAGGAGAGGTTTTGAGGGCAATTCAAAGTTCTTGCTGACCAGCTCTCCTTCTTCAAAAAGGTATATTGAGGCTCCTGGTGTGACCACATCTGGGAGAGAGGCCACAACAAAGCGGACATTCTCATGGGATTGATTGACACTGAAAAAGTCTTTGATGGATTTGGCAGCTTGGTGAGCATTGCGGGTTGACTCCTTGTCCTCAAACCAGGCCGTGTCTTCCTCCTGCCCAGAACTTGTGGACTTAACTGATTCCTGCAAGAATTGCTCCTGAAGCCAATCCTGTAAGCTCAACAGAAATGGCTCCTTTTTATATAAAGAGGTGAACATAAAGGAGACCACGTATCTATTTTGAGAGTTGAGAACTACTTCTTCCAACTTGTTCTTAGTTGAGATCATTTCTATATTTTTTAGAATAGACAGATAAGATTTGACAAAGTTAATTTCTGTTTTCTTGGTGTCCAGAAATTCACAGCGTCTTTGGCTGTTAAATGGAGATTGGTTGACGGACATCAAGAGGTCCACCAGGGTTCCTTCCTCCTCCCCTCCTCCCCGGATGGAAGACAACATTCTGGCCAGCTTTTTCTGGAAAGTCAGCCAGTGTTGCTTGCACAGATCCTTGAACTGGTTGATCTTCTTGATCTCAGGGAAGGTCTCAGCAATGGGATCGTTGGCTAGGTCATTGCTTTGCATCTGGATTTCATTGAGTTCCTCCAAGATCTTTTCAGCATCAAAGATCAATGTTAGGCTGATCTCATGGACCATATTAGCTGGTCTGGTGTCCAGCTTGATCAGTGGGTAGAGCCAGACCCGAACAGGCACAGCCTTCTCCCCATCTTTCCCTAACATTTTTGGTAGAGTTTTGTAAACCTGCATAGCATCATCGAAGGTCACAGGGTTTTGGTTCAAAGAAAAGTCTCCATGGAACTTGCAATTGAACTTGAGAGCATTCTCTTTCTCTTCCTCATTAAGCTTCGTATCTGTTTGTCCTGTGTTAGATATTTCCTTCTTGATTGTAACCTGGAGACTTCTTTGAATATCTTGCACTGTCTCCACTGAAGAAACTTCTCGGTCAAAGACAAAGAAGGCCTGGGCTCCATACAGGATGGCGGTGACCACGTGGGTGGCTGTGCCCTGCTCAAAGACGG
This sequence comes from Erythrolamprus reginae, assembly GCF_031021105.1. Lineage (NCBI taxonomy): Eukaryota > Metazoa > Chordata > Lepidosauria > Squamata > Dipsadidae > Erythrolamprus > Erythrolamprus reginae. The sequence continues at coordinate 2,498,448 of NC_091963.1, forward strand.
CTGGGTAAGAGACATTTTGGATTCCCAGGTGGCTCATGGTAAGTTCTTCATACCTGGTGGTAGTTTTGTACTGAACGGTGACCCTGGCCTGTTTATTGGACTTCTTGGTGTCCTGGAGATACTCGTATGACCCTCTCACATCAATCAGCCCCCCAAGAAAACTGGCCTTAATGGGTCCTGAGATGTCCAGGGCGGAGCTCTTATCATCTATACTGTTGGATGCAATGATTTCAATAGCTGTTTTGGGTTGAGGCTTGATGGTCAGGTCCTTCTGAAGGGAACTGTAGTTCCAAAGGGTGACACCTGCATGAAGCACAAAAAGATAGGATGATGAATTGAACCTCCAGAAAACCTGTCACTGCATAGAGGGGCTGCAGAGAAGTGGGACAAGGGGAAGATCTTCTCCTTGGAGGGTTTCCTCATTTGTTCTTTCCAGTCATAACCGGAAAAACCTTCTCTCATTTTGTAAAACACTGCAAAACTAAAGGCGTTTGACTGAATAGAGAGGAAATGCTATGCATCTATTACTCTGTAGAGATTCTCAGTCGTCCAGGTCATGATTGTCCCTGGGAGCTCAACTCTGTGGGCTGAGTCTGCACATTAATGGCAGTGCCTCCCTCCCTCCCTCTCTCCCTCCCTCCCTCTCTCCCTACAGAGACCCATCAGCCTCTCCTCCAGCTCCTACCTGGGATGAGCACATCCTTGCGGCTGTCATACAATGTCCCCAGCTGGAAGGGGCGGCCCAGGGCCGCTATCTCTATGGTGTCCTCTTCAAGTGCCATGTTTGGCCTCTGCAATTGCCGATACTTCGGCTGCCCTAAAAGAGAGGAGAAACATCTGGAGGAGGCAGAAACCAACAATTGACTCTTTGAGGGGATGCTGGTTACGTTCCCCCCATCCATTCTGGGTTGTGTTCTGTCGGGCTCTCTGGTAGACTCCTCCCAAAAATTCACAGGTACAAATTTCAGACACACACATGTTTGAAAATTCAAAACAATGTTCTTTATAATGAAAATTCACTTAAACCAAGCCCTCTTTTGGTATAGCAAAGAGCACTCCTCTCCAAACAACCTGGTAATTTGTACAAGTCCCTGATCAGTTCTGAGATACTTAGCTTGCAGCTTTGAGGCAATTCACAGTCCTTCTTCTTTCACAAAGTGAAGCACACTTTGCTCTGGTTTAGTTTCAAAGTGGGGAAAAATCGGCACACAAAAGGTCAAAGTCAGCAAAGCAGTCACAAAACACAATGATCAGATAATCCTCCACAATGGCCAAACCCACAGGCTGCTCTTTATAGCAGCCTCCCTAATGACCACAGCCCCACCCAACCACAGGTGGCCTCATTTTCTTTGGTAATAATCTCTCAGTTGTCGCTGCCTATGCAACACTCTCCGCATGCGTGGCTGTATCATTAACTCTTGTTCCGAATCCAAGGAGGAGCTAAATAATTGATCTCCTTCTGAGCTGTCTGCCCCACTCTCCTCCTCCCTGTCACTCCTGTCTTCTTGGTCAGAGGAGCCTTCATCAGCAGATTTCACCGGGGGCAAAACAGGCCTGCAGCATGTGGATGTCTCCCCCACAACCACAGTCCATGGGGCAGGAGCTGGGCCTGAGCAAGAAACACTATGCAGAGACCCTTGGAGTTGAAGCAACCATCCCAACATACAGCTGGTGGTCTTCGAGTGGCCAAAATCTGCAACTCCTTGGAGAAAAGTTATTTTTTCCAGCAAAGTATTTTTTTTATTTTTCTCTCCAATCACAATACAATATAAAATACCAACAACATCAAATTGCTTCACAATAAATCAATTTTAAGATTACGGTATACAGATCCAATGCTACCTCCTTTAGTTTTGACATCTGGACATAAAATAGCTGCTCAAGTTTCTTATATTGTACTAATATGCTATTAACTAATATACCTCTTAAGCTGTTCCAAATTTTAATCACCTTGAATTGATTAGGCTGTAGTAATTCAAATTTCTCATATCTCCTCCATATCAATTTTCATGTATATTTATTAACCTTTTTTAATAGTAAATGCCCATTAAAAAAGAATCTCTAAAGAAAAACCCCCCAAAAGCTTCCAATAATGAAATCAAGGGGGAGAAAGCCAAATAGTATCTCATATCGCCAAATTAGCCAAATTACTAAACCTAATTAATAACAATTCCTTTATATAGGAATTATAAAAATAAAAAATAAAAACATAAAATTTAAAGATAAAAGAAATAATAAAAGAAAAGGGAAAGTGTGGAAAAACAAAAGAACACAAAAAGAGAAAAAGAAAAGACCAAACAAAAAAGGGAAGAAAAAGAGAGAAAGAAAAAGGATCTTTCCTCTTCTTCTTACCATAGTTCCCTCTAAGCTGAGCAGTGAGCAATCGCTCACTTAAAAATCATCATCAACTCAGAGTTTTCCAAACCTGCCCAGAAGCCGAGAGGGAAAGAGTGAGAGGGAAGGAGAGAGAGAGGAAGAGAGAGAAACAGATAGAAAAAAGAGAGGAAGGAAAAGAGAAAGAAAAAGAATGGGAGTAAGGAAGAGAGAAAGAAAATCAAAATCTAGTTTGAAACTAGCTCAACTATTTAAGTGGCATTTTGATATTGATAGAGTTGCCCTATTATGAGCTCACTGTTATAGACACACAGTACAGTATTTTATTTTGAAATTCTCTGGCAAAACAGGGTGGGTTTTTTATTTGTTTGTTTGTTTGTGTGTTTATTTATTTATTTATTATTTCTGTGCCGCCCAGTCCCGAACTATACTATACTATACTTTTCCGCCAACCCCCCCCCCCCCAAAAAAAAAAAATTAGAGGGAACACTGCTTCTTACCAGCCTCCCAAGTAAATCAAAATAACACCATTAAAACTTACAAAACCTTAAAGTTCACCCACGGACCACTAAAATCCTCCAGCCCACTCTAAACCATGAAACTATAAATCTAGCAACAAATGTGTACATCCTAACCCTCTCCAGTATCTACATCCTGTGAAATCATCTTACCCTACTCTAATTTTATCGCTGTGTACTCAGCGGAATCCTCATGCCCTATTTCTAGTTATATCGCTGCAAAGCCAGTGGAATCCTCATGCCCTATTTCTTTAAAAAGAAGAAAAAAAAGAGAGGGAAAAAAGAAAATCCCATTGGAATCCACTTCTAATTTTATTGCTGCACACCCAGCGTAATCATCATGGCCTACCCTAAATACATTGATCCCAATAGATAAAAAGAAAAGTTTCCCTTCTTTAGTCCAAATTAAATTATAACCTTTCATAAATTGATAATCATCCTAGTACACCTTTCTAAATGATTTTTCTGTATTTTCTGTAATTCCATAAATTCTATAATCAAGTTACCACTGACATAGTTTCTCTTTCTTTTTTAAAAAAGTCATATAATCCTCCATACCTTCTATTTCCATAATTCTTATAATTCTAATTCAATAAATTCAATATAATTCAATTTCTATATATTATATGTCATAACTACATAGAAACATAGAAGTCTGACGGCAGAGAAAGACCTCATGGTCCATCTAGTCTGCCCTTATACTATTTTCTGTATTTTATCTTAGGATGGATATATATGTTTATCCCAGGCATGTTTAAATTCAGTTCCTGTGGATTTATCTACCACGTCTGCTGGAAGTTTGTTCCAAGGATCTACTACTCTTTCAGTAAAATGATATTTTCTCATGTTGCTTTTGATCTTTTCCCCCAACTAACTTCAGATTGTGTCCCCTTGTTCTTGTGTTCACTTTCCTATTAAAAACACTTCCCTCCTGAACCTTATTTAACCCTTTAACATATTTAAATGTTTCGATCATGTCCCCACTTTTCCTTCTGTCCTGCAGACTATACAGATTGAGTTCATGAAGTCTTTCCTGATACATTTTATGCTTAAGACCTTCCACCATTCTTGTAGCCCGTCTTTCGACCCAATAACTCTCAGATGTCTACGCTTCAGCCAGCTGCAAATCCATTGAACTATCCAGGGAGTAAGTCCAATCTTCACTAATTTATCTATCAGCTCTTTATGTGGAACCGTATCAAAGGCTTTGCTGAAGTCCAGGTAGGCAATATCCACGGCACCACCTTCATCCAACACCTGTGTGACATAGTCAAAGAAATCAATGAGATTAGTCTGACATGATTTGCCTTCAGTAAAGCCATGCTGATTTGGGTCCAATAAGTTATTGTTTTTTAGGTGCTGATTTATCCTCTTTTTGAGTAGAGTCTCCATCATTTAAACTATAAATGATGTCAAGCTAAGTGGCCTTTCGTTACCAACTTCTTCTCTGCTGCCCTTCTTGTGGATAGGCACAACACTGGCCATTCTCCAATCCTCAGGAACATCTCCTGTTAACAGGGATTGGTTAAACAAATCTGTCGGGGGTAGCAATGACAGATCTGAGTTCTTTAAGAACTCTAGGGTGGATGCCATCTGGACCCATTGCCTTATTTATCTTTAATTGTTCAAGTTCTTCTTAGACATCGGCTTCTAAGATCACTGTAGATGAATCCATACAGCTGGAAGCAATGCTATATCCCTCTATAGTATTATTTTGTAAGGTGTCTTTTGAGAAAACTGAACAGAAGTAGCTATTGAAATGGTCAGCGACCTCTTTATTCCCATTAATGCTTGTATTATTCCCGGTACTAAGTTTCGTGATGCTGCAGTTTTTCTTCTTCCTATCACTAATATATCTGAAGAAGGTTTTATCGCCCTTCTTTACAGTTTTGGCAATTTCTTCCTCTTTTGAGGCTTTAGCAGCATATATTATCTGTTTCACCTTCTTCTGTCTCATTTTATACACCTCTCTATCAGCTATACTTCCAGACTCTTTAAATCTCCTATAGGCAGCCTTTTTTTCATTGACTATAGCCCTTACATCATTGCTAAACCATAGCGGTTTCTTCTTCCTTTTACCTTTAGTTATTTGCTTTACATACAGTCCAGTGGCTTTTAAGATGGCCTTTTTTAATACAGTTCACTGGGTGCTCGCTCCTGCCATTTTATCCCTCCTCTTTAATTCATTATTTAAATATTCCCCCATTGCGTTAAAATTTGTTTTTCTGAAATCCAATATTTTGGTTGCAGTATAGGATTGCTCACAATCAGTTTTTACATCAAACCACAAACATAGATGGTCACTGCAACCTAAATTTTCTCCCACCTTAACCTCTGAAACCCAATTCCCATTCGTAAAAACTAAATCTAGAATATTCTCCCCTCTAGTTGGTGTGTTAACCAGCTGTGCCAGAGCTGCTCCTGTAAAGGCCTCTACTATATTCTTACTTTTGCATGTAAGGGCATGGGGGGATATTCCAGTCAACATCAGGCATGTTGAAATCACCCATAACCACAATACAGTGGTACCTCAAGATACGAACCCCTCGTCTTACGAACAACTCGTGATACGAACCCGGGGTTCAGAAAATTTTTGCCTCTTCTTACGAACTTTTTTCGAGTTACGAACCGGCGTTCGGAGACTGCTGGGAAGCCGCACGGCTGTTTTAAAAGGTGACAGCCGGGCGGCGGGGCTTCCCAGAAGCCTCCCGAACGCCGGTTCGTAACTCGAACAAAGTTCGTAAGAAGAGGCAAATTTTTTCTGAACCCTGGGTTCGGTTCGGGAGGTTGCTGGGAAGCCCCCCATGCCGGCTGCGACCTTTTAAAACAGCCGCGCCGCTTGCCAGCTGTCTCCCGAAGCTGAACGCGGAAGTTCGGCTTTGGCGTTCGGCTTCAGGAGACAGCTGGCAAGCGGCGCGGCTGTTTTAAAAGGTCGCAGCCGGCCTGGGGGGCTTCCCAGCAACCTCCCGAACCGAACCCAGGGTTCAGAAAAACTTTGCCTCTTCTTACGAACTTTTTTCGAGTTACGAACCGGCGTTCGGAGACTGCTGGGAAGCCGCGCGGCTGTTTTAAAAGGTGACAGCCGGGCGGCGGGGCTTCCCAGAAGCCTCCCGAACGCCGGTTCGTAACTCGAACAAAGTTCGTAAGAAGAGGCAAAATTTTTCTGAACCCTGGGTTCGGTTCTGGAGGTTGCTGGGAAGCCCCCCATGCCGGCTGCGACCTTTTAAAACAGCCGGGCTGCTTGCCAGCTGTCTCCCGAAGCCGAACGCGGAAGTTTGGCTTTGGCGTTCGGCTTCAGGAGACAGCTGGCAAGCGGCGCGGCTGTTTTAAAAGGTCGCAGCCGGCATGGGGGGCTTCCCAGCACCCCTCCCGTTTGGGGGGGTGCTGGGAAGCCCCCCAGGCCGGCTGTCACCTTTTAAAACAGCCGCGCCGCTTCCCAGCAGTCGCCGAAAGGCGTTTTTTTGCTGGGGGCTTTTGGTTGCACGGATTAATTGACTTTACATTGTTTCCCATGGGAAACAATGTTTCGTCTTACGAACCTTTCGTCATACGAACCTCCTCCTTGCACCAATTAAGTTCGTATCATGAGGTATTACTGTATCTCCCTTTACTGCCATATTTGGGTAATTTCATCCACCATCTTGTTGTCATATTCCTCAGATTGCCCTGGAGGCCTATAGATCACCCCAATTCTAATGAGAGAACCTTCTTTATTTTGCATGCAAATTCCAGAGAGTCTCCAGATCTTTACATAGGTCGATAGATAAATAGATAGATAGATAGATAGATAGATAGATAGATAGATAGATAGGCCTGAAGGAAAGATAGAAAGAGATGTCTGATGAAAAAGTTAGTTTTATGTTTATAGATAGATAGATAGGAAGATAGATAGATAGGTAGGTAGGTAGGTAGATAGATAGAGATAGATAGATAGATAGATAGATAGGTAGATAGATAGGTAGAGAGAGAGAGAGAGAGATAGATAGGTAGAGAGAGAGAGAGATAGATAGAGAGAGAGAGATGGATAGATAGATAGATAGAGATAGAAAGGTAGAGAGATAGATAGATAGATAGATAGATAGATATAGGTAGGAAGATAGATAGATAGATAGATAGGTAGAGAGATAGATAGATAGATAGATAGATAGATAGAGATAGATGGATAGATAGAGAGATAGATAGATAGAGAGAGATAGAGATAGATAGGAAGATAGATAGATAGAGAGATAGAGATAGATAGATAGATAGATAGGAAGATAGATAGGTAGGTAGGTAGGTAGGTAGGGAGAGAGAGAGAGAGATAGAGATAGATGGATAGATACAGAGATAGAGAGATAGAGAGATAGAGATAGATGGATAGATAGATAGATAGATATAGATAGGAAGATAGATAGATAGATAGGTAGAGAGAGAGATAGATAGATAGAGATAGATGGATAGATAGAGAGATAGATAGGTAGAGATAGATATATAGGAAGATAGATAGATAGATAGATAGATAGATAGAGATAGATAGGAAGATAGATAGATAGATAGATAGATATAGATAGGAAGATAGATAGATAGATAGATAGGTAGAGAGAGAAAGGTAGATAGATAGAGATAGATGGATAGATAGATAGAGAGATAGATAGATAGATAGAGAGAGATAGGGATAGATAGGAAGATAGATAGATAGATAGATAGATAGATAGAGAGAGAGAGATAGATAGATAGGAAGATAGATGGATAGATAGATAGATAGATAGATAGATAGATAGATAGATATAGGTAGGTAGAGATAGATAGATAACTATAAAGATAGATAGAGAGATAGAGAGATAGGTAGGTAGGTAGGTAGGGAGAGAGGTAGATAGATACATAGAGATAGATGGATAGATACAGAGATAGAGAGATAGATAGATAGAGATAGATGGATAGATAGATAGATAGAGATAGATAGGAAGATAGATAGATAGATAGATAGATAGGTAGAGATAGATAGATAGATAGGGATAGATGGATAGATAGAGAGATAGAGAGATAGATAGGTAGAGATAGATAGATAGATAGGTAGATAGATAGATAGATAGATAGATAGAGAGATAGATAGATAGATAGGTAGAGAGAGAGATAGATAGATAGATAGATAGATTGATAGAGATAGATAGGAAGATAGATAGATAGATAGATATAGGTAGGTAGAGATAGATAGATAACTATAAAGATAGATAGAGAGATAGAGAGATAGATAGATAGACAGAGATAGATAGAGAGATAGGAAGATAGATAGATAGATAGATAGATAGATAGATAGATAGATAGATAGATAGATAGCACTCTGTCTGAAAATGGGTCAAAAAGAGGCTGAGAAATTGGCCAAAAGACATGGAAAAACGAGCTGGAAACAGAGCCAAAAAAAATGTAGAAAACAGCACAATGATGCTGGAGTCCGTGGGGAGCCAAAACAATACGCAGAGGTCCTTGTGTGCTCCCCTACACCCTGTTTTGGCTGTGAGGTGATGCAGGAGGTGTAACAAATGAGGCCTTAGTTAACCATGCTGTTTAATATAGAACTCGTGCCAAGCAGGCAGGTACAGGCTTAAAGTTTATCACAATACAACAGGCTTTTATAGAGCAGACTGCCTGAGGCATCACCCAATCCACACAGAGTAACTTTCCCACTTTACATTGTAGCTGGGTACTGGCGGCCAATCAGCACCCTGGATAGGGACGCCTATCCCATGGCTCTATTCTCCGGCTGTAACTAAGCAGACACTGCAGGAGGCATCCGTCCTGCCCCACAGTTCCCCACCCTTCCACTGCTCCTGCAGAGATCTACAGTGTTGATCTGGCCCTTGAAGAATCCAGTTGGACACTCCTGCCCTATGTTGAGTGGGCGGTCACCGCTGCAGTCCTGACAGGGCGAGGAGGGGTATGTTACGACCTTGCTCACCCTGAGCTGCTCCTGTAAAGGCCTCTACTATATTCTTACTTTTGCATGTAAGGGCATGGGGGGATATTCCAGTTAACATCAGGTATGTTGAAATCACCCATAACCACAATATCTCCCTTTACTGCCATATTTGGGTAATTTCATCCACCATCTTGTTGTCATGTTCCTCAGATTGCCCTGGAGGCCTATAGATCACCCCAATTCCAATGACAGAACCTTCTTTATTTTGCATGCAAATCCAGAGAGTCTCCAGATCTTTACATGTATTTTGAATTAGTGTTGTTTTTAGACTTTCTTTAACATAAATGGCTACTCCACCCCCCCCCCCTTCTCTCTCTTCTATCCTTCCTATACAGTGTATATCCTGGTATAGATATTTCCCATTCATTAGAACCCTTAAACCATGTCTCAGTTATGGCAACCAGATCCAAATTATCTCTAGATATTATGGCCATTAACTCACAGAGCTTGTTGGTCAAGCTTCGAGCATTCGTGCACATTACACGAAGAACATTGTTTTCATTAGTAGTTTGTCCAATCCAGACACAGAACCGTGGACATCGCACATAATTTATAATAATAAATAGCCTGGGCCTATAATAATTGGTCTATATAGAGAGAGGTCTGAAGGAAAGATAGAGAGAGAGAGAGGGAGAGAGAGACCAGAGGGGGGGGGCTGAGGGAAAAGTAGAGACATACCTGAGGCCTAGATAGAGAGAGAGAGGCCTGAAGGAAAGTTAGAGGGGGGGGGAGAGGCCAGAGAGATAAGGCTGAGGGAAAAGTAGATTCAGGCCTGAGGCCTAGATAGATAGAGGCCTGAAGGTATAGGAGGGTAGGTAGGTAGGTAGGTAGGTAGATAGATAGAAAGATAGATTAGATAGATAGATAGATTAGATAGATAGATAGATAGATAGACAGACAGACAGACCTGAAGGAAAGATAGAAAGAGATGTCTGATGAAAAAGTTAGTTTTATGTTTATAGATTATGTATTGTTTATTTCTTTGGTTGTTTTTGTATTTGTTTTGTCTTTCTTTTAATGTTAATAATTAATAAAGATATTTTTTTTAAAAAGAAAAATTAAAGAGAGACACCTAAGGGAAAGATAGATAGATAGATATATATATATATAGAGAGAGAGATAGAGATAGATAGAGATAGATAGATAGATAGAGGTAGATAGAGATAGATAGATAGATAGCACTCTGTCTGAAAATGGGCCAAAAAGAGGCTGAGAAATTGCCCAAAAGACATGGAAAAACGAGCTGGAAACAGAGCCAAAAAAAGGTAGAAAACAGCACAATGATACAGGAGTCCGTGGGGAGCCAAAACAATACGCAGAGGTCCTTGTGTGCCCCCCTACATCCCATTTTGACTGTGGGGTGATGCAGGAGGCATCCATCCTGCCCCACAGCTCCCCACCCCTCTGCTGCTCCTGCAGAGATCTACAGTGTTGATCTGGCCCTTGAAGAAATCCAGTTGGACATTCCTGCCCTATGTCGAGTGGGTGGACACCGCTGCTGTCCTGACAGGGCGAGGAGGGGTATGTTATGACCTTGCTCACCCTGCCCCCTCTTTCATTCTTTTTTTCCCTATCTTTGATTCCTATCATCGTGGCACAGCTCAAGAGAGAATACGAGGTCCACTCGATTTGGGGAGAGAGCTCCAGAAGGGACCAACCTAGGTTTTGTTCAGCCTTGGGATCAGCTTGGATGGGGGCTCTCAAGCCTCACAAGATGGGAGGGGTTTCTTTTTATTTCATTTCATTTGTTTGTTTTTTTCAAATATAACATAAAAAAGAAAAGACATACATAGAAACATACACATACAACATTTGGGAAATGAAAGTTTTGCCACTTTTTAGGTGTTCGATCAGAGAATTTTACTTCTTTCACATAGTATTAATTTTTCAATTCTTTTATTCGACGTGGTGCTTTGCGTAAATTTTTATTTATTTCTTTGTTGCTCTTTTCTTTAACCAATCATAATAATCTGAATCTTCTTTTCCCTCTAATCTTTAGATAACCTGTCCATCTCCGCACAGTCCAATATTTTTTTAATTACTATATTTTATTTCGGTGGTTTGTCTATTTTCCATTTTTGGGCGTATACTATCCTGGCAGCTGCTAGTATGTGTATAACTAAATATCTTACCTCTTTTTCTATTTTTTTTTATTAAAAACACCCAATAAATACAATTCTGGGTTTTTTTCAATTTCTTCTTTTACTATTTCTTTTAACCAGTTTGTTATTTTATTCCAGAATTTTTTTGCTTGTGCGCATGTCCACCATTGGTGGTAGAACGTGCCTCTTTCTTTTTTGCACTTCCAGCATAATGGGGAGGTTTTGAGGAACATTTTTGATAGTCTTCCCGGTGTTAGGTGCCACCTGTAAAACATTTTTAATTGGTTTTCCTTGAATGCAGTTGATTTTGTCATCCGCCAATTATTAGTCCATCATTTCCCCCCTTTTTTCTAATTCAATTGTGTAGCCACAATTGGGAAGGGTTTCTATGTGACACTCATCAGCATATTTTTTTTCATGGCTTTCATGCCTGGCTTCTCTGGAGGATATTTGCACGATCTACCCACCCGTCTTTAAGGTACCATCTCCGTGGAGGAAACTGAAAGAAGAAGGAGCTGTGGGGTTTTCTGACCCACCGCAGATGTTCTTGGGAGCCTCCGCCCCACAAAGGGGAAGGCTGTGAAGAAACATCTGGAGTGGAGCTGAAGGACACCAAGGAGATGCGAAGGGCTCAGCAGGAGCCTGATTTCCACTAAGAAAGACCCAGAGTGGAAAGCGTTTTGGGAGACCCTGCATTTGACCCACCACTCCAGTAGATTCTACTCATTCCATGTCCCTCATTATGAAGTCAGGGCAGTCTCCCCCGTCTCTTCTGCCTGGTGAGCACATCATGGCATGGAATCAATTTCAATGAGTGGATCAACTTCACCGGTCTCTGTGATGCCCCCCCAGAAGTCACAGCCTCTCTTAAAAGAAAGGGGGAGATTTGACAAGAGGTTCTTTGCTTGAAAGAGAAATTCTCTCTCTAATGAGTCCATGTTGGCCAACAGAAGGTGGTGTCAAGCAGTGCAGAAACAGCCTTGCATAAAATATGTGGCAGCTGTTAGGAAAACACAAATTCACCCCAGGAAAACAGGAAGGGGTGAGAAAGAACCTCCCTGCTGTCCTGCCTTTCTTTCTTTCTTTCTTTCTTTCTTTCTTTCTTTCTTTCTTTCTTTCTTTCTTTCTTTAATTTGTATGCCGCCCCTCTCCGCAGACTCGGGGCGGCTCACAACAACAACAGAAAACAATATATGATAATACAAATTCAATAATTAGAAAGCTAAAAACCCAAAATTTAAAAAAATTTGCACACAGCATACCATACACAAACAGTATAGGCCTAGGGAAGATATTTCAGTTCCCCCATGCCTGACGGCAGAGGTGGGTTTTAAGGAATTTGCGGAAGGCAAGGAGGGTGGGCGCAGTTCTAATCTCAGGGGGGAGCTGGTTCCAGAGGGTTGGGACCGCCACAGAGAAGGCTCTTCCCCTGGGACCCACCAAACGACATTGTCTAGTCGACGGGACCCGGAGAAGTCCAACTCTGTGGGACCTCACTGGTCGCTGGGATTCGTGCAGCAGAAGGCGGTCCTGGAGATATTCTGGTCCGATGCCATGAAGGGCTTTATAGGTCATAACCAACACTTTGAATTGTGACTGGAAACTGATCGGCAACCAATGCAGACTGCAGAGTGTTGGTGTAACATGGGCATACCTAGAGAAGCCCATGATTGCTCTCGCAGCTGCATTCTGCACGATCTGAAGTTTCCGAACACTTTGATGCTCTTTGGTGTGAGAAGGAGCCCAAGGGAAACATTACCAAGATTTCTGCTAGTATCATCCATATCAATGAAGATGAGTTCTAATTATTTTTTGGGTTGGTGGGTGGCTTCCCAGCCTGATGTACCTCAAAGGATTGACAGAGAGGGAAGCCCCAAAGACCCTGTGCTTCCTGAGAGATATGGGTCCAGAATGGTAGAGAATTAGAATGTGGGGATGGTTAATTTGAAGGGGGTGTGTGTGCTGGTTTTTCTCCTGGGCTTGAAGTTTCATCATCTGAGGGGAGAAACCAGGTTCTCTAAGAGAAGGAATTGGCTCAGGGAGACTCGGTCAGGAATCTGCAACTTCGATTCTTCACCAGCCACGTGGAGACGGCTGGATTAGAACACAGAACAGAACGGCTCAATGTTCTGACTGACCAAACAAAGCAAGCACAGCTTAGATGATCCAATCTCTTAAGGCAAAGCTTTATTGAGGACATTGGATCGGCAAAGATGAGGGCAAAACCAGATCCAGCTGATTCTCACCCAGAGCCACACAGTTAAAGTTCAGGTTCTCCCTCCCTCTATTGGACCCGATGTCGGGCTGGCTTCAATCAGAATTTAGGGAAAATAAAACTCAGAGTCCATTTTGAACTTCAAAGGTGAATTTTACTCAAATCAGAACTGAATGCCCCAGAAGCAAAGCAAAGTTTGAAGAAAAAGGCACAATAGTTACCCATATAAAATGTTGTGGTTGGCTCTGGCCCTGCTCAATTATCTAGCTCCTCCTTGGATTCAGAACAAGAGTTAATGATACAGCCACGCATGCGGAGAGCGATGCATAGGCAGCAACAACTGAGAGATTATTATCAAAGAAAATGAGGCCACCTGTGGTTGGGTGGGACTGTGGTCATTAGTGAGGCTGCTATAAATAGCAGCCTGTGGGTTTGGCCATTGTGGAGGATTATCTGATTGTTGTGTTTCGTGCCTGCTTTGCTGACTTCGTGTTGCTTTTTCCCCGCTTTGAAACTAAACCAGAGCAAAGTGTGTTTCACTTTGTGAAAGAAGGACTGTGAATTGCCTCACAGCTGCAAGCTAAGTATCACAGAACTGATAAGGGACTTGTACAAATTACCAGTTTGTTTTGAGACGAATGCTCTTGGCTATACCAAAAGAGGGCTTGGTTTAAGTGAATTTTCGGTATAAAGAATATTGTTTTGAATTTTCAAACGTGTGTGCGTCTGAAATTTGTACCTGTGAATTTTCAGGAGGATTCTACCAGAGAGCTTGACAGAACAGAAAAAAGCCCCACTTGCCCCTTTAAAGTAAATGGCCAATTCCCATCGTCCATCTTTGTCAAATGGACGCATCTTTAGCCCTGCGTCATGCTTATGGAATGCAGCTTCTAACGGACCTTTTCCTCACCTCTTCTCAGGGAGAATCGAAACTCATCCTGGCCTTCGCCAGAGAAACGGAAGTTATCGGGGTCCCTCCAGAAACCATCCCCTCCCAAACCCCCCAATTCCCTACCACCTCCCCCTGTTACTTATGACAGCTGAAGTGTAGTGGAAAGATGAAACATAGCGAGGCTGACACCTGGTCACATTGTCCAATGGAGTCTCCTGGTGTTGTTCTGAGAAAGTGTGGTAAGGAGCTGCTGAAGTGTCCTTGGTTCTCACGGATGGCATCTTGATGCCTGAAACCTAAATCCTATCCCTCTCCCTCCCCATAATCCTTGGAAGCTGAGAAGCGACAATAGTTAAAATGGCAAGGTCGCTTTTGGAAGCTTGGGAGTGGCCTTGGACAGAGCTGCCACCTTGGGAGCCTCTGAGGCTCAATGAGAGAGACTTTGTGGTCCCTGATGGAAAGGGAAACAATCAGAAGTTGTGTTTTTAGTTGACGTCCATCATGTCTTCTGTGTAAAAAGGAGCATCTCTGTTCCTTTCCACCAGAGCATCAATCATGGTCATCAATTCGGCTACCTGAGCCTCCCGTTCTTCCCCTTCTGCCAAGTTATTGAAAGCCAATACCCGGTTCCCACATTCAGCGATATATTCCTTCAGTGTTTCATCACTAGAAGCTATAACATGTTCTAGAGATTGACCTTTCAGCTTATCTTTGCCGGTGAATAAGATGATTGTGTAATCCTTGGGTTTCAGGCCCAGAGCCTTTTTGATCTGCTGAGCCATGTCTGTTTCCTTCTGGGAGTTAAAATAAGGACCCATCACGTGCAGAATGACGTGGGGACCCGGGGAGCAAACCTTCACGCACTTCCTCATTTTTGCAGCGATATCCTTGTTTGTATGATGGCGATTGAAAAAGGCAGGTGTATCAACAACCACAACCTTCCTGCCCTTCAGCTGGGCCTCCTCCTTTTGGCATGTTTCTGTTATTGTCTTCCATGAGATTTCACTCTCAAAGACTTCGCTTCCCAGAATTGTGTTTCCCGTCGCACTTTTCCCATTTCTGCAGTTGCTCACCAGGAGGATCCTCCGTTCAGGTCCTGCAACCCAAAGGGGAGAGGAGAGAAAAAAGGAACTGGTCAACACCATAGCATTTCCCTCCACCCCACCACTAACTCCCCCCCCCCCCCCCCCGCCAGGGACCAAGTCTTTACCTGGGATGTTTACAACCATTTCTAGACCAGTCGCACAGCACAAACCCCGGGATTTCTGTGTGAAAAGCAAAATAGAGTCAGCTAAAGGAGAGGTCGCCAAGAAGTCCAGTCCATCAGAAGACCCAGGGAGCAATTGGAGAGGAGGAGTAAAGAAGGGCCAGCCCCTCCTCACTGCCCTAGGGGCATACCCTTCGGATCCTTCCCTCCATACCATCCCCCTTTTTATGCAGCCCTTCAATTCTTGGGATCCTGCACTTTTTGGGTTTCAGGAATGGTAGGGGGTTGATGTCCAAAAGGGCTGGCAGCTCCCCGTATCTGGCTTCATGCTTGGAGGTCCTTCTGCACCTCCAGATTATTATTGTTGTTGTTGTTGTTATTATTATTATTATTATTATTAATTATTAATTATTAGACTTGTATGCTGCCCCTCTCTGAAGACTCGGAATTGTTCCAAATTGTCACCCCATATTGTCTTCCTCCAGCTTCCTCCCCCCAGCTAGCCACTCCTTAGCCTCCCAGCTCTCTACCCT
Organism: Erythrolamprus reginae; assembly: GCF_031021105.1. Lineage (NCBI taxonomy): Eukaryota > Metazoa > Chordata > Lepidosauria > Squamata > Dipsadidae > Erythrolamprus > Erythrolamprus reginae. The sequence goes on from NC_091963.1 coordinate 2,514,205, forward strand.
GAATGGGGAGTGGTCTGCAAGGACCCCTCCACACACATTTTGGGAAGGTCACCTCCATTTCTGGTAACCTATGGAAGGATCCTTGAGATTGGGGTTCCCCACCAGCTGAGGATGGAGTAAATTATTATTTCTCCCCTCTGAGTTCCACACACAAACTCGGAAGAGTCTCCAGAGCAGAGAGCCTTCAAAGAATCCTCCTCGTAAAGACAGGGACAAAATAACCCCCCTGCCCCGATGTCCTCCCCCCAGATGACTTCTCTCTACTTTGTATAAGATGCTGTCCCACTCCCCCTTCTCCCCCCTGTCTCTCTAGCAAGTGGGCCCAAGTGAGGCTCTGTTGGGGTTTCTCCTCTGAGGATGGCCAGCAGGACATCTCAGTGGGGGAATGTGTGAGCTGTCCCAAGCTGTCCCTTCCACAATGGAGGCTTTGTGACACTCAAGGAGGTCCATCCAGCAACCTTCAGACCCAAGCAGCTCAGACTCTTCTCCACCCCAATGTAGCTCCCTTGAATCAGACCTGGCCCCCTCCACCAGGTTCCCCCCACAAGTGGTGCTCCTGCTCAGCACTGTTCCCAACCCTGGAGATGGGGGAGGGGGCAGAGGTCCCCAAGGAGGAACATTGAAGGAGGTGTCCTCCTCCTCCTCTTCCAAAGAAGGTGTCAAGTTACCTCAGCAGACCTCCTTGTAGGACAGATCGAAGTGATCGCCTCGCTCCATTGACCGAGCCCTTCTGGAGTCACAGCTGCACATCGGAACTGGTACTGAAGATTTAGGTGGACATCTTCCAGGAGGAGTTCATCTTCAGGGCCTTTTGCATCAAGACTTTTCCAATTATCTCCTGCAATCCGATATTCCACCTGGTACCTGGAGACCGAAGCTTTCCCGATGGCTGCAGGGTCGATACTGATCTGGAAACTATTTGGGTGCACTCGCTCAACTTTAGGAGGGGGAGGTCTTCTAAGAGCAGCTTCCAGCTCCTGATGTTTCTTGAGGACCTCCATGGTCAAGGTTAAACTTTTGGTTTCCAGCATCTTTAATGAATCAAAGAAATCCTGCATGCTCTCTGTGTTTATTGTCCAGGACATTTCAGCAGCAACATTATATCTTCCTTGATATTCTCGGGGAGAAAAGAGGGCTGAGTTGTTGAATCTGAAGTGCTGAGGGGCTCCCAACTCGTCCTGAGCACATGGCAGGTCAGACTCCTTGAGGAACTCCAGGACAGGTGGAGTCTCCCAATCTGCAAATGTGATTAAGAGTTGGATGTTATCTTTCATATCTTTTCCCAACATGAAGTAGATGGAATCAAAGATGCATTTCTGGGCATGAGCTGAATGGGTCACCAAGCAGATGGCATCAATGTGGTCAATGCCTCCTGGGGTGGAGAAAAACTCCAGGAACTGCTCCTCAAACACTTTGTCTTGCTCTGCATCTCTTCTGCCTCCAAATCCTGGAGTGTCGATGATTGTGAGAGAATAGGGAATTCGGAAGCCCTTCTGACGGTTCACCACGTAGGCTGTGATTTCAGACGTCCTGCTTCCAACTTTGCTTCTCTGGGTGGTTTCATGAATGAGTTTGAATCGGAAATTATCCTCCCACTGGACACCCAGGATATAATTGATCATCCCATTGATCAGAGTGGTTTTCCCACATCCTTTTACTCCCATCATCAGGATCACTTTGTTGGGCACTTCTGGGTTCTGCTTTCCAAGCTGATACACGAGACAGGAGGTGGAGGCATCTGAGGGGACTTTCTCCAAAGGAAGTGTAAAGACTGATGGCTGTCTGTCATCCACCAGAGAGCTTTTCTGAAGGAACTGGCAAGCTACATTATCTGCATTTTCCTCCTCCAATGTTGTGGAGACCTTCACCTCCTCACTGGGGACACCTAGAGCTCCATTATCACACACGGCCGACACCCGTATTTTATATGCTGTCTGGGGCTTCAGACATTCGATGGAATAAAATTCTGTTTTTCTCCCAGTCCTTTTTCCAGTCCACTGGTCCTTCCCAGCTTCAGCCTCCACACATCTGTACTCCACCTTGTACTCCTTCACCACAACTCCTGAGACAACAATACTGGGACTCATCCACACCACAGAGATGAGAGAAGATGCCACAGTGACCATTCTTAATTTCTCAGGAGGGCTGGTGGGAAGGGTCTTTATGGGTGGGCTAAGGTCACTGGATTTACTACGGCCCAATTTGCAACAAGCAGCGTACTGGAACTGGTACTCTGTGTTTGGGCGCAAATCTTTCAACAGGAACAATTCCTCATCATCCTCTGTCCTCGCGGTCTTCCAGATTTCTTCCCCTACCATCTTGTACTCTACCAGATAGTTAAAGATTGCAGCCTTTCCATGTTCAGCTGGTTGAAATTTCACTTTAATGCTGTTGTGTCTCACTTCACCGATCGGTAAAAGGAGAGGTTGTGAGGGCAACTCAAAATTCTTGCTGACCAGCTCTCCTTCTTCAAAAAGGTATATTGAGGTTCCTGGGATGTCCACATCTGGGAGAGAGGCCACAACAAAGTGGACCTTTTCATTAAATTGATTGATGCTGAAAAAGTCTTGCATGGATTTGGCAGCTTGGCGAGCATTGCGGGTCCTCTCCTTGTCCTCATACCAGGCCATGCCTTTCTTGACCTCAGGGGGGGACCATGTTGACTTAACTGATTGTCCCAAGAATGGCTCCTGAAGCCAGCCCTGTAAGCTCAACAGAAATGGCTCTTCTTCATGTAAAGAAGTGAACACAAAGGAGACCACAAATGCATTTCGGGCATCAAGAACTATTTCCTCCAGTTTGTTTTGAGTTGAAATCACTTGCATTTCATTCAGAATATCTCTATAAGATTTGACAAAGTTAATTTCTCTTTTCTTGCTGTGAAGAAATTCCCAGAGTTTTTTGCTGTTGAAGGGTGACTGATTGACGGACATCAAGAGGTCCACCAGGGTCCCTTCCTCCTGCCCTCCTCCCCGGATGGAAGGCAACACTCTGGCCAGCTGTTTCTGGAAAGTCTCCCTGTGTTGCTTGCACAGATCCTTGAACTGCTGGATCTTCTTCTTGATCTCAGGGAAGGTCTCAGCAATGGGATCGTTGGCTAGGTCATTGCTTTGCATCTGGATTTCATTGAGTTCCTCCAAGATCTTTTCAGCATCAAAGATCAATCTCACGCTGATCTCACGAACCATCTTAGCTGCTCTGGTGTCCAGCTTGGTCAGTGGGTAGAGCCAGACCCGAACAGGCACAGCCTTCTCCCCATCTTTCCCTAACATTTTTGGTAGAGTTTTGTAAACCTGCATAGCATCATCGAAGGTCACAGGGTTTTGGTCCAAAAAAAAGTCTCCATGGAACTTGCAATTGAACTTGAGAGCATTCTCTTTCTCTTCCTCATTTAGCTTCATATCTGTGATAGATATTTCCTTCTTGATTGTAGCCTGGAGGCATCTTTGAGTGTCTTTTACTGTCTCCATTGAAGAAACTTCTCGGTCAAAGACAAAGAAGGCCTGGGCTCCATACAGGATGGCGGTGACCACATGGGTGGCTGTGCCCTGCTCAAAGACGGCTGGGTAAGAGACATTCTGGATTCCCAGGTGGCTCATGGTCAGCTGTTCATAGCTGGTGGTGGCTTTGTACTGAACGGTGACTCTGGCCTGTTGCTTGGACTTCTTCGTGTCCTGGAGATACTCGGCTGACCCTCTCACATCAATCAGCCCCCCAAGAAAACTGGCCTTAATGGGTCCTGAGATGTCCAGGGCGGAGCTCTTATCATCTATGCTGTCGGATGCAATGATTTCAGTAGCTGTCTTGGGCTGAGGCTTGATGGTCAGGTCCTTCTGAAGGGAACTGTAGTTCCAAAGGGTGACACCTGCATGAAGCACAAAAAGATAGGATGATGAATTGAACCTCCAGAAGACCTGTCACTGCATAGAGGGGCTGCAGAGAAGTGGGACAAGGGAGAGATCTTCCCCCTGGAAGGTTCCCTCATTTGTTCTTTCCAGTCATCACCGAAAAACCTTCCTGTCACTTTTAGAAATATAGAAACATACAAGACTGATGGCAGAAAAAGACCTCATGGTCCATCTAGTCTGCTCTTGTACTACTTTTTGCATTTTATCTTAGGATGGATCTATGTTTATCCCAGGTATGTTTAAATTCAATTACTGTGGATTTATCTACCATGTCTGCTGGAAGTTTGTTCCAAGGATCTACTACTCTTTCAGTAAAATAATATTTTCTCATGTTGCTTTTGATCTTTCCCCCAACTAACTTCAGATTGTGCCCCTTGTTCTTGTGTTCACTTTCCTATTAAAAACACTTCCCTCCTGAACCTTATTTAATCCTTTGAAATATTTAAATGTTTTGATCATGTCCCCCCTTTTCCTTCTGTCCTCCAGACTATACAGATTGAGTTCATTAAGTTACCTTTTATTGGATTTGTATGCCGGGGCAGCTCCCCAAAACAACAATACAATATACAAAGTACAAATCCAATATAAGTTAAAAACAATTTAAAATTTATAAATATTAAAAACGATCATTACTAAACAATCATACCATTCTCATATATTACATTCAGAAAAAAATGTGGTACTTGGGGGAAAAGATAGTTATTCCCCCCATGCCTGGTGACATAGATAAGTCTTCAACATCTTACGGAAGACGGGGAGAGTAGGGGCAATTTGAATCTCCGGAGGGAGTTCCAGAGGGCCAGGGCCGCCACAGAGAAGGCTCTTCCCCTGGGCCCCACCAAACGGCATTGTTTAGTCGACAGGACCGGGAGAAGGCCAACTCTGTGGGACCTGATTGGCCACTGGGATTCGTGCGGCAGAAGGCGGTCCCAGAGGTATTCTGGTCCAATGCCATGTAGGGCTTTATAGGTCATTACTAGCACTTTGAATTGTGACCGGAAACTGATCGGCAACCAGTGCAGGCTGTGGAATGTTGGCGAAACGTGGGCAGATCTTGGAAGCCCCATGACAGCTCTCGCGGCCACATTCTGCACGATCTGAAGTTTCGGAACATTTTTCAAAGGTAGCCCCATGTAGAGAGCGTTACAGGAGTCGAACCTCGATGTGACGAGGATGTGAGTGACTGTGAGCAATGACTCCTGGTTCAAATAGGGCCGCAACTAGTGCACCCTGCGGTCCTGGGCAAACGCCCTCCTCGCCACAGCCAAAAGATGGTTCTCTAATGTTAGCTGTAGATCGAGGAGGACGCCCAAGTTGTGGACCCTCTCTGAGGGGGTCAATAATTCCCCTTCAGGGTAATGGACGGACATATGGAATTGTCCTTGGGAGGCAAGACCCACAGCCACTCTGTCTTGTCAGGTTTGAGTTTGAGCCTGTTGACACCCATCCAGACCACAACAGCCTCCAGGCACCGGCACATCACTTCCACTGCTTCGCTAACTGGACATGGGATGGAGATGTACAAATGGGTATCATCAGCATACTGATGATACCTCATCCCATGCCCCTGGATGATCGCACCCAGCGGTTTTATGTAGATATTAAATAGCAGAGGGGACAGGACCAACCCCTGAGGCACCCCACAAGGGAGAGACCTAGAGGTCAACCTCTGACCTCCCACTAGCACCGACTGCGACCGACCGGAGAGTTAGGAGGAGAACCACTGAAGGACAGTGCCCCCCACTCCCAACCCCTCCAGCCGGCGCAGAAGCATACCATGGTCGATGGTATCGAAAGCTGCTGATAGGTCAAGAAGCACCAGGACAGAGGACAAGCCCTTGTCTCGGGTTCGCCAGAGATCATCCATCAAGTCTTTCCTGATACGTTTTATGCTTAAGACCTTCCACCATTCTTGTAGCCCGTCTTTGGACCCATTCAATTTTGTCAATATCTTTTTGTAGGTGAGGTCTCCAGAACTGAACACAGTATTCCAAATGTGGTCTCACCAGCACTCTATATAGCGGGATCACAATCTCCCTCTTCCTGCTTGTTATACTCTAGCTATGCAGCCAAGCACCCTACTTGCTTTTCCTACCACCTGACCACACTGGTCACCCATTTTGAGACTGTCAGAAATCACTATCCCTAAATCCTTCTCTTCTGAAGTTTTTGCTAACACAGAACTTCCAATACAATCCTCAGATTGAGGATTCCTTTCCCCCAAGTGCATTATTTTACATTTGGAAACATCAAACTACAGTTTCCATTGCTTTGATCATTTATCTAGTAAAGCTAAATCATTTACCATATTACAGAGGCCTCCAGGAATATCAACTCTATTGCACACTTTAGAGTCATCAGCAAATAGGCAAACCTTCCCTACCAAACCTTCCCCTTTGTCACTCACAAACAAATAAAAAAGAATAGGACCCAGAACAGACCCTTGTGGCACACCGCTTGCAACCTGTCTCTGCTCAGAATACTCACCATTAACAATAACTCTCTGATGTCTATGCTTCAGCCAGCTGCAAATCCACTGAACTATCTAGGGATTAAGTCCAATCTTCACTAATTTATCTATCAGCTCTTTATGTGGAACCGTATCAAAGGCTTTGCTGAAGTCCAGATAGGCAATATCCACGGCACCACCTTCATCCAACACCTTTGTGACATAGTCAAAGAAATCAATGAAATTAGTCTGACATGATTTGCCTTCAGTAAAGCCATGCTGATTTGGGTCCAATATTGTTTTTAGGTGCTGATTTATCCTCTTTTTGAGTAGAGTCTCCATCATTTAAACTATAAATGATGTCAAACTAACTGGCCTGTAGTTACCAGCTTCTTCTCTACTGCCCTTCTTGTGGATAGGCACAACACTGGCCATTCTCAAATCCTCAGGAACATCTCCTGTTAACAGGGATTGGTTAAACAAATCAGTCAGGGGGGTAGCAATGACAGATCTGAGTTCTTTAAGAACTCTGGGGTGGATGCCATCTGGACCCATTGCCTTATTTATCTTTAATCGTTCAAGTCCTTCTAAGACATTGGCTTCTAAGATCACTGGAGCTGAATCCATACAGCTGGAAGCAATGCTATATCCATCTATAGTATTATTTTGTAAGGTGTCTTTTGAGAAAACTGAACAGAAGTAGCTATTGAAATGGTCAGCGATCTCCTTATTCCCATTAATGCATGTATTATTCCCGGTACTAAGCTTCGTGATGCTGCAGTTTTTCTTCTTCCTATCACTAATATATCCGAAGAAGGTTTTATCTCCCTTCTTTACAGATTTGGCAATTTCTTCCTCTTTTGAGGCTTTAGCAGCATATATTATCTGTTTCGCCTCCTTCTGTCTCATTTTATACACCTCTCTATCAGCTATACTTCCAGACTCTTTATACCTCCTATAGGCAGCCTTTCTTTCAGCCTTACATCATTGTTAAACCATAGCGGGTTCTTCTTCCTTTTACCTTTAGTTATTTGCCTTCATACAGTCCAGTGGCTTTTAAGATGGCCTTTTTTAATACAGTCCACTGGGTGCTTGTTCCTGCAATTTTATCCCTCCCCTTTAATTCATTATTTAAATATTCCCCCATTGCATTAAAATTTGTTTTTCTGAAATCCAATACTTTGGTTACAGTATAGGATTGCTCACAATCAGTTTTTACATCAAACCACAAACATAGATGGTCACTGCAACCTAAATTTTCTCCCACCTTAATCTCTGAAATCCAATTCCCATTCGTAAAAACTAAACCTAGAATATTCTCCCCTCTACAACACTTTTGTAAAATACTGCAAAACTAAAGGCATTTGACTGAATAGAGAGGAAATTCTATTCATCTATTAGCGTGTAGAGATTCTCAGTTGTCCAGGTCATGGTTGTCCCTGGGAGTTCAACTGTCCCAATGGGCTGAGCCTGCACATTAATGGCAGCGCCTCCCTCCTTCCAGAAACCCATCAGCCTCTCCTCCAGCTCCTACCTGGGATGAGCGCATCCTTGCGGCTGTCGTACAGTGTCCCCAGCTGGAAGGGGCGGCCCAGGGCCGCTATCTCTATGGTGTCCTCTTCAAGGGCCATGGTCGGCCTCTGCAATTTGGACCCTTCGGCTGTCCTAAAAGAGAGGAGAAACATCTGGAGGAGGCAGAAACCAACAATTGACTCTGTGAGGGGATTCTGGCCATATTCCCCCCATCAATTCTGGGTTGGTCGAGCAAGGAACACTCCACAGAGACCCTTGGGATAGAAACAGCCATCCCAACACACAGCTGGTGGCAGTGCAGAATTCTTTCAGGGGCTAAAATCGCCAACTCCTTGGACAAAGATTACTTTAATTACCTCCTTTTAATAGTATCCTTGTGAGTGTTGGGTGCTATCAAACAAAATGTAATTCAAGGGCGAAAAAAGTCAGGTTCTACATTTAGGCAAGAGAAACAAAATGTACAGGTACAGTGTGCGTGGAATCTCACTCAACAGGAGTAACTGCAGAAGTGACCTTGGATCCTAGTGGACTATCCCTGAGTTTGGAGCCAGCCGTGTGCAGGAGATGCCAAAAAAGCCAACACAGTTCTAGGCTGCATCAACAGAGGGATAAAGTCAAGATCACATAAAGTATTGATACCACTTTATAATGTCTTGGTAAGGCCACGCTTGGGATATTCCATGCTTTTTTGGTCACCACAATGTGAAAAAGAGATGGAGAGTCTAGAAAGGGTGCAGACAAGAGCAACCAAGATGATTAAGGGACTGGGACGGTCACTGTAATTGGGTAGGTCTTGTTTGATGAAAAGAAGGACGAGGTGACATGACAGCAGTGTTTTGATATCTCGGGGGTTTCCACAAAGAAGAGGGAGACAAGCTATTCTCCAAAGCACCTGAGGATAGAACAAGAAGCAATGGATGGAAACTAATCAAGGAGAGACGCTACCTAGAACCAAGAGGTTGGAATAACTAATCAGTGGAACATTTAAATAGGATATCTGGACTTCAACTCCCAGAATTCCCCAGCCAGTGAATGCTGGCTAAGGAATTCTGGGAGTTGAAGTCCAGATATCTTCAAGTTGCCAAGGTTGGGAAACACTGGTTTAACGTAAAGCTCTCCATCTAACTGTGAACAAGTAGCCAGATTCCAGTATACTGAGATAACTGCTGGCTTGATCTGAACTGGAAGGAGGAAAATAAAATGTTAACACTTCCCTCCATCTTGGCATTATATAATTGTGCATATCTTTTGCCCAAACCGTTGCAGTTTTTAAATGCAAAATAAAACAAAAAGAGTCATTTAGATTCAATATAGAATTAAAATATCTCTCTTTCCCTCCCTCCCCCCTCTCTCCCTCCCTCCCTCTCTGTCTCTCTCTCCCTCCCTCCCCCCCCCCTCTCTTTTGAGAAATGGGAAACAATCCTGTCAATCAATCAGTCTTGTGGTTTAAACTTGACTGATTTGGGTAGTGTTTAAGCAGCCTGACTTAAACCCCAGAAAAGGATTGTAGCCTTGACATGGACTTGCAATGGCTAAGTGCTATTTATTACTAGCATTACATAGAAACATAGAAGTCTGACGGCAGAAAAAGACCTCATGGTCCATCTAGTCTGCCCTTATACTATTTTCTGTATTTTATCTTAGGATGGATATATGTTTATCCCAGGCATGTTTAAATTCGGTTACTGTGGATTTATCTACCACGTCTGCTGGAAGTTTGTTCCAAGGATCTACTACTCTTTCAGTAAAATAATATTTTCTCATGTTGCTTTTGATCTTTCCCCCAACTAACTTCAGATTGTGTCCCCTTGTTCTTGTGTTCACTTTCCTATTAAAAACACTTCCCTCCTGGACCTTATTTAACCCTTTAATATATTTAAATGTTTCGATCATGTCCCCCCTTTTCCTTCTGTCCTCCAGACTATACAGATTGAGTTCATTAAGTCTTTCCTGATACGTTTTATGCTTAAGACCTTCCACCATTCTTGTAGCCCGTCTTTGGACCCGTTCAATTTTGTCAATATCTTTTTGTAGGTGAGGTCTCCAGAACTGAACACAGTATTCCACTCAGCTCTTCAAGACATGGCAGCCCTGTAGGGTTACAGCAATCTTGAAGGTCATCTTCTCTTACACTTCACTTGATGACAAGATTCTCAATATCAAATCATTCCCAAAGGGGAAAATGGAGGGACCTGAAAAATGTACGATGATCCTCCAGAATATAGAAAAGGTCAGAATATAGATGTAGAAGGAATTCCACAGCCAGAGTAACCCAGGTTCAAGTGATGTCAGCCCATGCAGCAAGGCAATCAAACCCTATTTAAATGAGCTAAGAGGCATAAAGCACTGTACTTCAATAAGATCCTAAGCGCGTGCACGGGTGTACCTTTTTCTAGGATGCGATTTGATGTTGCCTGTGCTCCTATTAATTTTAGGAAGACTTTGCCTCAACAGCCTCTGGCCAATGGCAGCTTAATTCATTGTCAGTTACATTCCAGAGATATCAAAGAGGGCAAACGACTGTCCAGTTTTTTGTGGTGGAGTATTGCACTGGAGGCAAACAGGTGAAAAGGCACAGTTTATAGGTACACTTGAAACGAGTGAAGAGAAAACTGCGTGTAAATCGTGGTTTTATCTCCCCCCCTCAGTGTTGAAGCGGGCAGTTAGTTGTAGGACGGCCTAGTGGCCCTTTGGCTCCCTGCTCCTCTGAGGCATTTACTAGGGCTTGTAAGTTGGCTCCAGGCTTCTTTTACTCCCCGTCTCTTTCTCTCTCCCCCCCACTCCACATCTTTCACGCCCTCTCCTGTCAAGTTGCACAAAAGCTGGCCAAGGGGAAAAAAATTCTAAAGAAAAATTGAAGTCCTACTTGAGAAACTGCTCCTCCGGCTCCAGCTGGACAATGTTTGCTTGGAACTGAAGACCCAAAGGGCATTTTTGGAATAAACATGCATTGTGGGTCCTGAATAAGTTGCTGTTTTCCTTTGGAAATCAGCTGCGCTGTAATGCACTCTCCCATGGCTCTATTAGTGCTACCAGTACCAGCATGTAGCCGGCATGAAACCACAGCTTAAAATATTGTTTGCAGAGTGGAGCTGTTTGCATAGCCTCAGATCAAATGTTGGGGTATAGTTTTCTCCTGGTATGGAAGTTTTAGAGCGCCATAGGATTTTTCTGTTGTGCAGTACTCAAGTAAATAAACCATTCTAGTGTTTAAAGCCCTATTTTCCAATTTTATTTTTAATGGGGGCAATTGGAACCTTGTTTAAACCAAGTTAATGGCTTTAAAGTAGGCTTCCTCTGCATGTGTAGTAGTTCACAGGATTTTAGAGATGCTTGGGTGGGGCATGGCTAAAAAAAGGTTGGGAACCCATGGGTTAAGCCTTGAAACTTTTCTTCCTACATAGCGTTTCTGATTTCTCAAGAGCTTAATTGTAGCCTGGTTTTGACTAGGTTTCTGCTCAAAATAAAAGGGAGCATGCTGAAAAATAAACCATGGTTAACATAAGTGGTCAAGCCCCTTATAAAGCAGTCATTCAGAATGGGTACCATCAAGGTAAGCCAATAGTAGGTGTATGGCAGGTTGAAAGTTAATAAGTTCCAACAGCACATGGTTAGACGTTTTCTGCATCCTTAGGTGTGTTGAGTAAGAGTACTACACTTCTAGTATGGAAAGTGAAATTCCTAGGCCTGACTTGAAGAGTATACTAAATACTTGAATTGTGTGAATGCAACTGTTCTGGTTTATGGCTTGACCAGAATTGGCTACACTTGCATGTTCTGCCACAATTAAGCAAACTAGGAAGTACTTTTTAATGTCTCCTGGTTAAATGGATCTCCTAGGATGTGTAGGCAAAGTTGGCTCTTCTATGACTTGTGAACTTCAAAGATGTTAGAAGGTGGACCGGGAGGGGGGATTGTTAGGGCTTCGGGTGTGCGGCACTGCGGAGAGGGAACTGAGGCAATAATATATACAGTGTTCCCTCGATTTTCGCGGGTTCGAACTTCGCGAATAGCCTATACCACGGTTTTTCAAAAAATATTAATTAAAAAATACTTCGCGGTTTTTTCCCTATAGCACGGTTTTCCCCATCCGATGACGTCATACGTCATCGCCAAACTAATATTTTTTGCAAATAAATAACAAAAAAAATAATTATTGTTAATAAATAATTATGTTTATAAATATCAGGATCACTAAGTGCCTTATTCAATGGTGAGTACCAGTAATAATAGTGAGTAAATGGTTGTTAAGGGAATGGCAAATAGTAATTTAGGGGTTTAAAGTGTTAAGAGATGGCTTGTGATACTGTCCATAGCCAAAAATGGTCTACTTCGCGGAAATTCGACTTTCGCAGGCGGTCTCGGAATGCATCCATTTCATTTCATTTCATTTATTTGGATTTGTATGCCGCCCCTCTCCGAAGACTCGGGGCGGCTCACAACAAGTGAAAAAACAATCCAATACATAATCCAATTAATTAAAATATTAAAAGTTTAAAAAAAACCCTATACTAACATACACACACACAAGCATACCATGTATAAATTCAGCGGGCCCAGGGGGAGATGTTTAGTTCCCCCATGCCTGACGGCAAAGGTGGGTTTTGAGAAGTTTACGGAAGGCAGGAAGAGTAGGGGCAGTTCTGATCTCCGGGGGGAGTTGGTTCCAGAGAGTCGGTGCCGCCACAGAGAAGGCTCTCCCTCTGGGGCCCGCCAACCGACATTGTTTAGTTGACGGGACCCGGAGGAGGCCCACTCTGTGGGACCTAATCGGTCGCTGGGATTCGTGCGGCAGAAGGCGGTCTCCCCCGCGGAAATCGAGGGAACACTGTAATATATAAGTTTTTAGGTGGAGAACAAGAAAGCACACAATACCTCCAAAGGTATGTGTTCTATGTGATTTGAGTTGGTTGACTTTTTTTTACACCTATGGTGGAGTTTACGTATAGTTTTAAACATTATTGCGTATAATTTATCTTCTGGTTACCTGTTATTTATTGGTATTATTGTGAAAACAAATATTTTTCTAGTGTGGTGCAGGAGTATTTTGTCTTTATCCTTTGTGCCATCTTATTGCTGCTTTTAATACTGTTGATGGCAAAATTAATAATATTTTGTTAATTTGGTGTATTTGCACTGTTCTGGTGATTTATTTATTTATATGTATGTAATTTGTTGATGTGACTTGAATATATTTTCTGTGTTATTAACACATTGGTCAAAAACTGAGAGGCCACCGAAGAGACATGTGGAATCAGCGCGGCTTTACTAAAGCTGAATATATGACAGAACTGGTGGCCCTAGCAGCTGCACTTTATAATGTTATATTTATCATATGTTGTGTTGTCTAGTAAATATTTGTATATGTTTACAGTTCACTGTGCTTTCCTTTATGATGTCATATTTGCACTATTGTAATAAACATACTTGACCAAAAGATTTAACAAAATGACTCATATTATTAATCTGTCAAACAAGTGGACCTTGTTGTAGTGGCGGGGTTTAAATTTTTTGTGTGAAAGGTAAATTTAATACATAATTGGTATGTCACAAAATAGTTTTAAAATGGCGGGGGGCCCCAGACAGGCTGTATGGGGTCCCAAAATTCCTGATGGCGGCCCTGGGTAGAGGTGTTCTTAGGTAGAGGTATCACTGAACATATAAGATGTTTTATAGACAGCATCTGCTTCCAGCTGGCAATGGCATGTGGGCCCAGAGAGAGGGCTGTGCATGCCACCTCTGGCACATATGTCATGCGTTTTCCATCACGGCCCTATAACATTTCAGACTGATGGTTGTCTGGTCTCTTCTTAAAAACCTACAGCGTTGGAGCATTTACAACTTCGGGAAGTTACCTGGACAAACCTTCAGAAAAAGAGCAAACCTCCCTCCTCAAATTACCTGGAATTCACCTCCTCCCCCAAAACACACAGGTGTTTCTGTGCCACACCTGTTGCTACATCGCCTGATTTTCCCTCCCTCCTCCCTCTTCCTGTTGCCTTTCCTAACAAGGGATCCTGAGGGTCTCGGCTGCTACTTCCCCTTCTGATTGCCTTCCCTAATATTAGGGGTCCTGGCTGTCCCACCCACCCATCTGCCACAGGGGAAGAATCACTTGTTCTCATGTAAAAGGAGCAGCTCCTTGACCTACTCTCCACCAATGCCCAGGAGGAGCCCCACTCTCGCCCCACTTCCCTCCGCTGCCCCATGAAATCTCATTTTGGGGGTCTCTGGTTTCCGTGGGGCTCACCTGGTTGGAGGGGACAGGAGGTAGATCTGCTTCTGTCCTTCGCTACTTCTCCATGAAGTCTCCTTGTCCTTTGAACGGCCGGTGGAGTTTATGCTGGGTACAGAGTCCACAGATTGTAATATAATTTTAAACAATAAGCATTTCCTGGTACATTCATTGCATCCCATCAGGTCTTTCGGTTTTCCTATCCTAGAAGGAGTCCCTGGAATGGGAGCAACTTTCTGCATCATTTAAGGTCTTCTCTGGTGTCTGGGAGGCTGGGGAAGAGGAGGGGGAAGCGGAGGGTCTTCCTCAAAGCAGGAAGCTCTCACCTCTGAGGCTGGCAGGAGGGAGCAGCTGCAAGCCCCTTCCTCCAAAGGCTGGACCACCACTCTGCCCATCCAGCCTTTATTTTAAAAGAAAGCTTTTATTTTATTTTATTTTTTATATTTTATTTTATTTTTTATATTTTATTTTATTTTTTATATTTTATTTTATTTTTTATATTTTATTTTATTTTTTATATTTTATTTTATTTTTTATATTTTATTTTATTTTTTACACTTTATTTTATTTTATTTTTTATATTTTATTTTATTTTATTTTTTATTTTATTTTTTATTTTTTATTTTATTTTACTTTTTATATTTTATTTTATTTTTTATATTTTATTTTATTTTTTATATATTTTTTTATTTTATATATTTTTTTTATTTTTTTATTTTTTATTTTTATTTTATTTATATTATTATTATTTTATTTTGATTTATTTTATTTTGATTTATTTATTTTATTATTAGAGTTGAAAGGGGCCTTGCAAGTAATCTAGACCAGTGTTTCCCAACCTTTTTTGAGCCGCGGCACATTATTCATGTTTTCAAAATTCTGGGGAACACTGAAGGGGGGGGCGGGGGGGGGGCTAAAGAAAAGTTTGGACAAAAAAAATATCTCTTCCTCCATTTCACTCTATTTCTCCCTCCCTCTTTCTCTCTCTTCCTTCCTTCCCTTCTTTCTCTCCATCCCTCTTTCTTTCTTTCTTCCTCTCTTTTTTGCTCTCTTTCTCTCTCCCTCCTTCCCTCCCTCTATGTCTTTCCCTCTCCCTCCTTCCCCCCTTTCTTTCTCTCTCTCTCTTGCTTTCTTTCCCTCTCTTTCTCTTGCTTTCTTTCTCTCATTCTCTCTCCCCTCCTTTTTCTCTCTCGTTCACCCCGCCAGCAACAGAGAGAAAAAGAAAGAGCGAGAGAGAGCCGGAGAGAGAGTGGAGTGCGCAGCAGCCATCAGCCTCCTCGCCCTCCCAGACGTTCCCAGCGCCCGGCCTCGCGCCGCCTCCCGTTAGCCCGGCCGAAAGCCACACAGTCCCGGACTCCCGGATTGCTCGCTTCTCCGGCCAGCGCGGCGCTTTCCTGGGCAGATGGCTTTGCTGACCGGAGAAATGAGCGATCCGGGAGTCCGGGACTGTGTGGCTTTGCGCCATGTAGAGAAAACGGCAGCAGGGAAAAGTCGGCCGTTTTCTCTTCATGGCGCAAAGCCACACAGTCCCGGACTCTCGGATTCCTCGCCCCAAGGCAGGAGGCGGTGGCGGAGAAGAGTGGGCGGATTGGGTGGGCAATGGGGCAGGACGGAGAAGCCAGGGGCGCGTTTGGCCGGAGGCACCGTGGGGAGCAGGGGCAGGGTGATGCGGCAGTAGGAGTAAAGGGAGCCGCGGCTGCCCTTGCCTCCCCACGGTGCCTCCGGCCAAACGCGCCCCTGGCTTCTCCGCCCTGCCCCATTGCCCGCCCGATCCGCCCACTCTCCTCCGCCGCCTCTCGCCGCGGCACACCTGACGGTGTCTCGCAGCACACCAGTGTGCCGCGGCACACCGGTTGGGAAACGCTGATCTAGACCAACTCCCTGCTCAAGCGGACAGTTGCTGCTGAAAGAAGAAAGTGAGATGAGGGGAATTTAAAAAATCCAAAACTTTAAGGCTTTTTTTTTAAAAAGGGGGACACTGAGGCAGCACCCAGAGAAAGGGAAATGCTTCATTGACTCTAGACTGCCAAAGCCTCCTTAAGCGCCACTGAAAGGCTCCTCTGGCAGCCCAGAAAAGGCTGAGATGGCTGGGATTAAAGGGGGAATGGCAGGAAACTGCCCGGGCCTTTATGCCGCTCTCAAATTTCCTGAGAAATTTTTCCAGGGTCGGGTTCTTAAGTAGAAAATGGTTCTTAAATAGAGGCAAAAAAATCTTGAACGCTCGGTTCTTATCTAGAAAAGTTCTTAAGTAGAGACGTTCTTAACTAGAGGTACCACTGTACTTTGCGTGAAGAGAAATTGTGAATACTTTCCAGCAGAGGGCAGCAGAGGCCTCTCTTGATCCTCCGCTATGCAGCAGTTTCCATCCAAAAGGTTTGATGGAGTCCCCATTCAGTCCTGGCCCTCCTTTCCAGGCACTCATATTAACAGAGTTGGAAGGGACCTTGCAGGTCATCTAGTCCAACTTGCTGCCCAAGCAGGATCCCTACATCTGCCTTCTACCTGGGATAGAACTCACAACCTCCTGATTGTGAGGCAGGAGCTCCACGTCTAGGCCAGGTGCCTTCTCCTCCAACAGACCGTCATTATGGCTGGTGCCTCATTCAGGCAGCTCCACTTTCCTCTGTCAGCTGGACTCTGCTGACTTGCGATCTCCACCGAACAGGTGGGTCACCCTGTGGGATGGTGGTCAAATGGCCGATGGGCTCTCTCTCTCTCTCCATCTTCTCCTGCTGCTTGCTGGTCTCTCCTTCCATTGTCTCTGCCCCTTTGTTAATTCTCCTGCCTTTCCCCATTTCTCTCAATACATATCTCTTTCCCTTATGTCCTCCTTTCTCTATTTTCCCCTCAGGACTCTTTCTCTCTCTGCCTTTCCCTCAGGCCAATTTCTCTACCTTTTCCTCAGGTCTCCTTTTGCAACTTTCCCTCAAGCTAATTAATGTACTTTTGCCTCAGGCCACTCTCTCCCCCTTTTCATCAGGCTTCTCTCTCTTTCCCTCAGGCCTCTCTTTCTATCTTTCCCTCAGGCCTCTCTTTCTATCTTTCCCTCAGGCTTCTCTCTCTCTCTTTCCTTCAGGCCCCTTTCTTCCTTTCCCTCAGGCCTCTTTCTCTATCTTTCCCTTAGGCTTCTCTCTCTAGCTTTCCTTCAGACCCCCCCCTCTCTCTATCTTTCCTTCAGGCCTCTCTATCTTTCCCCTCAGGCTTCCCTCTCTATCTTTCCCCTCAGGCTTCTTTCTCTAGCTTTCCTTCAGGCCTCTCTATCTTTTCCTCAGGCTTCTCTCTCCATCTTTCCTTCAGGCCTCTCTAAGTTTCTCTCAGGCTTCTCTCTCCCCCTAAGGCATTTCTATCTTTCCCTCAGGCTAATTTGTTTCCTTTCCTCAGCTCTCCTTCTGCGACTTTCCTTCAAGCTAGTTAAGTGGGTTTGGTGTGGTAATCCACCCCGTGTTCAGTATACAGCCCTGCTGTGTAATATGCCAAGAGGTGGGATACACATTCCCAGGCAGAAACTCCTGCTGGTATTAGCAGGCCATGTGTGCAGGATGCCAGCTCTCAAGTGTCCCTGGGCTTAGCCTGCGCATTGATCACAGGACCCATCTCCCTCCCTCCCAGGTTTCCTGCCACCCCTCACAACTCTCCTCTGGCTCCTACCTGGGATGAGGGCATCCTGGCGACAGTTGTAAAGCATCCCCAGCTGGAAGGGGCGGCCCAGAACTGGAATCTCAATGGCGTCCTCTGCAGGGGCCATGCTTGGCTCCCGTGAGTTGTTGACACTTCTGGTGTCCTTCAAGAGAGAGGAACCACCTGTGAGATGCAGAAACTGACAGCTGACTCTCTGCCGGGAGGCAGGATGTGGGCACACACCACATTCCACCTGCCGATGCTGGTCCGATTTCTGGGATGGCTGAGGAAGGCTCCCGGCCCAGAGCAGGGGTACAGAAGCAGCAATCACAACGCACTGCTGGTGGCAGTGCCGAAGCCTCCTGGAGGCTAAAACTGGCAATTCCTCCAGCAAAGGTGGGATCCGTTTCAACAGGGACATTTGTGTCACTGAAGAATCTCCCTGGACTTATTGGGGAGCTTAGAGTAGGCTCGATGCTGCTGCAGTCCTGATCAGGTGATGGGTGGTGGTGATCTGCTATGAACTATTTCCTCTCTCACTTTGGCCCTCATCCCCAGAGCATCAGTCTACTTTCTCTACCTTTCCCTCAGGCCTTTTTCTCTCTTTCCTTCAATTTAATTTCTTTACCTTTCTCTCTGGCCTTTTTCTGTGCCTTTCCTTCAGTCTAATTTATCTATCTTTCCTCTCAGGCCTCTTTCCCTATCTTTGCTTCAGTCTAATTTCTTTACCTTTCCCTCATTATAATTTATCAAGCTTTCCTCTCAGGCCTTTTTCTCTATCTTTCCTTCAGTCTAATTTCTTTACGTTTCTCTCTGGCCTTTTTCTCTGCCTTTCCTTCATTCTAATTTCTTTATCTTTCCTTCAGGCTTTTTCTCTACCTTGCCCTCAGTCTAATTTCTCTATCTTTCTTTCAGGCCTTTTCTCCTACCTTTCCTTCAGACTAATTTCTCTACCTTTCCTCTCAGGCATCTTTCTCTACTTTTCCCTCAGTCTAATTTCTCTACCTTTCCTTCGTCTTTTTCCTCTACTTTTCCCTTCTTCTCTGCACATTCCCATCATGATGGGAAATCAATTCGGTTGAGTGGATCAACTTCACTGGTCTCCCTGATGTCCCCCCCCCAAAGACACAGCCTCTTTTATAAGAAAGAGGGAGATTTAACAGGAAGTTATTTGCTTGGAAGAGAAATCCTCTCTCTAATGATCCCACGTTGGCCAATGAAAGGTGGTGTAGAGCAGTGCAGAAACAGCCTTGCAAAAATAGGTGGCAGTTGTTACGAAAACACGATTTCACCCCAGGAAAACAGGAAAGGGTGAAAAAGAACCTCACTGTTTTTCCTGCCTTGATGCTCTTTGGTGTCAGGAGCAAAAGGGAAACGTCAAGATTTCTGCTAGTATCATCTATCAATGAAATTGAGTTCTAATTATTTTTTGGGTTGATGGCTTCCCAGCCTGATGTACCTCAAAGGATTGACAGAGAGGGAAGCCCCAAAGACTCTCTGCTTCCCAAGGGACATGGGTCCAGGATGGTAGAGAATTAATCTGTGGGGACGGTTGATTTGGAGGGGTGGAGATGCTGGCTTTTCTCCTGGGCTTGAAGTCTCCTCCTCTGAGGGGAGAACCCAGGTTCTCTAAAGGAAGGAATCGGCTCATGGAGACTCGGTCAGGAATCTGTGACAAAGTTTCTTCATAGGCCACATCAATGTTCCGACTGACGAACCCAACTAAGGCAAACAGGGTCGAGATGATCCAATCTCTTAAGGCAAAACTTTATTGAGTACGTCATATCAGCAAAGGTGAAGGCAAAACCAGATGCAGCTGATTCCCGCCCAGAACCACACAGTTAAAGTTCAGGTTTTCCCTCCCCCTATATTAGACCAAGTCACATTGCCCAAAGGATTCTGGTGTTCTGAGGAAGTCTGGTAAACAGATGATGAAATGTCCTTGGTTCTCACGGCTGGCATCTGGATGTCTGAAACCTAAATTCTATATCTCCCTTCCCTCACCCCATAGTTCCTCAGAAGCTGAGAATAGTTGCATTCTGGACAAATTTCCCTCCCGCCAGAATACAATTCGTCCATAAGTACATTGAACTGAATACAATTTAAACAAAACAACTCACAGACAACATAAAAGAAAAAACCTAGACACACATACAGCCTGGGAGGAACCCCACTTAGCAGCAGTAACTGCGAAAGAGATCTTGGAGTCTTGGTGGATAATCAACTAAACATGAGCCAGCAATGTGCAGCAGTGGCCAAAAAAGCCAACACTATCCTAAGCTGCATCAACAGGGGGATACACTCCAAGACCAGGGAAGTACTAATACCACTCTACTACGCCCTGGTCAGATCACATCTGGAGTACTGCATCCAGTTCTGGTCACCACACTTCAAAAGAGACATTGAAACTCTGGAGAAGGTGCAGAAAAGAGCTACCAAAATGATTAGGGGACTTGAAACCAAGACTTACGAAGAGAGATTGCGGGAACTGGGCATGGATAGCCTAGAGAAAAGGAGGGGCAGAGGGGACATGATAGCTGTATACAGGTAGATGAGGGGTTGCCACAGAGAGGAGGGGGCCACTCTATTCTCCAGATCACCAGAGGGCCAGACGAGGAACAATGGCTGGAAGCTGACCAAGGAGAGATTCAACCTAGAAGTAAGGAAGAACTTCCTGATGGTCAGAGCGATCAACCAGTGGAACAACCTGCCTGCGGAGGTTGTGAACTCCCCAACTCTGGACAGCGAAAACAAATCTAATATTAAAAAGCACATAAAACCCTATCATATTTAAAAAAGCAAACAACATATACATACCCAAACATAAATATAAAAAAGCCTGGGGGAAAGGTGTCTCAACTACAAGTACCACTGTATTTCCTGGTTTCGGGACACGTCCACCATGCATGAGCCTTTGGAGAGGGGTGGCATACAAATCTAATAAAATAAATGAAAATAAATGAAAAAAGGCGCCCTGCTTTTTTTTACATTTCCAGGAGGCCTGATTGCAATTTGGATATATTTTAGCCAATCTGTTCGGGGCCAGATGTCACCAATAAAACATTTTATACTGATTTTCTTTATAGGCTGTTGATGTAGTTAATTTTATATTTCTGTTTCAAATTTGCTGAAAGATTTTAATAAACAGTCTCTGCCCCTTCACTGAAGTAAATGGGACGGTCGGTGAGTCAACAGCGGGTCAGAGGAGGAGCCGCTGTGGGACAGAGATGGAAGTTGCTCTTTAAAAATTATGTTTTAAATCCAGTTGAATTAAATCAAGTGTCTTTACTAGTTATTTAAATCCACTTGATTTCAATCAGATGCACCACGAATTTCTCTATGTTTTCCTCAGGTTAATTTGTATTTCATTTGGGCTAATTTGTCTACCTTTCCCTCAGTCTAATTTGTCTACCTTTCCCTCAGTCTAACTTGTCTACCTTTCCCTCAGTCTAATTTCTCTTATCTTTCCCTCAGTGCCACAGTGACCATTCTTAATTTCTCAGGAGGGCTGGTGGGAAGGGTCTTTATGGGTGGGCTCAGGTCACTGGATTTACTACGGCAAGCAGCGTACTGGAACTGGTACTCTGTGTTTGGGCGCAGATCTTTCAACAGGAGCAATTCCTCGCAGTCCTCTGTCCTCGCAGTCTTCCAGATTTCTTCCCCTACCATCTTGTACTCTACCAGATAGTTAAAGATTGCAGCCTTTCCATGTTCAGCTGGTTGAAACTTCACTTTATTGCTGTCGTGTCTCACTTCACCGATCCGTAAAAGGTAAGGTTGTGAGGGCAACTCAAAGTTCTTGCTGACCAGCTCTCCTTCTTCATAAAGGTATATTGAGGCTCCTGTGATGTCCACATCTGAAAGAGAGGCCACAACAAAGCGGATCTTTTCATTCAATTGATTGATGCTGAAAAAGTCTTGCATGGATTTGGCAGCTTGGCGAGCATTGCGTGTCCTCTCCTTGTCCTCATACCAGGCCATGTCTTCCTCCTGCCCAGAACTTGTGGACTTAACTGATTCCCGCAAGAATTGCTCCTGAAGCCAATCCTGTAAGCTCAACAGAAATGGCTCCTTTTTATATAAAGAGGTGAACATAAAGGAGACCACGTATCTATTTTGAGAGTTGAGAACTACTTCTTCCAACTTGTTCTTAGTTGAGATCACTTCTATATTTTTTAGAATAGACAGATAAGATTTGACAAAGTTAATTTCTGTTTTCTTGGTGTCCAGAAATTCACAGAGTCTTTGGCTGTTAAATGGAGATTGGTTGACGGACATCAAGAGGTCCACCAGGGTCCCTTCCTCCTGCCCTCCTCCCCGGATGGAAGGTAACATTCTGGCCAGCTTTTTCTGGAAAGTCAGCCGGTGTTGCTTGCACAGATCCTTCAACTGTTTGATCTTCTTGATCTCAGGGAAGGTCTCAGCAATGGGATCGTTGGCTAGGTCATTGCTTTGCATCTGGATTTCATTAAGTTCCTCCAAGATCTTTTCAGCATCAAAGATCAATCTCACGCTGATCTCACGGACCATCTTAGCTGCTCTGGTGTCTAGCTTGCTCAATGGATAGAGCCAGACCCGAACAGGCACAGCCTTCTCCCCAACTTTCCCTAACATTTTTGGTAGAGTTTTGTAAACCTGCATAGCACCATTGAAGGTCACAGGGTTTTGGTCCAAAGAAAAGTCTCCATGGAACTTGCAATTGAACTTGAGAGCATTCTCTTTCTCTTCCTCATTAAGCTTCGTATCCGTTTGTCCTGTGTTAGATATTTCCTTCTTGATTGTAGCCTGGAGGTCAAAGACAAAGAAGGCCTGGGCTCCATACAGGATGGCGGTGACCACGTGGGTGGCTGTGCCCTGCTCAAAGACGGCTGGGTAAGAGACATTCTGGATTCCCAGGTGGCTCATGGTCAGCTGTTCATACCTGGTGGTGGCTTTGTACTGAACGGTGACCCTGGCCTGTTGCTTGGACTTCTTGGTGTCCTGGAGATACTCGGCTGATCCTCTCACATCAATCAGCCCCCCAAGAAAACTGGACTTAATGGGTCCTGAGATGTCCAGGGCGGAGCTCTTATCATCTATGCTGTCGGATGCAATGATTTCAGTAGCTGTCTTGGGCTGAGGCTTGATGGTCAGGTCCTTCTGAAGGGAACTGTAGTTCCAAAGAGTGACACCTGCATGAAGCATAAAAAGATAGGATGATGAATTGAACCTCCAGAAGACCTGTCACTGCATAGAGGGGCTCCAGAGAAGTGGGACAAGGGGAAGATCTTCCCCCTGGAAGGTTCCCTCATTTGTTCTTTCCAGTCATCACCGGAAAAACCTCCTCTCATTTTGTAAAACACTGCAAAACTAAAGGCATTTGACTGAATAGAGGGGAAATGCTATGCATCTATTATTCTGTAGAGATTCTCAGTCGTCCAGGTCATGGTTGTCCCTGGGAGCTCAACTCTGTTTCTGGGCTGAGTCTGCACATTAATGGCAGCGCCTCCCTCCCTCCCTCCCTCCAGAGACGCATCAGCCTCTCCTCCAGCTCCTACCTGGGATGAGCGCATCCTTGCGGCTGTCATACAATGTCCCCAGCTGGAAGGGGCGGCCCAGGGCCGCTATCTTTATGGTGTCCTCTTCAATGGCCATGTTTAGCCTCTGCAATTGCCGATACTTCAGCTGCCCTAAAAGAGAGGAGAAACATCTGGAGGAGGCAGAAACCAACAATTGACTCTTTGAGGGGATGCTGGTTACATTCCCCCCATCCATTCTGGGTTGTGTTCTGTCGGGCTCTCTGGTAGACTCCTCCCAGAAATTCACAGGTACAAATTTCAGACACACACACACGTTTGAAAATTCAAAACAATGTTCTTTATAATGAAAATTCACTTAAACCAAGCCCTCTTTTGGTATAGCAAAGAGCACTCGTCTCCAAACAAACTGGTAATTTGTACAAGTCCCTTATCAGTTCTGTGATACTTACCTTGCAGCTGTGAGGCAATTCACAGTCCTTCTTCTTTCACAAAGTGAAACACACTTTGCTCTGGTTTAGTTTCAAAGCGGGGAAAAATCAGCACAGAAAAGGTCAAAGTCAGTAAAGCAGTCACGAAACACGATCAGATAATCCTCCACAATGGCCAAACCCACAGGCTGCTCTTTATAGTAGCCTCACTAATTACCACAGCCCTACCCAACCACAGGTGGCCTCATTTTCTTTGATAATAATCTCTCAGTTGTTGTTGCCTATGCATCGCTCTCCGCATGTGTGGCTGTATCATTAACTCTTGTTCTGAATCCAAGGAAGAGCTAGATAATTGATCTCCCTCTGAGGTGTCTGCCACACTGTTCTCCTCCCTGTCACTCATGTCTTGTTGGTCAGAGGAGCCTTCATCAGCAGATTCCACCGGGGGCAAAACAGGCCTGCAGCATGTGGATGTCTCCCCCACATCCACAGTCCTTGGGGCAGGAGCTGGGCCAGAGCTAACCACAACAGGTTGCCTGAGCAAGAAACACTATGCAGAGACCCTTGGAGTTGAAGCAGCCATCCCAACATACAGCTGGTGGCAGCGCAGAAGTCTTCAAGTGGCCAAAATCTGCAACTCCTTGGACAAAAGTTATTTTTTCCAGCAAAGTATTTTTTTATTTTTCTCTCCAATCACAATACAATATAAAATACCAACAACATCAAATTACTTAACAATAAATCAATTTTAAGATTACGGTATACAGATCCGATGCTACCTCCTTTAGTTTTGACATCTGGACAAAAAATAGCTGCTCAAGTTTCTTATATTGTACTAATATGCTATTAACTAATACACCTCTTAAGCTGTTCCAAATTTTAATCGCCGTGAATTGATTAGGCTGTAGTAATTCAAATTTCTCATATCTCCTCCATATCAATTTTCATGTATATTTATTAACCTTTTTTAATAGTAAATGCCCATTAAAAAAGAATCTCTAAAGAAAAAACCCCCCAAAGCTTCCAATAATGAAATCAAGGGGGAGAAAGCCAAATAGTATCTCATATCGCCAAATTAGCCAAATTACTAAACCTAATTAATAATAATTCCTTTATATAGGAATTATAAAAATAAAAAATAAAAACATAAAATTGAAAGATAAAAGAAATAATAAAAGAAAAGGGAAAGTGTGGAAAAACAAAAGAACACAAAAAGAGAAAAAGAAAAGACCAAACAAAAAAGGGAATAAAAAGAGAGAAAGAAAAAGGATCTTTCCTCTTCTTCTTACCAACCTCCCAAGTAAATCAAAATAACACCATTAAAACTTACAAAACCTTAAAGTTCATCCATGGACCACTAAAATCCTCCAGCCCACTCTAAACCATAAAACTATAAATCTAGTAACAAATGTGTTCATCCTAACCTTCTCCAGTATCTACATCCTGTGAAATCATCTTACCTTACTCTAATTTTATCGCTATGTACTCAGCGGAATCCTCATGCCCTATTTCTAGTTACAGTATATTTCTGCAAAGCCAGTGGAATCCTCATGCCCTATTTCGAGTTATATCGCTGCAAAGCCAGTGGAATCCTCATGCCCTATTTCTAGTTATATCGCTGCAAAGCCAGTGGAATCCTCATGCCCTATTTCGAGTTATATCGCTGCAAAGCCAGTGGAATCCTCATGCCCTGTTTCGAGTTATATCGCTGCAAAGCCAGTGGAATCCTCATGCCCTATTTCTAGTTATATCGCTGCAAAGCCAGTGGAATCCTCAGGCCCTATTTCTAGTTATATCGCTGCAAAGCCAGTGGAATCCTCATGCCCTGTTTCTAGTTATATCGCTGCAAAGCCAGTGGAATCATCATGCCCTATTTTGAAAAAAAGAGAGGAAAAAAGAAAAAACCATTGGAATAAACTTCTAATTTTATTGCTGCATATCCAGCGGAATCATCATGGCCTACCCTAAATATATTGATCCCAATAGGTAAAAAGAAAAGTTTCCCTTCTTTAGTCCAAATTAAATTATAACCTTTCATAAATTGATAATCATCATAGTACAAATTATGATCTGTATTTTCTGTAATTCCATAAATTCTATAATCAAGTTACCACTGACATAGTTTCTCTTTCTTTTTTTAAAAAAGTCAAGTACTGTATAATCCTCCTTACCTTCTATTTCCATAATTCTCATAATTCTAATTCAATAAATTCAATATAATTCAATTTCTATATAGTATATATCATAATTACATAGAAACATAGAGGTCTGACAGCAGAAAAAGACCTCATGGTCCATCTAGTCTGCCCTTATACTATTTTCTGTATTTTATCTTAGGATGGATATATGTTTATCCCTGGCATGTTTAAATTCAGTTCCTGTGGATTTATCTACCACGTCTGCAGGAAGTTTGTTCCAAGGATCTACTACTCTTTCAGTCAAATAATATTTTCTCATGTTGCTTTTGATCTTTCCCCCAACTAACTTCAGATTGTGTCGCCTTGTTCTTGTGTTCACTTTCCTATTAAAAACACTTCCCTCCTGAACCTTATTTAACCTTTAACATATTTAAATGCCCCCCCCTTTTCCTTCTGTCCTCCAGACTATACAGATTGAGTTCATTAAGTATTTCCTGATATGTTTTATGCTTAAGACCTTCCACCATTCTTGTAGCCTGTCTTTGGACCCAATAACTCTCTGTTGTCTACGCTTCAGCCAGCTGCAAATCCATTGAACTATCCAGGGAGTAAGTCCAATCTTCACTAATTTATCTATTAGCTCTTTATGTGGAACCGTATCAAAGGCTTTGCTGAAGTCCAGATAGGCAATATCCATGGCACCACCTTCATCCAACACCTTTGTGACATAGTCAAAGAAATAAATGAGATTAGTCTGACATGATTTGCCTTCAGTAAAGCCATGCTGATTTGGGTCCAATAAGTTATTGTTTTTTAATTGCTGATTTATCCTCTTTTTGAGTAGAGTCTCCATCATTTTAACTACAACTGATGTCAAGCTAACTGGCCTGTAGTTACCAGCTTCTTCTCTACTGCCCTTCTTGTGGATAGGCACAACACTGGCCATTCTCCAATCCTCAGGAACATCTCCTGTTAACAGGGATTGGTTAAACAAATCAGTCAGGGGGGTAGCAATGACAGATCTGAGTTCTTTAAGAACTCTGGGGTGGATGCCGTCTGGATCCATTGCCTTATTTATCTTTAATCGTTCAAGTTCTTCTAAGACATCGACTTCTAAGATTACTGGAGATGAATCCGTACAGCTGGAAGCAATGCTATATCCCTCTATAGTATTATTTTGTAAGGTGTCTTTTGAGAAAACGGACCAGACGTAGCTATTGAAATGGTCAGCGATCTCCTTATTCCCATTAATGCCTGTATTATTCCCGGTACTAAGCTTCGTGATGCTGTAGTTTTTCTTCTTCCTATCACTAATATATCTGAAGAAGGTTTTATCCCCCTTCTTTATAGATTTGGCAATTTCTTCCTCTTTTGAGGCTTTAGCAGCATATATTATCTGTTTTGCCTCCCTCTGTCTCATTTTATACACCTCTCTATCAGCTATACTTCCAGACTCTTTATGCCTCCTATAGGCAGCCTTTTTTTCATTGACTATAGCCCTTACATCATTGCTAAACCAAAGCGGTTTCTTCTTCCTTTTACCTTTAGTTATTTGCCTTACATACAGTCCAGTGGCTTTTAAGATTTAAATATTCCCCCATTGCATTAAAATTTGTTTTTCTGAAATCCAATAGTTTGGTTGCAGTATCGGATTGCTCACAATTAGTTTTTACATCAAACCACAAACATAGATGGTCACTGCAACCTAATTTTTCTCCCACCTTGACCTCTGAAACCCAATTCCCATTCATAAAAACTAAATCTAGAATGTTCTCCCCTCTAGTCGGTGTCTTAACCAGCTGTGCCAGAGCTGCTCCTGTAAAGGCCTCTACTATATTCTTACTTTTGCATGTAAGGGCACTGGGGATATTCCAGTCAACATCAGGCATGTTGAAATCACCCATAACCACAATATCTCCCTTTACTGCCATTTGGGTAATTTCATCCACCATCTTGTTGTCATATTCCTCAGATTGCCCTGGAGGCCTATAGATCACCCCAATTCTAATGACAGAACCTTCTTTATTTTGCATGCAAACCCAGAGAGTCTCCAGATCTTTACATGTATTTTGAATTAATGTTGTTTTTAGACTTTCCTTAACATAAATGGCTACTCCACCTCCCCTTCTCTCTATTCTATCCTTCCTATACAGTGTATATCCTGGTATGGATATTTCCCATTCATTGGAATCCTTAAACCATGTCTCAGTTATGGCAACCAGATCCAAATTATCTCTAGATATTATGGCCATTAACTCACAGAGCTTGTTGCTCAAGCTTTGAGCATTCGTGCACATTACCCAAAGAACATTGTTTTCATTATTAGTTTGCCCCTTATCATCAACAACTACATCTATTTTATTTGCAGCTCCCTTTTCATAAGCTTCCAAAAACTGCTTTATCCTCATTGGTCGGGGACAGAAATCCTCCACATCTGGTACATCTCTGTCCCCTTTACCTAGTTTAAATGCCTGATCCATTGATCTATTTGAGATTGCATTAAAATCACCTATTATAATCATATTTTCAATGGCCAAATCATTTATCTTCTCATGTAGTTGTTTATAAAATCCTTTTTGGTTATCATTCGGTGCATAGATGGATACAATAATGAGAGATTTCTGATCTATTTTCAATTGTACAATTAAAATTCTACCATTCTGGTCACTGTAAAGTTGTTTTGAATCTATTGAATTATCTATGTATATTGCAATACCTCTTTTTTTTGATCTGCTAAACTAGTAAATATAATCCCTAATTTCGAATTACATAATTTTCTATTAGTTTTTTTAATATGAACTTCTTGTAATATAATTATTTGTGCTCTTTGTTTTTTAAGTTTTGCAAATATTTGATTTCTTTTTCTTGGTTCATTTAATCCGTTCACATTGACAGAAAAGATTTTCGTATCCGCCAACATAACTGTTTATAGTATTTTTTGGTATCCTTATATTCACGTAATCTACTGCTTAAAATCAAATCTTGTTGAATCTGTGGTTGCTTTCTTCATGCACCTAAGGATTCCTCCCTCTCTTGACTGGTTGCCCCCAACTCTTCTTCATTTCTTTAGGGGATTTCCTTACGTGGTTGTTCAGGTTTGTTGAGGCCACTTGTTTCAAAGAGTTCTCTAGCCTCGTTGCCCTACCTTTAATCAAGAGGGAAGCAAACACTTTGACTTGCCACAAGATAAAATTACACAGGTTACACAATGCTGCATTTACAAGAGAGAGAGAGTGAGTAAAAATGGATACGTCACCCCTTCTAAACACAACTCCATTAGGTAAGAGAAGAAGGTGTGTGTGTTTAATTTCAGGTATTTAAATTGGCAGGAAGGTCTAAGGTTTAGAAAGGCTGGGTTTTTTTTAAAAAAAATAATAAGTTGGGTTAACAATTTCTTTGGGCACAACAATACATGTCACATGCCACAAAATGCAATGGAGTTAAATGTGCTCATTTTCTCAACAACCCAAAGACAATAAGACTTCATGAGCTCAATCTGTAGAGTCTGGAGGACAGAAGGGAAAGGGGGGACATGATTGAAACAGTTAAAATATGTTAAAGGGTTGAATAAGGTTCAGGAGGGAAGTGTTTTTAATAGGAAAGTGAACACAAGAACAAGGGGTCACAATCTGAGGATAGTTGGGGGGAAAGATCAGAAGCAACGCGAGAAAATATTATTTGACTGAAAGAGTAGTAGATGCTTGGAACAAACTTCCTGCAGATGTTGATAAATCCACAGGAACTGAATTTAAACATGCCTGGGAAAAACATAGATCCACCCTAAGATAAAATATAGGAAATAGTATAAAGGCAGACTTATCTCATATATCATATATCTTTTCTTCCTTCATATATCTTCTCCTCTATTTTTATATCTTCTCTTTATATATAATACTTCATGTCTGTTCTCTTCAATATGTATTGTGTATTGGACAAAATAAATAAATAAAAAATAAATAAAACAAATAGATGGACCAGGAGGTCTTTTTCTGCCGTCAATCTTCTATGTTTCTATAAATGCAACAGAGAAGAAACCTTGCCTGGAAAATTGTGTGAGTTTACAGAAACACACACAAATACACACACGTGTGTCAGGAAGGTGTGTCTTATTCAGGTAGTCTTTGACTTAATGGGCACAACTGAGCCCAAATTTTTGTTGCTAAATGAGACATTTGTTACATCTTAGTTAACCTACCTAACCATGGTTTGCCTCAAAGGAACCAAGACAGAGTCAACTTTCAACTGCAGTCAGGACTTTTCTGTCGCTAAGCAGGATGGTCGCTAAGTGAATCACACCTGTTTTTACCACCCTGTTCCCCATTTCGCTAAAGAGAGTCACCGCACTTGTCTTCATCAACTTTGCTTTGCCGAAAGTCAGCTGGGCCGGCCGTTGGCCACAAATGGTGATCGCATCACCCTGCAGCCATCATAAAAGCGAGACAGTCGCCAAACATCCACATTTCAACCCCTGGATCGTCCATAGATACGTGCTAGTTGCCAAGCTAGTCCCCAGTTTTGAACTCAGGACTATCGGGGTGCAGAGACGGTTCTAAGCGTAAGGATTGGTCCTAAATCGCTTTTTCAGCGCTGTTGTGGGTTTAAGTGGTCACTAAACGAATGGCTGTAAGTTGAGGACTACCTGTGGAGGCCAGCAAGAGCATTCAGATAAAATAACAACAGGAAATTACAAATATCCTTCTGATGTCACTAGGACACGTCAGATGCTAGTTTATCTCTGCTTACTCACAAACCCTGATTCACCAGGAATTTTTCCGTCCATATTTCCTTCTTGAATTTTGACCTACTTTCTCTTCTCTAACCAAACAATGGTTAGAGAAGATTTTTGTATTTGTTTGTTTGTCAAAACACGTACAACATAGCAGGTATTGGTATAAACATAAATATTCATAGAAACATAGAAACATAAAAACATAGAAACATAGAAGATTGACGGCAGAAAAAGACCTCATGATCCATCTAGTCTGCCCTTATACTATTTCCTGTATTTTATCTTACGATGGATATATGTTTATCCCAGGCATGTTTAAATTCAGTTACTGTGGATTTACCAACCACGTCTACTGGAAGTTTGTTCCAAGCATCTACTACTCTTTCAGTGGAATAATATTTTCTCATGTTGCTTTTGGTCTTTCCCCCAACTAACTTCAGATTGTGTCCCCTTGTTCTTGAGTTCACTTTCCTATTAAAAACACTTCCCTCCTGGACCTTATTTAACCCTTTAACATATTTAAATGTTTCGATCATGTCCCCGCTTTTCCTTCTGTCCTCCAGACTATACAGATGGAGTTCATGAAGTCTTTCCTGATACGTTTTATGCTTAAGACCTTCCACCATTCTTGTAGCCCATGTTTGGACCCGTTCAATTTTGTCAATATCTTTTTGTATGTGAGGTCTCCAGAACTGGACACAGTATTATTCCAAATGGGGTCTCACTAATAAAGTTGGTACAGATAAATCTGGACAATAGGCCAGTAGGACAGGGCTGTTAGGCACAGTGGTGCACTTATGCACGCCCCTAACAGACCTCTTAGAAGCAGGGAGAGGTCGACTGTAGACAATCTAAGGTTAAAGTTTTTGGGTTTTGGGGAAGAATCCACAGAGTCAGGTAGCGCATTCCAGGCATTGATCGCTCTGTTGCTGAAGTCGTGTTTTCTGCAGTTGAGTTTGGAGCGGTTTACACTGTGTTTGAGTTGATTGTGTACTCGTATATTGCTTCGGTTGAAGGTGAAGTATTCATTGACAGGTAGGACACTGTGGCAGATGATTTTAGGAACGGCATTCAGGTTAGATCGAAAGCAATGTACATTTAAATTGTCTAAGGCTAAGATCATCTCCTTATGGACAAATTTAATTTAATTTAATTTAATTTAATTTAATTTAATTTAATTTAATTTAATTTAATTTAATTTAATTTAATTTAATTTAATTTAATTTAATTTAATTTAATTTAATTTAATTTAATTAATTTAATTTAATTTAATTTAATTCAAATCAATTTAATTTAATTTAATTTAAATTGTTGTTTTGTTCTTTTTGTTTTGTTTGTTTATTTATTTATGTATATATGTATGTATGTATGTATGTATGTATGTATTTATTATCTTATGTGATTCTTATGATGTATATTATTCTTAGAAGCAGGGAGAGGTCGACTGTAGACAATCTAAGGTTAAAGTTTTTGGGTTTTGGGGAAGAATCCACAGAGTCAGGTAGCGTATTCCAGGCATTGATCGCTCTGTTGCTGAAGTCGTGTTTTCTGCAGTTGAGTTTGGAGCGGTTTACACTGTGTTTGAGTTGATTGTGTACTCGTATATTGCTTCGGTTGAAGGTGAAGTATTCATTGACAGGTAGGACACTGTGGCAGATGATTTTAGGAACGGCATTTAGGTTAGATTGAAAGCAATGTACATTTAAATTGTCTAAGGCTAAGATCATCTCCTTATGGACAAATTTAATTTAATTTAATTTAATTTAATTTAATTCAAATCAATTTAATTTAATGTAATTTAATTTAAATTGTTGTTTTGTTCTTTTTGTTTTGTTTGTTTATTTATTTATGTATATATGTATGTATGTATGTATGTATGTATTTATTATCTTATGTGATTCTTATGATGTATATTATTCTTATTATCTTATATAATTATCTTTTTATTTCTTATTATCTGTATGATTCTTATATGATATTATTCTTATTATGTACTGCTCAAAAAAGAGCACTCCAATAATACACCCTAGATCTGAATGAATGAAATATTTTAACTGAATGTTTTATTTGCACAACTATTCCATTTGCACAACAGCATGTGAAATTGATTGTCAATCAGTGTTGCTTCCTAAGTGGACAGTTTGATTTCACAGAAGTTTGATTTACTTGAAGTTATATTCTGTTGTTTAAGTGTTCCCTAAATTTTTTGGTACAGAGCTGAAGGGATTGGATACTATAGCCTAAAGGTTAATTTTCTGCCTTATAAGGCAAAGGTTGCAAGTTCAAGTCCCAGTGAGGGTATGGCTAGCTGATGAGGCCAAAATAAGGCCGAAATATATCTATCCTAGTCTCCCTTAATTTTCAAATTCAGCAAAAACATATCACACACACACACACAAAAAAATTATCTTCTTATTTCTTATTGTCTTATATGATTCTTATATGATTATATTATTCTTATTATCATGTATATCATCTTATCTTTTTATCTTATTATTTTATATGATTCCTATATGGTTATATTATCTTATACTGTATATCTTATTATCTTCTTATTATCTTATATGATTTATTTATTTATTTATTAAATTTGTATGCCGCCCCTCTCACATGATTCTTATGTGATTATATGATTATTATTATCTTATATACTGTATCTTTATTTTCTTAGTTCTTATTATCTTGTATGATTCTTATGTGATTATATGATTATTATTATACTGTATATCTTATTATCTTTTTATTATCTTATATGATTCTTATATGATTATTATCTTATATATCTTATTATCTTATTATTATCTTATATGGACACCCTCTCTTTGTCTTCTTATTATCATATATGACTATGTTATTCTTATTTTATATATTTTATTATCTTCTTAGTTATTATCTTGTATGATTCTTATGTGATTATTCTTATATATATGGACACCCTCTCTTTCTCTTCTTCTCGCTGAGATTTTAATTTATTTAATTTATTTAATTTATTTATTGATTTATTTATTAATTTGATTTGATTTGTATGCCACCCCTCCGAAGACTTGGGGCAGCTCACAACAGTAATAAAACAAATATAGCAGGGGAACAAATCTAATATTAAAAAACATATATAAAACCCTATCATTATTTAAAAAACCAAACAGCACATTCATACCAAACATAAAACAAAGTATATAAAAAAAAAGCCTGGGGGAAAGGTGTCTCAACTCCCCCATGCCTGGCGGTATAAGTGAGTCTTGAGTAGTTTACGAAAGACAGGGAGGGTGGGGGCAGTTCTAATCTCCAGGGGGAGTTGGTTCCAGAGGGCTGGGGCCGCCACAGAGAAGGCTCTTCCCCTGGGGCCCGCCAAACGACATTGTTTGGTCGACGGGACCCGGAGAAGGCCAACTCTGTGGGACCTTATTGGTGTGCTGGGATTCGTGCGCTAGCAGGCGGTTCCGGAGGTATTCTGGTCCAATGCCATGCAGGGCTTTAAAGGTCATGACCAACACTTTGAATTGTGACCAGAAACTGATCGGCAGCCAATGCAAGCCACGGTGTTGAAGAAACGTGGGCGAATCTTGGAAGCCCCACGATGGCTCTCGCGGCCGCGTTCTGCACGATCTGAAGTTTCCGAACACTCTTCAAAGGTAGCCCCATGTAGAGAGCGTTGCAGTAGTCGAGCCTCAAGGTGATGAGGGCATGAGTGACTGTGAGCAGTGAGTCCCTGTCCAGATAGGGCCGCAACTGGTGCACCAGGCGAACCTGGGCAAACGCCCCCCTCGCCACAGCCGAAAGATGATGTTCCAACGTCAGCTGTGGATCAAGGAGGACTCCCAAGTTGCGCACCCTCTCTGAGGGGGTCAATGATTCTCCCCCCCAGGGTAATGGACGGACAGATGGAATTGTCCTTGGGAGGCAAGACCCACAGCCACTCCGTCTTGTCTGGGTTGAGTTTGAAATCTAATATTTCTAATATTCTCCATCTCCCTGAAGAACAAGATCCAGATTAGGGTGAAGATGGTTTCAGGAGATCTCAAAAATAACTTTTGGTCGCTCATATTTTGCAAGCGACGATTTTGTCAGCTTGGATGTGGTAACACCAGGGTGGGGTACTCCAAAGACAATCCTGAGTCATTTCTGGAGACGTAAATTGCGACACTTTGCATGCCAAGTTTTTCCTGTGGAACAAGCCAGCTATGGGGCAGGGTCCATAAATATGCAAGAAACTCCGAGAAGGTGCTCACAACTGTGACACCGGAGAGTTGTGTGTTTCATTCAGGGTTAGGAGAAACCATGAAGGCTTCTTGGCTCGGCTTGCTGGTCTTGGCTAGCTTCTCGCTTCTCCTGGTGACCTGCTCGGAAGAGGCCTCACCTGTTCCTTCAACCCCTGAAGTGGTCACACCCCATTCCGAGCACCTACCTGTAAGTATGGAAGTACCTCTTTTTGTGCTCTGGAGGGGTTTAATAGAATTTCAACAAAGGTTGTGTGTTGCAAAAAAATAAGGGGTGGGGGTGGGGAGAATAAAAGATTGTAGGGGGTGGAACAGCTGCCCCACCAGGAAAGATCTCGCTTACTAGAGATTTACTGTTTGGAAAAAAGAAAACAGCCTGAAAAAAAGAGGTAGTACGTGACTTACGATCAAAATTGAGTTTTGCCCCATTTTACACCTTGTTGTCACGATTGTTCAATATTTTAACCATTTGTCTGAAATAGTCTAGGTTTCCTGCCTCAGTAGGGGTTGGAGTAGAAGACCTCCAAAGTCCTTTCCAACTCTTCTTCTTTCCTCTTCTCTTCTTTCTCTCCTCTCCCCCCCCCCTCCTCCTCCATTCCATCCCCTAAATTCTATTCTGTTCCGTTCCGTTCCATTCCAAAGGGGAAGTGGAGTTGCATTATATATAAGAAATAACTACATCTCTACAGAAATTCCAGTTTGTTTAGTGACTGTTCGAAGTTACAATGGCTCTGAAAAATGTGACTTACGACCATTTTTCACAGTTACAACCTTTGCTACATCCCCATGATCGTGTGATAAAAATTAAGATGCTTGGCAACTGACTCACACTTATGACTGTGGCTGTGTCACAGGGTCATGCGATCCCTTTTGCGACCTTCTGACGCCAGATTCATTTAACAGCTGGTTACTAACTGAACAACTGCAGTGATTCACTTAATTACCGAGGCGAGAAAGGTTGTAAAATGGGACAAAACTCACTTAACAAGTGTCTCGCTTCACAACACAATTTATTTATTTATTTATTTAATTTATTTATATTTATTTGTCTGTTTGTTTGTTTGTTCATTCATTCATTCATTCATTCATTCATTCATTCATTCATTCATTCATTCATTCATTCATTCATTCATTCATTTAGTATGCTGCCCCCTCTCTATGATGCTTGTAGCGCCCTGGGGGCACGTGATTCCCTTTTGTGACTGTCTTGAGAAGCAGAGTCAATGGGATTTTACATCAGACCAGAATTTCCACGGTGAAGCAAGACAGTTGTTAAATGAGTCGTGTCTGATTTTGCAACCTCGTTGGCGTGGTTTTTAGCCTAATCACTGCAGTTGTTAAGTGAATCAATGTTGTTAAGCGAGTCCAGCTCCCCTCCATTGACTCTGCTTGTTGGAAGCCAGCTAGGACGATCAGGCAACACCGTTCACACTTACGACCGTTGTATTTAATGACATGATTGAAATTTGGGTGCTTCACGAAAGCACCCAAATTTCAATCATGTCATTAAATACAACGGTCGTAAGTGTGAAAAATGGCCATGAGTCACTTTCGACAGTGCAGTGATGGGCTCCTACGGGTACGGTCAGGTATGCAGAACCGGTAGAAAAAAATTGATTATTTTTCTTTTCCCCCCCTTCTGGGCTCTGGGTATGTTTTTCTTATTGCAGTAAATGAGTTTGAATGTGCATAATTTTAGAAGAGCTGTGTGTGTGTGTACATAAACATACAGTTTATATAGTAGATAATGTACATTTTTGTGTGCCTGTGTATAATATGCATAGAATTAAATAGTACATTTTGGATGTTCAGTAATAGTAAATAGAGAGGGAAATTGTATTTCTTTGAGGCGAGGAGAGGCCAGGCACCCTAACCCCAACCCTTGAATGATTGACCTCAGGTTGGCCACCTTTAAGCCAGTCACATGACCTTTTAATCCAGTTTTTCCTAACCTTGGCAACTTGAAGATATCTGGACTTCAACTCCCAGAATTCATAGAAACATAGAAGTCTGACGGCAGAAAAAGACCTCATGGTCCATCTAGTCTGCCCTTATACTATTTCCTGTATTTTATCTTAGGATGGATCTATGTTTATCCCAGGCATGTTTAAATTCAGTTACTGTGGATTTACCAACCACGTCTGCTGGAAGTTTGTTCCAAGCATCTACTACTCTTTCAGTAAAATAATATTTTCTCATGTTGCTTTTGGTCTTTCCCCCAACTAACTTCAGATTGTGCCCCCTTGTTCTTGTGTTCACTTTCCTATTAAAAACACTTCCTTCCTGGACCTTATTTAACCCTTTAATATATTTAAATGTTTCGATCATGTCCCCCCCTTTTCCCTTCTGTCCTCCAGACTATACAGATTGAGTTCATTAAGTCTTTCCTGATACGTTTTATGCTTAAGACCTTCAGCATTCGCTGGCTGGGGAATTTTGGGAGTTGAAGTCCAAATATGTTCAAGTTGCCAAGGTTGGGAAACATTGCTTTAATCCATCCCCAATCACATGATCACCAAGCCACTCCCACCTGGTCACATGGCTGGCAAGCCACACCCACAAAATAAGCCATGCCCACAGCATGGTAGTAAAAATTTTTGCAGCCCTTTACTGCCTTAGTGCTATTGGTGATTTTGAACAATTGCTAAATGAATCTTTATAAGTCCTGGACTGCCTGAGCTTGTAAATTATGCAGAAAATATATATATATTTATTTTCCGCAGTCTTGCAAACACTTGGGGTGGCATCTGGAAATTTAATTTAACTTGCTCCCTGCCTTTTTTTCCCCTCCATTAAAAAGGAAAGAGCTTTGTTTAAACAAACAACAAATCCTTGCCCCTTTTTACAAAGCTCCTTGCTTTGTAAAAAATAAAAGATAAAAAGTTCTTCTCTTTTGACTTCTCTCTTGTTTTCTCTTATCCAGATCGAAACGTCAGAATCTCCAAAGCTTGGTGAAGAAATTTATTGGGAAAGTCGGGCAAGAAAGAGTCGAAGACCCCCAAACCTGGAGTCTTCGGCCCCTTAAGCAGGAATGATACAAAAGTTTGATGCCACGGATACTCCACAATGCATTGCGATCCAGCTTGCGATATCAACAGGATGGACTTCGAATTTTTTTTTACGTCACGGCTCTGATCGGCTTTGGATTGTTTGCAAGTGCAAAAAGATTTCTAACGAGTCTCCCACAACCTGAATACTGTATTGTGTGTGTGTTTGTGCTAGGTGTGTGCAATCCAGTTGCTCCTTTCCTCACACCGGCTGGATCCCACGATGGACCACGTCTTCCTTCTCCTTGGCTATTATTTCAACATTTATTTATGTCCAGAGATACTTTACTAAAGAGCCCTCTACCCCTCCACTACACAACTAGACTTACAATCCTAGGTTTAGAAAGCTTAGAACTACGCTGCCTTAAACACGACCTAAGCACAGCCCATAAAATCATCTGCTACAACGTCTTTCCTGTCAACGGCTACTTCAGCTTCAACCACAACAATACACGAGCACACAACAGATACAGACTTACAGTAAACCGCTCTAAATTCGACTGCAGGAAATACGACTTTAGTAACCGAGTAGTTGGTGCATGGAACTCACTACCAGACTCTGTAGTTTCATCATCTAACCCCCAAAACTTTACCTTAGGCTATCTACTGATGACCTCTCCCCGATTCATATGAGGTCAGTAA